>NW_022196903.1:66677944-66713461 GCF_008632895.1 Mastomys coucha | reverse complement strand
AGAAGAAGAAGAAGAAGAAGAAGAAGAAGAAGAAGAAGAAGAAGAAGAAGAAGAAGAAGAAGCAAGGAACTGTACTCTGTTCTCCTCAAGTGCAGATGTGCTCTTAACTACTGAGCCTTCTCTCCAGCCTCACACCCTGTATCTTTTTGAAGGTTTTATTCAGAAAGTTGTTCTCTGGTGATTGGTAGCCAACCTATCACCAGATGAAGTGCTCCCTCCCTGGCCACCAGCCCCCTCCCTCCCTGGCCTGCACTCACACCTGCATGGCCTCTCCCAGAGGGAGCAAATTCTTTCACAGCTGATAGGACACTCAGACTTGCTTCTAGTTGTCCTCTAAAGGTGACTGTAGTCCCCAGACATCCTTTCTTAAGGGTTTTTATTGCCTGTACTTATAGAGAGGGAGGGCATGTCATGCGGTAGGTGTGAAGGTCAGAGGAAAACTTGATGCAGTTGGTTCTGGGTCTCAGAATCGAACTCAGAGGAGCCAGGTTGGCAGCAGGTGCCTTAACTTGAGGAGGCATCTTGCAGGCCCCTAAACATCTCTTGCAATGAAAACACAAGCCATTAGAGGACCTCTGCTCACTTTTGTCTAAGATAAAATTTAGAAGGATGAAGTCTCCTCCAGCAAGAGAACTTTGCCACGGTTCTCTCAGACTGAGGGTGAGAATTCCAGGCCGCTAAGAGAATTCCAACCACTAGAGGGCAGTCTCCCAGAGCAGCTGTGTTCGTGTGTCACCACACTGCTTTCGAAGTGAGTATTGGGGGTCCGAACTCAGCTCCTCAGACTTGCACAGCAGGCTCTTTGCCCTCTGAGCCACTTCCCCAGTCCCAGAACTTCAACTCTCTGGTACACAATGTGGCTTGATGTACCAAGTTCCCCAAACACACTTGAGACCACATCCCGAGAGCAAGGCTCACTGGAACACCGGTGGTGGATTCCGCCAGATTCAAGATTACGACACCTCCTTCCCACACCAGAACTTGAAAGTCAGAGCCTGACCTCAGCTTTGAGCTACAGAGTAGCAGAACCTGGCAGGGCAGTTAATAACAGCTCTGTGGAAGGAACGGGGAAAGAAAAAAGAAAGAAAAGCCAAGAAGGAAAAAAAAACTCAACCAGGAAGAGGAGATTAAAATAACAACCACAAAAAAAAGAAAAAAAAATCAAGGAATTCCTTACATGGCAAGTAAAGAGAAATGGCCACACTCTGAATCTGAGGCATGTACACATGAATATGCACATGCATGTGTGTGAGCACACATACACTAACACCCATAAAATAATTTTTTAAAAATAAACTTTTTTTAAAAAATTCAGCCAAGAGTTAATCATTAATGTAAAAATAAGCAGATTTATCTCATTAGTGCTTGGATTTGCTTTCATCTTTTGTGAATTATAAAATTTACATATGCAAAAGAACTTAAAATTTATTTTGTTTTTTATTCATATGTGTGTATATGAGTGTGTGTTCGTGGGGGGGGTGCTATGTGTGTGTGAGTGTATGTGTGTGTGTTCGTGGGGGGGGTGCTGTGTGTGTGTGTGAGTGTATGTGTGTGTGTGCTATGTGTGTGTGTGTATGTGTGTGTGAGTATATGTGTGTGTGTGCTATGTGTGTGTATGTGTATGTGTATGTGTGTGTGTGTGTGTGTGTGTGTGTGTGTGTTATGTGAAGTCGCCCGTGAAGACTCAAGAAGAAGGTGTTGATCCCTGGAGCTAGAGTTACAGGCTACTGTGAATCACCCAATGTGGGTGCTGGGAACCAGAGTCCTCTGAAAGAGCAGCAAATCTCTTAACTTCTGAACCATCTCTAAAGTCATGAAAGAATTACTCTCCAATAAATTTCTTTGTGGTTTATTGTCAGTGAATGTCTCATTTGTATACCTGCTTTATATACCCACAAACCCGTGGTCACATAAAAAATTTATTGGGCAAAAAGAGTCATGTGTGCGGAAAGATTTAAGAAGCTCGGGCTGGACTTTCTGAACACCTCTCTGTCCTTTGTCCCTCCCTGCTCCCAGTGTCATGTCACCTGCCAGGATGAGGCAGGATTCAGCCTGCAGTGTCTGTCCTCAGCCCCTCCACACAACTTCAAGCCTTTCCCCACCACCACCACCACCACCACCCCCCTGGACACCCCAGTGTCCCTAGATAGTGTCTTTGTTCTTCCACTCTACAGAAGGGAAGAGCCTCTCACCTGGGAGCTATCCCAGGTAGAATCTGATTCCCATGGAGCAGTAGTTTAGGCAGTTAGGAGCCATATGCTGTGGGTACTGGGAACCAAACTTTGGTCCTCCTCAAGCATGGCAGCCATTCGTAAGCACTGAACCATCTCTCCAGCCTCTCGTTGATTTTGTTAATTAGAAGTTTTCTTTTATTTTTAAGTGTGTGTGCGCTCGCATGCATGTAGACATGTGTTTGCATGAGGCAGAGGTCAACTATCAGACTCTTATTTCTTGAGCCAAGCCCTCACACTGAGTCAGAGAGCGCCATTACATCTAGGCTGCGCCAGCATCCAGAGCTGCTGTTACGTGTGTCCCCACACTCAGCTTTCGAAGTGAGTATTGGGGATCTGAACTCAACTCTTCAGACTTGCACAGCAGGCTCTTTGCCATCTGAACCACTTCCCCAGTCCCAGAACGTCAACTCTCTGGTACACAATGTGGCCTGATTCTCCTTGAGGGGAAGAACATGTACCAAGTTCCCCAAACATACTTGAGACCACATCATGTGAGAGCAAGGCTCACTGGAACATCAGTGGATTCCGCCAGATTCGAGGCATTTTGCTCAGCTACGAGTTTTCCCTGGCACTGTAGGCCTAGGAGGGAACAGGAAATTCTGGCATCAGCTGGAATTAGGTCTGGCCAGACTCTACCACACCCCTGACACTGAAGATCTTCTGGCCCTTTCTCACCCCCTCTTCCCGGGTGTATAGTGATGTATAATCTCTCACAGCTACTTGCCCCGTCTGCTTCTCAGGCACCTGCACACAAGAAGCCTCATCTACTGGACTACTCTCTCCTTTGTTGAAAAAGTACAATTTGGACCAGGTGGACACTGGCTGAAGTCTTCAGCAAGATACTTTCAAATTCTCTAGAGACTATGAAATTGCGGTCTCAAATCAGCAAAGGACTGTCTTCAGCTCCCAGGCCATCTTTCTCCGCCCTCATCCCCACCCCACCCCCAGCTGGGGAATTTACATAGATTGGCTAATCCAAAGAGAATTGAAATAGAGTTCAAAATCAAATGAGTCTTTGGGGTCTTTTGCTATGTCCTTGTGTTAAGCAAGTGTTCTACCTTCTGAGCTACATCCCCAGTCCTTGGTGAGCCCCTTTAAGGGCCTTAATTCCGCAACTAAGAAAAGAGATATCATGTCTGGATCCCTTCTTAAACGTCCCACACTACAACACCTGAATTTTGGAGGTGAATGTTGAAACCACAGAACCCCTCATTTCCCTGGTTTTTCTAATAGATCCTGTTCCTGTTAGGCACCTGAACCCAAGAGATTAGGGACAGGTCCTGCCAGAGTCTATCCTGGCATCCAATTCCCGTAGGAAGGCAGTGAGAGGGAGTGTGGAGTCAGGAATTGCATGGCCAAAGCTGCTTACTTTGGGCATTTTAACTCTTTGCTGTTCTGTGGCCAAAAGCTGCTGACTTCTGGCATCTTAACTCTTGCTGACAGCAGCAGGAAATTAGGGGGGGGGAGCTATTACTTGGCTCTCTTCTCTCTGGCTCAAGGGCCCCTTGTTGACCAGACAAGAGAATCAGAGTTCCCTAACTCTCTTCATGAGCCAAAGAGAAAATGGAAGGAAGGAAGGAAGGAAGGAAGGAAGGAAGGAAGGAAGGAAGGAAGGAAAGAAGGAAAGAAGGAAGGAAGGAAGTCAGACACCCATACACACACACACACACACACACATACACACACACACACACTGTTCAGGTCAGACCACATGTTCCATCAGTTTCACAAGTGCATTTGCATACTCATATACATACACATATACCTACATACGTATGGATATAAATACATATAGACAGATAGACATAGAGACACAGAGACATTTGCTGGATGATGCAGAGCCCCAAAAGCCACACTTTATTTCTTCTCTCTGGCAATTTATACCTTCTTAAACAAAAGTTCTTTATAAGATTACCTCATAGGTAAAATGTTAGACAAAAGGGGAGTTACAGATGGAAGTTGATGGTAAGTTCAAAGCATTGTTTTATTCTATGAGTTCATTATAAGTTCAAAGCAACCGTTTCATATAGCCTTGCTTTCTCACTGCACATGTCTGTAGCCTCATCCTTGGACCTGACCTAGAATGAATGTTTTCCCTTGAGCATAAACCTGTCCCAAACCTATTTTTCTTCTTAGTACAATTTATGAAAGCTCTTTGTATTCCTTATTATGCAGCATTTACTAACTATTCTATGAGGAGGAGGTACATTCTATTCTTGATTCTAACTTTATTATATTTTTCTGGCAAAACAACTAACTAAAACCATCTCTTTAAATTTTCTTCCTAAAATTATTTAAATCAAATCAGGAATTCTATAAAGTCATTAATTGATCTAAACAGTATTAATTCATGAAAATTCATCTTCATGTTGATCTGTAGGAAATTTGCCCAATAGGCTGGGCTGATGCTCAAGAGTCATTAGGCTATGAAATAGTGACAGAAAAGGCATATCAGCAGAGAGAAGCGATCGTGGGATGAAGTCTCTGGGGCTCTGCCTATCCAGAGTGCACCCATCGAAGGCCATGCAAAACAGTGAACCATCTCCAGGAAACTTGCTTGCTTGTTATAGCTTTTCCTAGATGGCTTCTGTCAAGGTCCTTTTTGGAAAATCCCCTGTCCTACCTTACTTTCTGTTGCTGTTATTCTGAGTGGAAGCATTTTTGGTGAGGAAAATGGCTTACTCATCTTGCGCTTCCATGTTACATTCCTCTGTTGAAAGAATCCAGGGACAAGAATCTGAAGATGGGAATCTGAAGAAGAAGCTAGGAAGGAACTCTGCTCACTGGATTACTCTCTGGCTCACTCATACACTTTTATAACACAAGCCTAAGAATGATGCTGCTCACAGTGGCCTGAGACCTCCTGCATCAACTAACAAAATCAAGACAAAAGCCCCCAGACATGTCCATATGCCAATCTGATCTAGGCAGTTCCTCTATTGAGCCTTTCCTCTTAGACTGTATGAGCCTGTATTAGCCTTCCTCTTGACTACATTAAGTCCACACTTAAAGCTAATTAGAACATGTCCTTCCTCCTCTCTCCTCTAAAGAAGCCCTTCCGGCCTCTCCTAGGGGGCACTTCTCATGGATCTGCTGGACAGCTGCTTCTGTCTACAGAGCTCTGGGTCAGACAGTGTTCTCAACCTCCCTTCCCTCTACAGACAGCACAGCAGAGCTAAGCTAATAGTCCTCTTGGTAGCACGTGATCACAGTCCAGACAAGAGATGAGCACACACAAAGGCACATCTGCCAATTATGGTCTACATGAGGGACTCAGTCAAAATTCTATATACCATTGGGCTTGCACAGCAAGGGCCAGCCACTAACCCTGATAACCTGAGTTCATCCCCAGGACCCGTATGGAGGAAGGAGAGAAGCAACTCCCTGAGATGTCCTCTAACATCCTCACAAGCATCCACAGATATGCACTCATACCTAATGTAACTGAATTTCATATCATACATAATATAACGTCAGCTGAAGGGAAGTGGGTATGCTTAATCAACATGGGGATGGCAGTGAGTGCTGCTCACACAGAAGATTAGACTCCTACTTCCAGAACCCGTGTTGGGCATCTCACAATCTCACAGTCACCTGTAACTCCAGTCTTGGAGAATCCAAACCCTCTTCTGGCCTCTGAGGGTATCTGCATTCATGTATACAAATCACACACACATACACATCATACACACATCATATACACATACCCATAAATAAATAATAAAGTAAACATCTCATAAAATAAAACCTTTTAAGATGAATAAAAGGAGGAACAAAAGGAGGAGGAAGAAAAGTACGGGCTGGAGAGGTGGCCCAGCGCTTAGGGCACTTGCTCTTCCAGAAGACTGGGGTTCAGTTCCCAGCAGTGATTTCACTATCCAATAGCCATTTGTGAGCACTTGCCCCAGACCAGTGACCATGGCTCCAAGTAAATGCTCCACAGGATGACAGATGAGAGGACCGCAGAGGATTAATTCACCTTGGAAGGTCATCATAAAGGAAGTTGTGTGTAAACTGAATCAGCCCCTAGCCCTAGGACATCACAGGGCAGGGTCGAAGGCTGAGAGAACACCGTAAACAGCTCACATGCCTCTCAGTTACCAATGAGACTGTATCACCTGACAGTGGACAAACAAATGTGTGTGTGGTGTGGGGTCAGTGTCCTGTGGAGGCAGGTGACGAATCTTTTCCTTACCCTTTGCTGCAAATCAAACCTACTGAGGAGAAAGGTCAGGATCTCCAGTTCAAGGAACTTCCTAACCCATCACAGAAAAAGGCAGGAACACCACACCCTCGAATCCTGTTCAGTTTCCAACTTGAGATACCCTGCTTCAACTGGAATTTATGATGAGGCCATGGGAGCTTCTAATAAGTCACACCTCTAATAAGTCCAGCAAGTGGCAGCTCTCAGAAGCAGAGCCAGTTTAAAAACAAGAGGCCTGGGAAGCCAGGCCTGGAGCTGCCTCAAGCGAGGCCTCTCTGCTCACTGACCTCCATGATCCTGCCCAACAACGCACTGATGAGAGAAGATGGAGACAGGCAAAATGCAGCAAGAGGCTCCACGTGAATCCACAGGGGTCCCTCTTCTGGGCTGGCCAAACCCCTCCTCCCAGAGCCTGACTGCCCTTCCTCCCACCTCGGAAGAAGGTGCAGACCCAGACCCAACAGCTCTGGGGTTCCATTCCTCCATTATCTGCTCTGCACCTTATTAACCAGAGACTGTAACGTCAAGAGCTGGCTTTTTCCTCAGCATCTGCCCTGCTTCTCCAGCCCACAGACTCCTGGGACAAGGGCTGTCTCCACCATGCTATCCTGTCCTGGAACATTCTAGAGAATGCCTAGAGCCTCTAGGCATTCTACCAGGCGACCCACCAAACTAAAGACTTCTCATTTCAAAGAATGGAAACATCCAGCTTGCTCAACCACAAATTTTTAAGAACAATCAGGCAGTCGTCACAGAGCCCCTTGCCGCACTTGTCTGGGTATCTTCATGGGGGCATCATAGTTGACATACTCCAAGGCCTTTGAGGTAACAGGAGATATTCTTAGAAAGCACGTTTGCCGGGCAGTGGTGGGTGCCTTTAATCCCAGCACTTGGGAGGCAGGTGGATTTCTGAGTTCGAGGCCAGCCTGGAGTACAGAGTGAGTTTCAGAACAGCCAGGGCTACACAGAGAAACCTTGTCTTAAAAAAACAAAAGAAAAAAGAAAGCACATGTTGAAAGTGCCCTCCCTGGAGCAACATCTGGCAGTTGGTGGGGGCCTAGGTGGCGTGGAGGTACACAATGCTGCTCTCCTGGAGTGCTTCCCTGGAATTACCAAAGACGGCACCCCCAAATCCTCATGTACGGAACATAGATGATGCCAAAGAGGTAAGATGGTAAGTCTTGCCTCATGACCCACAAGAAAAAATTCAACTCGCTTTGCTCAAAATAAAATGGACAAAATTAGGTATGGTTCAGGAGGGTAGGGTTAGTCAGGAACCTGAGAAGAAAATGTAACTGAAAGATGCAAACTGCATTACAAGCTAAAAACGCTCAAAGTAGGATTTAGACCTCTGAGTCCAGGGAGATCTGCCTTCCCAAAGCAGGATTCTGTTTTCCAGCCCCCATTTCAGCATCCTTTTCTATTCAAACATCAATTCATAAAATAATAACAACAACAATAACAATAATAATAAAGCAATAGCAATCAACAGCTCTGAGCTTGCCCCATGCATGATGAACTAGTGATGAACTGGCCAAAAGTAGAAGTGGAGTCCAGAAGACGCCAAGAATGCACTGGGTACTAGAAGCTGAAGCATTAGCTCCCAGGTAGACTCGGTGGCCTGTGTCTTCAGAGTTCCCAGGGGCAGAGGCTTCTCGGCTCTGTCTCAATGTTGGAGTCACTTGCAAAGCTTTAAAGCCCAGCACCTGAGTCCTGCCACAGACCATCCAGGATATCTGGTCATAGGGGACAGAGCTAGCACATTAAAGCTTTCCGTACCCCTTCAGTTGAAATCATGACCCTAATGCACCCCAACCTCACAGCTTGTTTCTGTCTCTGTAGGACATTGACTGTCAGCTGCATTTCTCTTGTACAAAGCCTCCTGACTCAACAGCAGCAAACTGGATTCCCCCAGCAGCCTCAAGGCTGAGCAGTGTGTGTGTCCAAAGGTCATTTGGCTCTTTGTCTTAGAGATCAACTCAGCAGACATTAAGTGTTCAGTTATAAAAAGTACTGCCTTAGTTAGGATTTCTATTGCTGCAATGAAACACCATGACTAAAAAGCAGGTTGAGGAGAAAAGGTTTGGTCAGAATACACTTCCACATTGCTGTTATCACCAAAGGAAAGCAGGGC
This sequence comes from Mastomys coucha, assembly GCF_008632895.1. Lineage (NCBI taxonomy): Eukaryota > Metazoa > Chordata > Mammalia > Rodentia > Muridae > Mastomys > Mastomys coucha. The sequence goes on along the minus strand of NW_022196903.1, from coordinate 66,704,889 downwards.
AGGAACCTGGAAGCAGGAGCTGATGCAGAGGCCATGCATGGGTACTGCTAACTGGCTTGCTTCCCATGGCTTGCTCAGCCTGCTTTCTTATAGAACCCAGGACTACCAGCCCAGGGATGACATGACCCGCCATTGGCTGGGCCTTCCCCCCATTGATCACTAATTGAGAAAATGCCTCTCATTTTCTCATAGAGGTTGGATCTCATGGAAGCATTTCCTCAACTGAGGCTCCTTCCTCTCTGATGACTGTAGTGTGTATCAAGTTGACACATAAAACCAGCCAGGACAGGTCCTATTTAAAGAGGTACCCAGAACTCCTCACAAAGCTCAAGTGTAAAAGTCAGACATGTACGAGGGGTGAACCACATACTACACAATTTGGAAATGCAAAATTTCAGGGTTAAAGGAAGGGGTACATTCCCCTTACAAAAGGCACTGACTTCTGGAGCCTTCCCTGTAAGCCTGGGTTGTGTGTGTCAATGTACAAGAAGATCTCATTGCTTATGGCATGTTGCATAAAGTTGGTGCAAACACTGAATTAGTAAATTCTGAACCATTGCTGACTGAGGGAAATACAGGATTGGGTTCCTGTCAATCTCCGCTATTGCCATTCTGAGTCAAACAACCAAAGCACATCCTTAATTCTGTGTGTGCTTCTGCTGTAAGGCTCTTTGTTCAGCAAGGCTCAGTGCTGGTGTGTTCTCTGTAGGTACCTAACACCTTTCTTCTTAAGACACCAGCCAGCTTTCCTGGGCCACACTTGGAGCCATTTTACGAAGTAAAATCACCTACCCAAAAAAGACAAAACACAGGTGGTACGTTAGTTAGCAGGCCACAGGAGCTGGCGACACACCTCAGCTGGCTTAGCACCAATGAATGCCTGGCTTTGATCTCCAGCATTGTATGAACCAGGCTTAGTGGAGCATACCTGTGGTCCCAGAGTCTATAAGATAAATGCAGGTGGAGTCCAAGGTCATCTTTGGCCACACAGCAAGTTTGAGACCAGCTTGGGCTACAGGAAACTCTGTCTTATGCATACATACATACATACATACATACATATAGACATACAACTTTTTCTGTTGCTGTAATAATACATCAACCAAATTGAAGAGAAAAAGGGTTATTTCAGCTTATGGCTTACAGTCCATTATGAAGGGAAATCAGAACAGAAACTCAAGGCTGGAACTTGGAGACAGGAACTGAAACAGAGGCCCGCAGAGGAGTGCAGCTTACTAGATCACACCCACACCCACACCCATGCTTCTCTCAACTTAGTTTTTCTTTCTTGTCTTGTTTTGGTTTTATACAACTCAGGACACCGTGCTCAGGGACAGTACTATCCACAGTGGAGTGAGACATCCCACATCAATTCTTAATCAAGAAAATGCCCTCACAGATATATCTACAACCGAATGTGATGTAGTAGGCATTTTCTCAACTGAACTTCCTTATTCCCGGATGACCCTAGTTTGTATCAAGTAGACATGAAAATGAAACAAAAAAAAAAAAAAGCAGCACAATAAACACTCCTCAGTAAGGACACATGTGGACAGATGTGCACAGATGGAAAAGGCAGAGCCACAAAGTGCTCAGTCTCGGTGGGGAACATGCACACTGGCAATTCAAATTTTTCCGTTTTTTACACATCTGTAGACGGCAACTGGAGCAGCAGGAATACGGATTTTCGGGTCACAAATAAACTTTAGCCAACGCAGAAACCTAAAAATACAAAATCCTAAAGTAGTGATACAGCAGGGCCTTTGCACTAAGATGTGCTCAGTAGCAGCCGTCCCACATCCAACAGTGCTAGTCAGGGTCTCCAGGCACGGGATGGGGAGAAAGCTCAGACCATAAAGTGCTTGCTGTACAAACAGAAAGACCTGAGTTCAGAGCTCTAGCACCTATTAGCATATTAACAGCCAGGTGATGTAGCAGTGCCGTAAGGCCAGAGCGGAGGAAGGGAGGCAGGTCACTCATACTCCAAGAGAGCAGAGAGATGGAGATGATTGTGAGGAGCAGGCAAAGGAGCCCACGGCTCTGTGAGAGATATCGGCTCAGCAACCCAAGGGAACAGGAACCTGGAGCTCCAGAACAAGTGTTTCACTGACACCTGATTCCACAGGACATTTTCCCATTTATGCACAGACTAAATTTCTTTAAGCTTCCCAAATTTCAAAGGGAACACACGTCCCACAGGGCTTCAGCCTACATCCTTGAGAGTCTAAATCATTTAAACTACGGTTCCGCCCACACCGCGACTGTCTAAGGACACACAGAGCACAATTAGTCTGCGTTCTGCCTCCAGCTCAGTCTCCCTCTTCAAGGACTTCATCGAGGCACCCCAGCACCCCTCATCTGTAAAGGTTAGTGACTAGCCCACACTAAACCATGATCCTGAGCAAATCGAGCGGGGTCGCTGTTAAGGGGTTTAAGGGATGAGAAAACAAATATACTTTTTAAACTGTTTAAAACCTACTACTTCTTGAAAGACTTATGTTTTGCTTTTAATCGTGTGTGTGTGTGTGTGTGTGTGTGTGTGTGTGTGTGTGTGTGTGTGTATGTGTGTGTGTGTGTACGCGCGCGCGGGTGCCTGAAGACGGCATCTGATCCCTTGGAGCTGGAGTTCCAGGCAATTGTGGTATGGGTACTGGAAGCCAAACTTGGATTTTAAACAGAAGGACCAGGAAAAAACAGCATTGTCTGGAATATCTGTGAATAGTGAAGGGCCCAGTGGGTGTCCCTGAGAGAAGAGCACCCCTCATCCTGGAGGCAGTCAGGAGGTGAGAAGAGCAGTGCAAAGTCCCTGAAGCAGATGGCCCTTGTATGGCCCTTGATGTGTTGGCTGGATGGCAAGGAGGCCAGCTTGTCAGAGAGAGAAGAGGAAAGTTTCATCCCATTTATTCGGGGTGGTGGAGGAGGAAATGCTAGGGGTGAGGGAGAGGATCCTTCAAAAAGCCAAAGGGTACAAAAGGGCTCTTAAGGTGGTAGAGTGAGAGCTAGATTAGGAAGGAGTGATATGAACTATCTTTTGTGTGTTTTAAAAGGACACTCTGGGGCTGGTAAGATGGCCTAGAGGGTAAAGGTGACTGCTGTTAAGACTAATGATCTGAGTTCTATCCTCAGAACCAACACACACAACTTCCACTCTTAAGCCATGGAACACCCAAAAACACTAAATAAATAATAAAGCAAAATGATTTAAAAAAATAAAGGGGGCAGGCAGTGGTGGTGCGCGCCTTTAATCCCAGCACTTGGGAGGCAGAGACAGGTGGATTTCTGAGTTCAAGGCTAGCCTGGTCTACAGAGTGAGTTGCAAGACAACCAGGGCTATACAAAGAAACCCTGTCTCGGAAAACCAATAAATAAATAAATAAATAAATAAATAAATAAATAAATAAATAAATAAATAAATAGGATCCTCTGGAGTCTTGCAGAACATCTTCCTGAAGAATGAGGGCAGAGACAAGAAGGCCGGTTAGGACATCACCAGGATAATCTGATTAACAGAACAGACTGAGGAGGTCGGGCACTGGATGAACTCTGGAAGAGGAAAGTAGGATTTGATGTCAAACAGATGAGCTTGCTTTCGACAGAGAAGCCGGTAAACATGAGTAGAGAGGAAGGTCAGAAGTCTGGGTGTGGTGGTGGAGCTGAGATGTAAAAGAGATGGCCCAGTGGTGAGGTCCATCCAGGTGCTACAAGAGCCTGTGGGTTGTGGAACTAGAGCTTAGCATTAAGAGAGCTTGCTGCTCTTCCTGACCCTGAGCACTAGGACATATGTGGAGTATCTCACAACAGCTACAACTCCAGGGGTCTCATACCCTCTTATAGCCTCCAAAGAGAGAGAGAGAGAGAGAGAGAGAGAGAGAGAGAGAGAGAGAGAGAGAATGAATAAAAAAATCATTCAGAGTCTGAGCTGGGTAGTGATGGTGCATACCTTTGATCCCAACACTAGGAAGGCAGAAGCAGGTAGAATCTCTCAGTTTGAGGCCAACCTGGACTAAAGAGCAATCACCAGGACAGCCAGGGATACACAAAGAAACCCTGCCTCAATTAACAAAAAAAAAAAAAATGTAAAGTCTGGAGTTTGGGAGAGGCCAGGGCCAGAGATTAAAAACAGGATCGCTACTATTTAGATGTTATTTAAAGCCATAAGGCTGAGCCGTCCAAGGGACTGAATGAACGCCAAACGGAAGGGGAGAGATCTAGCCTTGGTCCCAAGGCCATCTGACCGTGAGATATCAGAAGACGGAAGATCAGTCAGACACGGAACAAGGAGAAATGGTGGCAGGAGGTTGTTGGGAAACCAGAAGTGTAGAATCCAGTCAGAGAAAGGGCCTTCTGAGGGAATTGACAAGTGGTCTGAGGGTCGCTGGAGGTCAGAGCAGAGGAAGGGCCTGAGACCTGGCCTCTGCAAGGAAGCAGTGAAGTCCAGACAAGACCAACTGAATCCTGGGTGCACAAGCTGTCCTCCTCCCACTCAAAGAACAGCAGAGAGGACAGGGAACTCAGTAACAATGCCTCTTTGAAGGGGGAGAAACTGAGGCTTTCAAAGATTTACAGTCCTCTCTCTAAAGTTGCCATTAAGTGGCCCAAGATCTAGGCTCTATTACATTTTACTTATTATTTTGACCATTTGTTTGTTTGTTTGTTGTGTATGATGTTGGAGTCAGGGAACCTGTATCAGGATGCATATGTGGAGGGCAGAGGACAACTTTCCAGAGTCAAATCTCTCATTCCACTGTATGGATCCCCTAGATAGAATTCAGGGTGTCAGGCTTGGCATCAAGCACCTCTGCCCACTGGTGCTCTCACCAGCCCACAGGCTTTAAAGAACATACCATGAGATCATACCATGCATGAGTCATTGTCCTTTTGCAATTAATGTTTTATTAAGTCAACCCAATCAACACATCTCTAGTCCCAGTGAGTCAGGAAGCAGAGACAGGCAGATCACTCAAGCCCAGAAATTCAGGGCCTTCCTGGTAACAAAGCAGGGTTCCCAACTCAAAAAAAAAAAAAAATACTATATTCAATGTACCGTCATTCCACAGCTCTAGCCTGGATCTAACAAGACTCTGCTCGACAACCCTTCCTGACCCCAGAAGACCTGCCCAAGAAACACCATGCTAACAGCTTTCCCCAGCTTAGCAGTTCACAAGCTTTTCTGCTTTTTTGCACCTACAATGTGTGAGTGTGTGTGTGTGTGTGTGTGTGTGTGTGTGTGTGTGTGTTGTAGATAGATAGATAGATAGATAGATAGATAGATAGATAGATAGATAGATAGATAGATAGATAGATAGATAGATTATGTATGTGTGAGCAAGTAATTTCAGTGTCCACAGAGGTAGGAAGAGGTAGGGTGTCAGATGCTCTGGACCTGGAGTTATAGGCAGATGCTTTTAACTATTGATCCATGTCTCTGTGACCCCTGTACTAGCTGGTTTTGTGTCAACTTGACACAGACTGGAGTTATCACAGAGACAGGAGCTTCAATTGGGGAAGTGCCTCCATGAGATCCAGCTGTAAACATTTTCTCAATTAGTAATCAAGGGAAAGAGGGCCCCTTGTGGGTGGTACCACTCCTGGGCTGGTAGTCTTGGAATCTATAGGAAAGCAAGCTGAGTAAGCCAGGGGAAGCAAGCCAGTAAGGAACATCCCTCCATGGCCTCTGCATCAGCTCCTGCTTCCTGACCTGTTTGAGTTCCAGTCCTGACTTCCTTTGTTGATGAACAGCAATGTGGAAGTAAGCCAAATAAACCCTTTCCTCCCCAACTTGCTTCTAGATCGTGATGTTTGTGCAGAATAGAAACCCTGACTAAGACACCCCTAAAGTTGTATCTTCCTGATTTATTTATACACACACACATACACACACACACACACACACACACACACATACACACACAGCCTGGTCTACATAGTGAGTTTCAGGATAGCCAGGGCTGTTACAGAAAGACCCTGTCTAGGGGAGAAGAATAAAAGTTGCTATGTGTATAAAAGTTCAGGAGTTACATTTTAGTAAATAAACTGTATTGCCAAGCATAGTAACAATCTCAAGGTTAGCCAACCTCAGTACATAGCAAGTTTGAAGCCAGCCTAGGCTACATGAAACACAGTCTCAAAAAAGTTGGGGAGTGGGTGGCCTCAGGATGTTGGTAGAGCGCCTGGTGTGCACAAAGCCCTGATTTTATACCCCCCCACACACACACACCCTCAATGAATAAAACAGGGTGGGATGGCACACCATTGTAATGCAGTGCGGGGGAGGCTGAGACCAGAGGACCAAAAGTTCTTAGTCACTCTCTGATACTCAGTGAGTTTGAAGCCAACCTGCGAGCCATGAGATTGGGGAAGGAAGTCAAGGATAAAGAGGAGGAGGAAGTGGATAGAGAAAAGAAAGGAACCGTTCTGTACCGTACAGGCTCAACACACGCAACTCTGTTCTGACAAGCAGAACACCTGCCTCACTCCCTGAGCACAGCCACCATCCCTGAGGGCTATAGATACTGCTCTACCAGGCACGGCCTCAGCCACACAGGCAGGAAGACAGGCCTCTGGGCCTGTTCTTATCTTGCCTCTGCCTGGTGCCAAGCCCCAGCCCAGATCACTGACTGAACAGGTGTGTCTGCTCTGCAGCCCTCAGACCGGGATCCTCAGCTGTAGGGCAGTCCGTCTCCACAAACACAATCCGCTAGCACACTTCAGCATAACTCCAGTGCCCGTGTGTTATGAACAAAAGCTGTGAACCCCAGTAGTATGAGTTAAAAGAGAACAAAACTGAAAACATATCCCTTCAAAACCTTGTTGCAACAGTCCTCAAAAGAGAAAGGTTTGCTATGGCTGACTGAGACACAGGAAGCCACATCCTCGAATCTTAGATTCGTAAGACAGTGTACAAAAACAAAAAACAAGGTTCCACGGGGGCATCTGTAGCTAGCCCCTCGGCTCCTTGCATCCCAGGACCTATAACAGCACCTGTGTTTTTCCAAAATGATGCTTCAGCAGCCCAGCCACAGTGATACTACAGCAAACTAGCCTTGGGTTGCCCTTTCCTTCCATTTGTGTTCATTGAGCACCTGTTACTGCCAGACACTGAGAAGACAGATGCAAATGCAATGGACGAGAACCCATTCAAGATCACGTGGCTGGGACGGGAGGCAGCAAGAATCATTTTTAGCAGATCGGATTAAGTGCTCCAGAGAAAACAAGCAAGGAAAATAACAAAAAGATTAATTTGATCAGCAAAGGGCACATCAAGAGACAGCTGAGTCAAGACTAGACAAGAAGTAAAGGATCCTGAATGTGGATAGATGGGGAAGAACTTTCCAGAAAGAAGAAAGACCCAGAGAAATGCTGGCAGGCAGGAAAAGCAAGGAGCAGTCATGGGGTCTGTGCTTGTGGAGGTGTCAGGGTTGTTTGTTCTATGACTTGATCCCTGTATCCTAGACTAGCCTCAAACATTCATCTGAGGATGACCTGGAACCTGACTCTCCTTTCTGTATCCCTAAAGTGCTGAGATTACAAGCATATACCACCACTCCCATTTTATGCCTTGCCGGGAACAGAACCTAAGGCTTCGTGCATGCTAAGCAAGCACTCTACCAACTGAGGTACCAGCCCCTGCTTGAATATTGATAAAGAACAGATAAATGCAAGCTACCAAATGTTCAGGAAAAATCCTGTAATACCTGAAGCCGGATGGGGCTCAGACCTCTCTAACGCTTAATACAAGCAAGCTCACAAGCGTGTGGGCCTGCAGAATTGGATCCTTATTGCTGTAGCAAATTGGAGACCAGACTCCAGAACTTTTATTCTGGGGTCTCAACACCCTACCCCCAAAGACCTACCCATAATCCTCCTCCACAATACGCAAGTAGAGCATGTAGCCCAGTTGTCAGACTCACCTTCTGCCCTCTTCAGGACTAAGATGAGGTAGGTACACAGAACACAGTAATCATTCTCAGTGTATGGCCTTGGGATGTGCCCGTATTCCCCAAACCTGTTCAAGGAGGCTATAAAGTCAAAATGATTTTCATAAGCCAAGCATGGTAGTGCACTCTAGAGGCTGAGGGAAGAGGACAGTGGCTTGGAGATCATCCAGGACTACATGGGGAGTTAGATCCAGGCCAGCCTGGACTACATAGTAAGACACTGTCTCAAAAATCAAAGCTGATAAACAAAGACCATTCTCAGACCTGGTGAGATAGCCATCTCACGAGTGGGTGAAGGGGCTTATTGCCAAGCCTGACAAACCTGAATTTAATCCCAGGACTCCACATGGTGAAAAGAGAGACCCCCAACTCCTACACGTTGTTCTCTGACCTCCACAGGTTCTAAGTGGCAAACGTACACCTCTCTCCACTCACCCCACCCCATCCTGCGCACAATCAACGCTTTCAAAAAAGACTTGTGATGTCCTTGGGTTAGCAGGACAAGAGTGCCAACCCCTTGTCATTTGTCCCTAGAGTAGTGATACTCACAGGGGCCATCTAAGACCATCGGAAAACACAGAGATGTGCATTATAATCCATAACAGTAGTCAAGTTACAGTTGTGAAGTATCAACGAAATTGATGTTATGGGTTTCACCATGACATGAGGAACTGTATTAAAGGGCTGCTGAATTAGGAAGGCTGAAAACCACTGTTCTAGGGGAAAGGTGGACCCAAGCAAGATGAAGGAGAAGTACTTGAGTAAGAAAGCACCAGAGCGGGCTCCCCTGGAGCTGGAGTTATAGGTGGGTGTGAGCTGCCCAAGGTGGGTGCTGGAGATTGAGCTCAGGTCCTCTGGGATAGAAGGACTCTCGTACCACTGAGTCATCTCTTTAACGCCAATGGATGGGTTTTACTATTGGTGACTATCTTACTTTAAGATAAAGTAAATTTATCTTTTAAGAATGCTTACCTTAGTACCCATGCATGCTGGGTACATGCTGATTTTTGCCCCTTGGGTACTAGGAACTTCTTCATTCACTTATTTGGCATCCTTGCTACTTACCTGAGTGCTTCTGTATCAGGTACAGCTCTTGGCCCCAGCAACCTGCCTGATCACCTCACTATTCCTTAACATGCCTGGGGAGCAAGGGCTGGAGAGATGGCTCAGCAATTAAGAGCACTGAGTGCCCTTCCAAAGGTCCTGAGTTCAATTCCCAGCAACCACACGGTGGCTCACAACCATCTGTAACGGGATCCGATGCCCTCTTCCGGTGTGTCTGAAGAGAGCAATGGTGTACTTATCTGTGTGTGTGTGTGTGTGTATTTTAGAAACAAAAACAAAAAACTACCAGAGCTCAGCCCTTTCCCTGGTTAGTTAACTCAGAATCTCTGAAAAATGTGACTGAACCCCAAAGTCACACTAGGGTTGGGGTAATAGCACTGTGGGTAAAATGCTGGTTTTACAAAAGTAAGAATCTGAGTTCAAGTCCCCAGGTCCCACATAAAGCTGGACACAGTAGCATGCATCTATAATCCCAACTCTCCTACAACAAGATGTGAAGTAGAGACAGAAGAATGCCACGAAGCTCTTGGATCAGCTAGCCTTATGTACACAGCAGGAAACACAAGACCGTACCTCAACCAAGATGGAAGGTAAGGATCAGCACCTAAAGTTGCCCTCCAGCCTTCACACATGCTCCATGGCACATATGTGCCTCTACTCAGACATTAGAGCACACACACACACACACATTTAATTAGTTAATAATAAACTATATTAAATTAAACCTTTCCTGGTCATTTTAGAGCACAACCAAGCAACCAGGACCCAGAGGCTAACAGAGAAATGTTGAGTGTGCCAAGTCCACCTTTCCAGAGTTTTCTACTGGAATTGTCCAAACAAAACTAAATTTCAAAAGAGTTTACTTAAGAGCAGCTTAGCGAAGTCCTAGAGGTCTGGGAAAAGGAGTGTGGTCACAGAATTGAATCAAGGCCATAAGGGTGAGAGAGAGAGAGAGAGAGAGAGAGAGAGAGAGAGAGAGAGAGAGAGAGAGAGAGAGAGAGAAACAGACAGACAGACAGAGAGGGACAGACAGAGACATAGACAGAGACAAACAGACAGAGATTAAAGCGAGAGGGGAGGACTCCAGAGCTGCATCAGTAAGGAGCCAAGAGTCCTGCAGAACCCAGCAGAGGTTTGCACAGCCAAATGCATGCTTTGCTCAGCTCACTGGGCTGCAGCACAGAGAGGAAGTCAGAGGGAGCAAAAGTTGAAAGTGGAAGTGGTGACATGAATTAAGAGAGACCTGGGGGGCCTGGTGAGGCTCTGGCAGAGGTAGAAGAGAAATGGTGACATTGCAGAAGCCACACCTACCCTATTCCATGCTTGACTGAATGCTGGGGGAGAAGACGAAGTAGAAGCTTCCTGGAACTAGCACCCAGGAAGGTCTGCAGATCACACCCTCTGGCCTCCACACTGCAGCCACAGTGATTAAGATGTGAAAACACATCAGTCTCCAGTTGCACAAGCATCCCAAAGGTCCTTCAGTTTCCCTGTGCTCCGAGTGATGACTTCCCTCCTCAAGCATTTTTGTTTCTCAGCTGGCTAGCTTAGTGCTGCTTCCAGCCTGGCTTGAAGAAGTTCCTTTGTGCAGAGGGCAACTTCTAATGCAGAGCCTCAGCTCCTGTCAAAGTACTGACAATAAATGACTGTGGAGTCCACGCCCTTAACAGCACGCCTCTGTGCCCACCTCCAACACTCAGGGCACGTGGAGGGAGATGGGGTGGGAAGATCGTAAGAGCTAGAGGATGGTGGGGAGTGCTCCGAAAAGCTGTCCCCTAGAAATGGCGATCACAGACACAAGACCTGTCCAAAAGACTGAAAAGGGTAAGAGGGGCAGTGGCTGAGAAAAGGAAGTCACCAAGAATGAGCAGGAAAACAAGGCATGGGGGACACAACACAGTACATTCATCATGTGTGAAATTGTCAACGGAATAAAATGATAATTTAAAAAACAAAGGAGGCCGGCTGTGATGGCAAATACTTTCAATCCCAGCACTTGGGAAAGCGAGGTAGGCAGATCTCTGTGAATTGGAGGCTCTAGTCTCTGTAGTGAGTTCCAGGGCAGCCAGAACAACGTACTGAAATCCTGTCTCTAAGTAAATAAATCAAAAACAAACAAAAACACTAACTTGCAGATCTCCTCCCTACAAACTTTTCCCCGATTCCTGAAACTTTTGATCTTTGGGCTTTTCCAGCCCTTCCCACCAGCTGCAGAGTGTCCTGTCTCAGGCAATTTCCCCTCTGGCCAGTGCACGATAAAAAAGAACACCAGCCTAGGAAGAAGGGTCAGAACTGATCCCCTCTTGTCTCTTTAACCTTGCAGCCTCAGGCAAGTCACGTAACTCTCTGAACTTTGCCTTGGTCATCTGCAAAATGAGCAGCAGAGCCTTTGCCTCCAGTTCAGGAATGGGAATATCGGGACGTGGTAAAGCTTAGAGATAGGAGAATGTGGTGGTGCACACCTGCCGACTCACGGTACTCAGGAGGCTAGGCGAGGAGGGTAACAAGTTCCGGACCAGCCTAGCCTGCAAGAGTGAGGCTGAGATATAATTGTGCTTAATGTGCCCAAGTTGGACAGTGCACATAACAGTGACCAAAAACACTCGAGTTTATGTTATGGATATTTACACAACTGAAAGATAAAAGCCAGGGCCAGTGAGATGGCTCAGTTGGTAAAAATGGTACTGGCCACCAAAAATGATAACCTAAGTCTGATCCCTCTCTGACACACACACACATACACATACACACACATTATGGTATGAACATGCTGCCACACATTTGCACGGCATAAATAAAATTTTAAATAATAATAAATTAATAAAAGCTGGTTAGGGCTACATGAAACCCTAACTGAAAAAAAAAATAAAAATAATCTGGGCAGTGGTGGCATACGCCTTTAATCCCAGTGCTTGGGAGGCAGAGGCAGGTGGATTTCTAAGTTTGAGGCCAGCCTGGTCTACAGAGTGAGTTCCAGGACAGCAAGGCCTATACAGAGAAACCCTGTCTCAAAAATAAATAAATAAATAAATAAATAAATAAATAAATAAAAATAAAATAAAAGCCTGGCACTAAAGCCAAGGCTGATGGTATATGCCCTTAATCCCAACACTCAGGAGGCAGAGGCAGGTGAATCTCTATGAGTTCTAGGCCAGCCTGGTCTACATAGAACAAAACAACAACAAAAAACAAACAAAACAACAACAACAAAAAAAAACAGGCACTTGGGAGGTAGTCAGGAGACTCAGAACTCACACTCAGCCACATGGTCAGTTTGAGGACAGTCTGGACTAGACTACAGAAGATCTTGTTTCTCTCCCTCTCCCTCTCCTTTTCCCTCTCCCTTTCTCTCTCCCTCTCCCTCTTCCTCTTCCTCTTCCTTTGCCTCCCTCCTCTCTGTGTGTAAATATTATTTTCAGGCAGGGTTTGACTATCAAGCACAGACTGATCTGGAGCTCACTGTGTAGCCCAAGCTAGCCTCACACTCATGATCCTCCCTCGAACTCTCAAGAGCTAGGATCACCACCATGTACCTCCATATCCAACTATGAAAACTTAAAAGCAAATTAAAATCACTGGATGCATTTCACCTCTCAAACTGGTGAAAATAAAAGCTTGTCAACAACCAATAGGAACATCAAAATCTTTTGTAAGGTATTTAGCACCATTTAGTATGTGTGCCTTTTGACCTCAAAATTGCACAATAGCAATTATGGCCTAAGGAACTATTGACTCCTGTGTGCAGATGGGGGAGGGGGAGGAAGAGGAGGAAGAGATAGGAAAGAAAGATGAAAGGAAAAGAGTGGAGACAGGAGAGAAAAGAGAGAGGGACAAGAATAGAGAAGAAAAAAGAAGGGAGAGGAGAGGGGGAGGGAAAGCGTTGGAAGCTTTGCTGGGTGACTGTAATAGTGGAGAACAGCAGCAGGTGGGTCCTGCATCCTGCATCCTGCATCCTGCATCCTAGAGGGTCGGTCATAAAGAGCGCTTTGGGGAATGAGGAAGTGACGTCACTGGGCTCCACAGAAAGCCTGAGGATTACCGCTCTATTGCCTGTTTGTCAGTGCTGCAGCTGCTCGCCAGGCTAAAATCCTGCGAAGTATGCAGTGCGCTGAGCTGACTGGATGCCTGTGGCCACCACCTGGCCTCTGAGATCCCACCAGCCTTTGGAACAGCGCCCTGGCATCTTGCTGCTGGTACAGTTATGGCTGGGCCAGTGGGGGGAAAAGAGACCTCGACTTCTCTTTTTCCTTCTTCCTTGTCTGAAGTCCTTTCTGGAGTAGTGGATCCTTTTTGTCTGTTGCATGAATAATGCTCTGATGGGGCCAGATCCCATAGACCATACATAGCCTTAGCCTAGGGACTCAGCCCAGAACCCTGATGTCAAGCTCTAAGTCAAAAGCTGCTCTGGCCGCAGAGGATCATTCTTATGATCCTCCTTCTTGCTATGGCCTCTGTGGAATCTTCTTGTGTCCCATAATTCCCACCCAAGAGAAGGCCTCTCTCAAAGTGTGCCAGGACATGACTCCAAGAAAAGCACTGTCTCTACAAAGCAAACCACTAATTGCCTCCCAGAAATGAGATGTCAAGAAAATCACTCTGCTCTTTCCAGTTGGTCCATAGAGGATGGATGCACATACACAAACACAACCTATTTTTATGATACCTTTTGTTCAATTGCTTCCCCAACCCCCTTTTTTCTTTTGAGACAGGGTTTCTCTAAATAGCCCTGGCTATCCTAGAACTCACTGTGTAGACCAGGCTGGCCCTAAACTCAGACCCCCACCCCACCCCCATTTCCTTCCTCTTATTACCAACTAACATTATCTTTAAAGGAATACAGGACACACCAAAAGCTGATGTGTCACCCACCCTTTGAAGGCCATGCTTACAGATCCACAGTTTGAGAATCACATACTTAGATCATTGACAAACGATATAAATATAAAACATACTGTGGGGTTTGGTTTAATTGTCAATCTGATGCAATCTACAATCAGCTGGAGAGGGTCTCAATGGGCTTTGTCTAGATCAGCCTTCTTAACGCTGTGGCCCTTTCATACAGTTCTTCATGTTATGGTGACCCCCCAGCATAAAATTATTTTCATTACTACTTCATAACTGTAATTTTGCTTCTGCTATGAATTATACTTTAAATATCTGCGTTTTCTGATGCTCTCAAAAGACCCTTGTGAAAGGGATCGCAACCAATAGGTTGAGAACCACTGGTCTACATAAAGTTGGTCTTTGTTCGTATCTGTGAGATTTTCTTTCTTTTTTTTAATTAAAATAATTTTGCATGCAATATATTTTGATATTTCCCCTCCCCCAATTCCTCCAAGATCTTCCCCACACCTTCCTACCCCCCAAAAAAACAAAAAACAAAAAACAAAAAACTCACAAAAAATGAAAATCAAAACAAATAGGCGAAAGGTCAGTGTTAAACTGGGGTTGCTGGAGGCAAAGGAAGCAGACAGCCATCTCCAGAAGCAGCATCGTTCTTTAATCAGAACTGAAGGGCCACAGCCTCTCTGCAAAGTGAGTCTCTGCGCAAGGCACAGCGTCCTTGAGGTGTTAAAGGGCACAAAGGGGGAAGGTTTGGGGATGGACAAGTCCACCTGCAGGTCAGCATCCTACAATCAGAAGCAATAGACACCAGCCAACCTGGTGCGTGGATCTCCTCATTAGAAGCTTCCACAGGCGTTGTCCATTAAATTAACTTTCCTATCCCCAGCTTCTCAGTCTACTGGAGCCTTTTATGTAATTCACCTTTCACTCAGTAAGACAAAATAAAAACAACATAAAATGAAATAAAGAGTCTACAAAAACACGATTGAGTTCGTTTTGCGTTAGCCATCTGGGGGTTCCCTAGAATACGGTTAATACACCCAGTGAGACTCCATTGGTTTAAAAAAAAAAACTGATTTTCAACTTCTCCAGCAGGTATCAGTTGCAGATAGCTTCTGGGTTAGAGGTGGGAGCCTGTGTCCACTCCCCCAGGGAAAGATTTTCTTAATTACATTAACTGGTGCGGGCAGACCCAGCATAAAAGTCATCAAAACTGTTCCTTGGGTTGAGGTCCCAGACTGTAAAAGAGAAGAAATGAAGCTGATTGTTAGCACGCATGAACCTGTTGCTTGCTGCTCTCGCCAGTGCACATGATGTGCCCAGCTGTGTCAGGTTCCTGCCTCTGTGACTTCCCTGCTCGAATGGACTGTAACCAGACACTGAGCTAAAATAAACCCTTCCCTCCCTAAACTCTTGTTTCATCTTGTCTTGTTGATCAAGGTACTTTATCACAGGATCAAAATCGAAATTAGGACAAACAGCAAGGCCCACACAGGTGGTGCCCAGTGGAGAGCAGAGTGAATTCACACAGAAAGCAGACTCAGTAAGAGAGAGGGTGGTGGGTTGGAGAGATGGTTTTGAGCATTTGTTGCTCTTAAAGAAGATCCAGGTTCCATTTCCAGCACCTACACAGTGGCTCACAACCATCTTTCGCTCCAGTTCCAGAAGAACCAATAGCCTCTTTTGACCTCCTCAGGCACTGGGCACACCTGTGGTACACATCCAAATGTAGGCAAAATACTCAAACACATGAAATTTAAAACTCTAAAAAGAGGGAGAGAGGAGACAGGAGTCTAGAGAGATAGTTCAGTTGATAAGGTGCTTGCCAGGCAAGGATTCTACTTAAGTAGATCTCCAGAACCCACATAAAGAGCTGGCATGGTGGCACATCCCATAATTCCAGCACTGGGGAGGCAGAGACAGAAGGATCTCTGTGGCTCACAGGCTAGCCTGTTAGCCAATTCAGTGAGCTGCTGGCCAATGAAAGATGGTGTCTCAAAGGAAGTGGATGGCACCTGAGGAATGACATGAAGTCGTCTTCTAGCCTTGACATAGAGGAACATTCACATGCATATACATGCATGCGTGCGCATGCACACACACACACACACACACACACACACACACACACGCACACATGGGGCAAACACCAACACATGCACAAAAGGTGCATGCACACACAAGCTAAAGAGAAAAGAAGAGGGCAGATGGGTAGGGGAGGCTGGGAGAGACTCTGGCAGACATCCAGTTACACTCTAACACAGTCTCTATAATCCTTGGGGATAGACTCTGTGCAACACTGGGCAGATTCACAATCCAGACAGAACTTGTTCCAGCTGCCCAGAGAACTAAGCAACAGAGAGCCACCTGACCCTTCGCAGAGCCATTGCAGCCCATCTAGATAGGATTCCAGTGCCAGTAGTCCCATGGGGTGTCAAAGGAACAGAGGCTGTCATTAGGCAGGAGTTGACATCACACTTGGGCTTCTTTGTGCCCTATTCTGCTTCCTTCTTCTCTCAGGAGGAAGAGTAGTCCTGGATAAACATACTGACTTTAAACCCATCTGGAAAAGCCAGTGTGCCATAGCCACTGACTTCAAGGAGCCTGAGTCAGCATCCCACATCTGGAGAAGCCCATATTGAGGCTATAATCCTCCCTCAACCACTTTTATATTAAATGACCCAAGATAGATGCACATGACAAATGGCTGAGGCTTGTAAATTGCATGTCTGGAGGAGATATCAAATTTGGCAGAGTCAGATCCAGACCCATTAGAAAAGGAAATCCCTCTCTCTCTCTCTCTCTCTCTCTCTCTCTCTCTCTCTCTCTCTCTCTCTCTCTCTCTCTCTCTCTCTCTCTGTGTGTGTGTGTGTGTGTATCTGTCTATCTCTGTCTCTGTCTCTCCCCTCTGTCTCTCTACTTCCCTACCTCCTCTCCTTTCCGCTCTCTCCTCTCTCTGTCTCTGTGTCTGTCTCTCTCCCCTCCTTTCTATCTCCCTCTTATTTCCTCTCTTTGTCTCTCTCCCTTCATCTTTCTCTCTCCTCTCCTCTCCTTCCTCCCCTCACTCCCCCCCCCCGTGTGTGTGTGTGTGTGTGTGTGTGTGTGTGTGTATAATTGTGGAAGTCAGAAGGCAACTTTTGGAAATCAGTTCTCCCCTTCCACTATATGAATCCTAGGGAACAAACTTAGGTCTCCAGGATTGGTAGCTAGTGCCTTAGCCCACCGAGCTGTCTGGCTCACTCTTTCGTTCGTTCATTCATTCGTCTGTTTGTTTAAGACAAGGTCTCTTACTGAACCTGAAATTTGACAATTTAGCTGGCTGGTCAGCAAGCTCTCAGGGTCCTCCCATCTCCCCGCTCCATGGAGGTTACTGGTGCATACCAACACACCTAACCTTTTTATGTGGATTCTAGAGATCTGAACTCAAGTCCTCAAGCTTGTACTATGTGCAAGCTAGTTATTTTTGTTGTTTTTGTCAACTTGACACAAGATAGAAATATTTAGAAAGAGGGAACTTCAGTTGAGAAAATACTCCTAACAAATTGGTCTGTGGGTTTCTCTCTTGATTAATGATTAATCTGGAAGGGCCCCCGCTCACTGTGGGCAGTACCAAGGGCTGATGGTCCTGGGTTGTATAGGAAAGCAGGCTGAGCAAGCCAGGAGGAACAAACCACTAAGCAGCACTCCTCCGTGGCATTTGTGTCAGCCCCTGCCTCAGGTTCCTGCATGATGGACCACAAGCTGTAAAATAAAATAAACACTTTCTTCCCCTAAGTTGCTTTATGGAGCTTTATTACAGCAATAGGAACCCCAGCTGAGATACACAGCAGTCACTTTGCCCACTGTGCCATCTCCCCGGCTCCTAACAGCTTCCTTTCCGTCTCTGAGAGGGCTTGGTGCCTACTCCAGCAGATGGGATCAACCAAGCATGATTGGGTCCCTTTCTATTTGAAGTGATCATCTAGGGCTTTGCTTAATCCCTCCGACAGAAACAGGCTGTCTTTTGGAGGGTTTACTCCCCTTCACCCCTCCCCAAGGAGGCCAGGGACGTGTTAGCCTGGTATCTGCAGGGAGACAAGAGCTCCAGGCTCCGCAGCAAAGCCTGTTACTGGCCTTTCTCAAGGCTGCTTTCTTTACAGAATGGAGATTCAGACGTCCCTCTAATACCTTCCCTGTGGTGGGGTGTGGGGGTGGGGGAATGCATTCAGGGGGGCTGGAGAGATGGCTCAACAGCTAAAAGAATGTACTGCTCTTCCAGAGTTCAGTTCTCAAAACCCACAAGGCAGCTCACAACCACCTGTAACTCCAGTTCCAGGGGATCAGACAACTTTTTCTGGCCTTTATTAGGCATTACACATGCACGTCTCTCTCTCTCTTTCTCTCTCTCACTGTCTCTCTGTCTGTCTCTGTCTCTCTCTCTGTCTCTCTCTGTCTCTCTCTCTCTCTGTCTCACACACACACACACACACACAAAGAGTGGAGTGATGTCTCATTGGTTCAGAATGCTGGCTGTTCTTGCAAAGGACCAATGCACTCTTCTGGCTTCCTCAGGCACCCATACATAATGTGTGCACATTCACACAGACATAATAAAAAATATAGGCGGGCAGTGGTGGCGCACGCCTTTAATCCCAGCACTTGGGAGGCAGAGGCAGGCGGATTTCTGAGTTCGAGGCCAGTCTGGTCTACAGAGTGAGTTCCAGGACAGCCAGGGCTACACAGAGAAACCCTGTCTCAAAAAACCAAAAAAGAAAAAAGAAATATATATATATATATTAGATAATAAATCTTTAAAAATAAACAAAATCTTTTTTAAAAATACATTCTGTAACCATAGGCTTTTCCAACCGCACCCAAGTTCCCCAAAATAAGGACCCTGAACTTCTTATATATGGCCAAATGCCTATGAGCTTTGACTCATTCCCACTAGCTCATAACTCAGTTATCCCACTTATTCTATTCTAAGTCCTGCAACATGGTTGGTCACCTTTCCTCGGATTCACGTGACTGCCTTCCTCAGACTTTGGGGAAAATCTCCCAGGCCTTACTCTACCCCAGAATCCTCTCTCCCTGCCACGATACCCACCTGCTACTTCCTGCCTAAGCTCATAGGCCAACGGCTTTTTATTGACAGGTGGTGCTTCCACACTGTACACAAGAGACTCTCTCTACACATTCAAATGCATCATCCCACCAATCCAGTTAATTCCTTCATTACTGGGTGAGGGGACTGGACATTCAAAGAAGTGAAGTATCCGTGTAGCCAGGGCTGGTAAGTAATGATGTCAACATTTGGACCCAGGACTTTTGATCACGTGTGTTATTCAAGGTAAACAATTCTACGTTTTCATTAGAAAAGAGAGCGTGTGCTCAATCCTAGGAATAGCCAGCACCAGGTTTCACACTTCCTCAGCCATTGCTATGTGAGGGTGCGTTTCCACCAGTGGTCCAGGTCCCCAGCAACCCCTGAAGAAACCGATGGGACCTGACTAGAGAGGGCCCCTGCTGTAGCAGCAGCAAACCCTGTGCAGTGCTGTGAAGTCTTTGTCTTTACCCCTCAGCTGAAGGCTTCTACAAACCGTGGTAAAGATTGCTTGCTGCCCAGGTTGTGATTTAGAACACTGGCAAGGGACAAAGGAGCAAGGACAGACCCACACTGCACTTTGACAAGGACTTGGAGAAGTTCTGTCAACTGGGACCAGCGGGAGCTCCACCCACAAACACTTTTCACAAAGCTGTGATTATGCCAAGCACTCTCCAACACTGAGACCCACAGCCATCAAGCCAGAGGCTGTACAACCTGATGGCCTGTCCTACCCACGTTAACTGGCCATCATTAAAGCCCAGATTGCTTGTGCCAAAGACTTTCATACTGCCCTGTTGGACTGTGCAAACAAGGTCACCTGCAAAACACCAGCACCTTCAAACGGCCCTGGGAACGGCCTCTGAGGTCTTGGGCAGTGGGGCTGAGGTGGGTGGCAGATGGACTGAGGGAATGAATGGTCTAAGGCAAAAAGGGGAGTTTACATGAAAGCATCCATTCCCTGGGAGTATAGTAATGAGTACAGCTTTCATTCTGTTTGGCTGGCATAACTTCTTACTCCTTGTCCAGTGCACTAACATTATCTTTACGTGAGATCTGATTGAAGGGAAGAGGAATATGACGTGAGCAGCCAGCCGCAGCATGCAGTCTTCGTTGCTCTAGTGATGGGGTCTGGAGTCACCTAGGAGACTTTCTTACAGGTGCTCTGTAAAGATGCTTCCAGAGAGGTTTGGCTGAGGAGGAAGCCCTGGATATGGGCAGCATCGTTTCGTGGCCTTAAGTCCTGAACTGATCAAAAGGAAAAAGTGAGCCGAGTACCAGCATTCATTGCTCTCTGCTTCCTGGTACAATGTGACCAGCCGTCTTACATTCCCCTGCAATGCCTAGCCTTGCCTGCCAGACTGGGCCGTAACTGCCAATTGGGAGTCAAAGAAACTCTTCCTTAAATTGTTTTCATCAGACGTATTTGTCACAGGCACAAAAAGTAAGTGGGTTTAGGGGAGCAAAGTTCCTCGCCAAAAAGGCAGCAAGTTGTCCCAAAAGGGGTCAGAAAAAGATTATGAATTCCAAGACGGGTAAAATAACTGTGAAGAAAAATTTTGCATTTTTCATTAAAGGCAAGGATAAACATGGGCTGCAGACAAGGAGCAGTTTCAGAACAGTTATACAAACTAGATGGAAGTCGGGTGAGGCTTGGTGAAAAATTACCTCTAAAGTAAAGACACAGGCACGGGTCTTGGCTTGCTGCCTTACCCCACTGCTGGAAGGGAGAAATAACCTCTCTTAAACTCAGGGAGGAGGAGCCAGCAATGTGGAGGAGGTGTCTCCCCACACACAAGCTCTCGGGCCAAGCTTCCCTGCTCTGTGTCCCGGAAACAAAGAATAACTACACGGCAATCTCGGAGAGCTTTGTAGGAGCACACCAGCAGCGCAGAACCCGGTGCAGCTCCAGTTGGACGGATGCTAGCTAGCATTTACCCGAGACCGGCAGCACTCCCGCCCTTCCTCCCAAGCCTTCCCAGCTGTTCCAGGATCTGTTTTCCTCCAGCTCATTTTTTTTTCATGGCCTCTGCTCTGTGACTCCAGAAACCAGCCCAGGAATTCCCGAGGCTGCAGCAGTGAGTGACTCAGGCATCAGGAATTAGCAGTCTTCCAACAGTTGTGTGGGACAGCTGAGAAATATTTTTGCTGTAGTTCATAGTTCATATTCCTCTTACATATGTGCTCATGCTGACCTGCACATAACACACAGAAAATGAGACAGATTCCTCACATCGGCCACAAGACGGAATGCTAAGATTGCCAAGTGTCTCATTTTATAAAACCATTCGTTGAAGCTGAGCTTAGAGACTCACATCTATAAACTCAGCACTCAAGGAGCGGGAAGGGTTGTCTAAAGTTCAAGGCAGGCCTGTGCTACATAGTGAGCTCTAGGCCAACTCATACCTTCCAAGTGGAACTTTGTCTCAAAAAAAAAGTTTAATTATTAGAATAAAATTATTGGTTGATTATAACACCTACAAAATTTTTAAGTACATATTTCATTTTTTAATAACTTTGATTGACATCTCTACATTAATAGTGACTTGTGCTGAGTTTTAGAGTACTAGACAATGGTAATATCACAGAAGCAAATAATTTTGGCATATATGAAAATAATTTTATGTGCTGCCTGGCGTAGAATGGACCTGACTGTACTGCTGAAAGTGCTAACGAGCATCCATAGGAAGTACAGGGATCTGCAATGTAATGAAGAGGGAAAGCATTGTGTCGAGCCTCATTCATAGGCACTCTGCATAGAGCTTCATTCATCTGTTGTTGTTGGCAGTTCTGGGGCTTGAATCCAGAGAGCCTCCCAGCTGATTGGCAAGTACCCCACCACCAAGCTGAGTTCCTGCCCCAGCTCCTTTTTAGGTTTTGAGATAAGCTTTCACTAAATTGCTCAGGCCGGTCTTGAACTGGTTCTAAATCTGTAACAGGGCTCCAGACCTTAGTAGGCCCTCTGCCCTTAGCACAGCTGACTCCATGATGAAAGCACCATTCAGGCTGCAATACAGGCATGAAGACAGCACCACCTGCCAAAACTAAAATAAAGGCCAATCCGTCAAAGTCCATCCAGTTAGAGGCTGGGAGGGCCTCTAAATGTGCTGACCTTGCTTTTGGCGTCTGTAGTTCAGCTTCTGGCTTAACTGTTGTTGTTAGCTGAAGTATGTCAACCCAGGACATTTTTTTTTTTCACTTCAAAGCTCACCCTGAGAAAGGCTCAGGACGACTGGGGTCCCAAACACTCAGTGTAGTCACCCACCAGCTAATAAAGAGTTTCTACTGGCTCAAACCCTTATCTGAGCAGTCTTCTCTGGTGAATACCCCAGAACAACACTCAAGCCAGGCCAGCCTTGTAATTGTAATTCTCCTGCCTCAGCTCTAAGTGTGATTGAGATTACAAGCTTGCACCACCAGGCCCAGCTCAGAGGAATTAAGAACCCAACACTCCATTTTTTTTATTACCTTTTAGATCTTTTGGCACTGAGTTGTTTAAGAGGACAGAGTCTCCTATACTCCAGGCTGACCTTGAGTTTGCTATGTAGCCAAGTCTGGTCTTGAACTCCTGATCCTCCTGCCTCTATCCTCCTAGTACTAGGATTACATGTTACATGTGTATGTATATGTTTGCATATATATGTGTGTGTGTGTGTGTGTATGTGTGTATGTGTGTGTGTGTATGTGTGTATGTTTGCATATATATATATATATATATATATATATATATATATATATATATATTGCTCAGGCCGGTCTTGAACTGGTTCTAAATCTGTAACAGGGCTCCAGACCTTAGTAGGCCCTCTGACCTTAGCACAACTGACTCCATGAGGAAAGCACCATTCAGGCTGTTATACAGGCATGAAGACAGCACCACCTGCCAAAACTATATATATGTACATATATATGTGCATATATATGCTACAATGTCTAACTAGACATTTTAAAATATAGTGTGTTCAGCAGAAAAAAGAAACATAAAATAAGATTATATATTGCCCATTTGGTGAAAATGTGCCCAGAGGCTCACAGAAAGCTTGCTCTGTATTTCCCTTAGGCAAAATGGCTCAGCATTCACTAATTTGATGTTTATAGCAACTTTATAGAAAATGACTACCACAAATGACAAGACTTTCAACACTTTGAATATAATTACTTTTTAAAAAATCTTTTAGGTCATAAGGGAAACAGTCATGTGAAAAAAATCATAATATAATCATACTAATTATGCCTAAGTGAAAATAAGAAAAATGTGGGATGAATACTAAGATTTTACTGGGGTAGGAAGGGCTTTTAGGGAGATGGGGAAGAGGGCAGAGTCAGAGGGAGGTCAAGCAAAACTAAGGTTCTATGAAAAAGCTACAAGGAAACCTAGTAGTGGCAAGCTAACTTAAAAAAATATTTTAAGGAGTTTGAACAGTGGGACCTTCCATGAGTGGGTAAAATTGCTCCTTGAAGTTACAGTGAATTTTCATAATGAAAGTCCTAATGCCTGAGGTGGGCTACCTCCTTCTGAGTTCTTGTCAGAGAAGACACTAAAGATCCCCCAAAACAAAGCAGGCAATGGCCATCACATGATTGCCTACCAGAACTTATGGCAAGACCCTCTTGTTGAAGACGCCACATGCTTTGGTCACAAGACACAGAAAACTCAATCTGAAACTGTGGTGGAAGCTTCCCCTGCTGACTAGCTCTTACAGTGCCAAATGGTGCTGTGTAAGCTCCTGAGAGAAAACCGTTATCAACAGTCTGATCCAGCTATAGACGTTACATGATATACCATTAACCAGACAAGCAAGATGAATTCTGTGGTGCAAAAGTGGCAGGTCTGTCATGGAAAGAACCAAATGCTTTCTGATTAGATTTAAGGTCTGCCCAACAGGTGGGGATCACATCCAGTACTGTAAATTTGGTCAAAAAACAAAGGCTGAAAAGTGTCATAGGTCCTAATGGGAAAGCTACTATCTTCAGGTTAGCTTTTTGTCTGCTTGACCGGAGCTAGAGTCAAGTAGGAAGAACCTCAATTAAGAAAATGCCTCCATCACACTGGCCTGTAGGAAAATCTGTGGAATAATCATGTGTGTGGTTGCTGGGAATTGAACTTAGGTCAGGACCTCTGCCAGCCCCGCTCCAGAAAAGGATGTCAGATCTTATTACGAGTGGTTGTGAGCTACCATGTGGTTGCTGGGATCCGAACTCATGACCTTAGGAAGAGCAGTCAGTGTTCTTACCCGCTGAGCCATCTCGCCAGCCCGGGATATTTTCTAAATTAATGATTGATGGGTAAGGTCCAGTCCACTGTGGGCAGTGCCACACCCAGGCAGGTGGTCCTGAGATGTATAAGAAAGCAGGTTAAGCAAACTAGGGGCAAGCTAAAAAGTGGGGTCCCTCCATGTCCCCTACTTTAGGTTCCGCCTCCAGGTTCCTGTCCTGACTTCCCTTCATGATAGACTATAACCACAAGCTGAAATTAATCCTTTCCTCCCTACATTGCTCTGATTGTGGTATTTATCACAGCAATGGAAACCTGGTTGTGGTGGTTTGAATGAAAATGGCCCCATGGGCTTATACATGTATATGCTTAGGCCCTTAGTTGATGAACTGTTTGGAAAGGATCAGAAGGTGTAACCTTGTAGGTGGAGGTGTGTCACTGGGAATGGGCTTTGAGGTTTCAAAAACGCACATCAGGCTCAGTATCTCACTCTCTCCCTGCTACCCACAGATCGGGATGTAAAGCTTTCAGCTACTTCTCCAGCGCCACAACTGCCTGCCTGCCGCCATGTTCTCTGACACGATGATAAGGGACTACTACCCTCTGAAACTATAAGCAAGCAACCAATTAAATGGTTTCTTTTATGAGAATTGCCTTAGTCATGGTGTCTTCTCACAGCAATAGAAGAATTGTGACTAAGACACTAGTTAAGACAGCTTTTGCTAATGTTTTGCTAAATGAACATGATGTGCCTGTCACATTGCCTTCTGATTAACTACGTTCATGTCCACGGAACAGTGCTATCTGCTGTAGTAAGAAAGCTCCTCTTTGCAGTGTATTGCAGAGACTCTGTTGCAGGATTTTCCCTGTCCAATCACATTAGGACAGCAAGAGGCCTGTGATTGGACAGGGAAAAGGGAGGTGGAGCTAAGAGTGAGGGATACTGGGAGTGGCTCTGGAGAGGGAGAAGGAGAATGGAGGTGGACGTAAATCAGTGTGGCTTGAACCAGCCACAGTTATGATTTCACAAGGTTAGAATAACTGGGTTAAGCTTTTATCATTATCAATTGGCTCTGAAATTATTGTATTGGCATCAT
The DNA here is from genome assembly GCF_008632895.1 of Mastomys coucha. Lineage (NCBI taxonomy): Eukaryota > Metazoa > Chordata > Mammalia > Rodentia > Muridae > Mastomys > Mastomys coucha. The sequence goes on along the minus strand of NW_022196903.1, from coordinate 66,679,647 downwards.
GTAAATCATGATTTTTATTGATACATAAATCTGATTGGTTAACTATAAGCTTTGAGTTTTAATTCTGCCAGGTAATTGAGTGTTGTGATGGCTGACCGTGGGGTGAGTGGGGCATTGCGTGGTAGTGAGAGGAACTCAGGGGACCCCCGCTTGGTGGGCAGAGAGACTGCTGAGATAAGAGCACATGGCAGGAGCCTTGTGGCTCAGCGAGGCTGAAGAATTGGCAGGTTGAGAGAAGCAGGGGCGTGGAGAGTTGGTAGGTTCATTTTTTTAACATTTCCCGCAACAAGATTCTATATTAATTACTTTTTTTTTATTGCTGTGATAAGATGCAATGGCAAAGGCAACTTCTAGAAGAAAGAGCTTATTTGGGGCTTATGGTCTCAGAGGGTTAGAGTTCATGATGGTAGAGCAGAGGGAGCAGACAGCATGCACCTAGAGCAACCACTGAGAGTTCACATCCCCAATAGGAAGCAGGAAACTGGGACCTAACTCAAAATATCATGAGTCTTTTTGAAACACCAGAGCCTGCATTCAGTAACATACTTCCTCCAATGAGGCCCTACCTCCTAATCCTTCCCAAGCAACTCCACCAACTGGGAACCAACTATTCAAATATGTGTGCCTCTGGGGGACCATTTTCATCCCACCACAGGCTCATAACAATGTGCTTGGAATAGGTAAGTGTTGAATGTTCAGCTCTAGATGGAACATCTATATCGGTCCTCCAGGGCTCAAGAACCACCACAGAAGAGAGCCCATAAGGAATGTAAGAGCCTGAGGGTGGGGTGGAATGTTGGAAAGCACTGATTTCAGAGCATGGCATGGTCCCAGCGCTCTTGAACTCACAAAAGCTGGGGTTACCTGTGCAAGACCTGAGAAGGCTTGGATTGATGGCATCTTCTCACAGAGAGAGAATGGATTTAGAGGCCCTACCCCTTCTACATAATGATAGGCAGTTATGGTTGCTAAGGAAGGGAAAGAGATTTTCTTCATGGTGTAACCACTGATACGGCACCCATGCTCCTGATAATGTCTCATTCGTGCTCCACTAAGCAGCCTTAATGAAACTCATTAGGTCATTTAAAAAGACCTGACAGTAGAAGGGGGTTAGTTAGGAAAAAGAAGAGGGTCATCAGGAGTGGGAGGGGTCAGATGAGGTAATGGAATATGTAACTGGTCTTTTGCTACTTTGTGGGTTCTTCTCTCTTCCACCCCCTAACACTATATAAGAAAGGAAAAAGGGTAGAGAGGAAAGAGATCCCTGAATAAAGTCAGGGGTCAGGAATTGGTGACATTATCATTAGACTACTTCCTGATATTTAGGGGCATTGAGTTCCTTGGGGCAAATTTGATCTTTAAAGTCAGGATGTCTAATTTCTTCTTGTTTCTTTTCACACAACTATTTAACAGACTGTGACCAACAACAACCAGTAACAACAAACAAACAAACAGCAACAGCAACCCAACAACAACCCATACCTCGGGACCCTAGCATTTATATACCATGAATATGAAAAGTCCTGAGAATTACAAATGCCATACAAGATCAAAAACTATCTGCAGCTGGCAAAATCACACCTCTTCAAGAGCGCAAGGCAAATCAAAGTCAGCTGCGGCAGACAATCTGAGGCAGCCTTACACCCCTATTCCTGGGATTAAAAGAAAAGACCATCGCATGCCTTTAATCCCAGCACTCGGGA
>NW_022196903.1:66660444-66672944 GCF_008632895.1 Mastomys coucha | reverse complement strand
TATAAATTATGTAGAGGTTCATCCTAGCTTTAGCTTGAAAGCACCAAAGTGTAAACAAACAAAATGCCCTTGAGGAGGTGATCTGCTCATACCACAGGAAATGAATACTACTCAGGAATGAAATGCTGGATACAGCAGTTCTCACCTATAATCCCAGCCCCAGGGACTCTGAGGCAGGAAGATCTCAAATTTGAGACTAGTCTGGACTATGCAAGACTCCATCCCAAAAAAGAAAGACAAGAAATAATGTATGATGTTGTGATGGTTTGTATATGCTTGGCCCAGGGAGTGGAACTATTAAGAGGTGTGGCCCTGTTGGAGTAGGTGTGACCTTGAGGGAGTAGATGTGTCACTATGGACATGGGCTTTAATACCCTTGTCCTAGCTGCCTGGAAGCCAGTATTCTGCTAGCAGCCTTCAGATGAAAATGTAGAACTCTCAGCTCCTCCTGCACCGTGCCTGCCTGGATGCTACCATGTTCCCACCTTGATGATAATGGACTGAGCCTCTGAACCTATAAGCCAGTCCCAATTAAATGTCTGTATAAGAACTGCCTTGGTCAGGCTGGAGAGATGGCTCAGTGGTTAAGAACACTGACTGCTCTTCTAGAGGTCATGAGTTCAGATCCCAGCAACCACATGGTGGCTCACAACTATCTGTAATGAGATCTGATGCCCTCTTCTGGAGTGTCTGAAGACAGCTATAGTGTACTTACATATAATAAATAAATAAGTCTTAAAAAAAAAAAAAATTGCCTTGGTCATGTGTCTGATCACAGCAGTAAAACCCTAAGAGAGATGTATTCAACAATGTAGATAAACCTCGTGATAGTTGGCATCAATTGTTAACAGGATCAATAGTCACCTAGAAGGGACTGGAGAGGAGGCTCAATGGTTAAGAATGTATACTGCTCTTGCAAAGGATAGAAGTTTGAGTCCGGGCATCCATGTAAGGCAGCTTCGCATCTACCTGTGGCACAGGCTCCAAAGGATCCAACACCTCTGGATTATAATTAAATTATAATTATATACTTATAATTAAAAATAATCAGTCTTTAGAAACTTTTTTAAAACACATGAATCACCCAAGGGACAAGCCACAAGAGACTGTATGGGATTCTTCAGCCTCTGAGCATGCCTCTAAGGGATTTCATCGAGTAGGTGAGTTGAAGCAGAAATATTCATCTTAACTGTGGGTATTGCCATTCCCTGGCTTGGGAGTCTTAGACTGAATAACAGAAATAGACTCCTAAAATAGAGAAAGTGAGCTGAGCACTAACATTCATCACCCCCTGCTTCCTGATTGCAGGTATGATAGATGAACTGCTTCAAGGCTCTTCAGCCTTAACATCCCTGCCATGATCAACTGTGTCCCTGAGCTGTGACCTGAAATACATCCTTTCTCCCTTGAGTTGCTTTTGTCAGGGTCTTTTATCCAGGAATAGGACAAGAATCTAAGTCAGATCATAAGGATACAATGGACCAGAAGAAGCCAAGATCTCGAAGGGATTTCTACTCCTGTTCCCGTGTGGGTATGGTAGTCTCAAAATGACAGCATTTTAGACATGGAGAATAACTTGGGTACTGGGGTTACTGTGGGGGTGCTTTAAGCTTAAAGGGATGACATGAAAGACTGGATTGTGGTGGTGGTCAGTCAACTCTTTACCTGTAATGAAGCTGCATGCACATAGACATGAGTGCATGTAAAACTGATAAGGACTGGAAAAGGTCTGTTATGGTTTGCACCAATGTCCACTTGCTGGTTTTGATACTGTGATATTATAGTTTTGTAATAGGGGAAACTGGCAGAAAGGTAGAAGGGACCTCAGTAGATTCTCAACAATCTCCCATAAATCTATGATTACTTCAAAATAAAAGGCTTATGACTTAAAAAGGAATAAGACAAGCCGGGCAGTGGTGGTGCACGCCTGTAATCCCAGCACTTGGGACGCAGAGGCAGGCAGATTTCTGAGTTCAAGGCCAGCCTGGTCTACAAAGTGAGTTCCAGAACAGCCAGGGCTACACAGAGAAACCCTGTCTTGAAAAACCAAATAAATAAATACATAAATAAATATAAATAAATAAAAAGGAATAAGGCAGAGAACAGAGTCTGGATCACAGCAAGGGTGAGTATTTTTCTGGTGGCAACTTCATTTCATTTTGTGCACATGTGAGCTTAGTATCACCCTTAGAAATGTCCTTAATGTCTTGAATGGTTAAAAAAAAAAAAAAAAAAAGTAAAAATTCCTATCTTACTCCAAGGCCGTAGGGGCCGGAGACACGTGAAGACCTGTGACCTGACTCATAAAAACAGTTGTCCCCTTACCCATGGACTAATGGGCAAGGGGACAAAGCTAATACTGTGCCAAGTGCTCAGCATCTTTCCTTCCATTAATAAGCATGACCTTGAGGCAGCCAAGTACCCACATGATGGTTTACAACCGTTTCTAACTACAGTTCTTTCTATTCATTGTACACACCAGCCCCACAAGGGGTACACAGACAAACAGACAGACCTGCCGCCAATACACCTGCATTTCAGTGTCAGCCTGGAATGGCAGGCTCCCTGACTGAATACAGAGGACAGTTTTTAAACCTCGTCCTCCTCATCCTCAGGTGAGTAATCAAGAGGGCTCAATCTTACTCGTCATCTAGATTTTGTCTTTGCTTCACATGCTTGGTTTTTTTTTAAATACAGACTGTGCATGAGTTCACCTCTGTGTGTTATATCAGATATTTTTAAAAGATTTGTTTATTTATTTTATACATATGAGTACACTGTAACTGTCTTCAGACACACTGGAAGAGGGCATCGGACCCCATTACAGATGGTTGTGAGCCACCATGTGGTTGCTGGGAATTGAACTACAGGACTTCTGGATGAGCAATCAGTGCTCTTAACCGCTGAGCCATCTCTCCAGCCCCACAGCAGGTTTATTTTAAAGCTTATCAGGGTCAAAGCTTTGCCAGGTCTGCATGGATTAGGCAAGCCCAGCTGCTGGTAATGTTCTGATTCAAACTTATGGGCTGGTGGTTAGTTACCTAGACTAACAGTTTGGTTGTGGAGGAATAACTAGACTAGCAGGCTCTAGCGGGCTTCAGGGCTTTCTGTTTTTCTGGATTTGGATCTCAGCTGGCTTCTGTAAATCAACTATTAGACTTTATTTCTTACAACATTTTGCTTTGTCTTTTCTTCCCCACAATTCTTCTACTTTTTTGATTTTTGTTCGTCTGTTTGAGATTATGTGTCTGTGTCTATATCTATGTCTGTGCCTGTGTTTGTGTTTGTGTCTATATCTATGTCTGTGTCTGTGCCTGTGCCTGTATCTATGTCTGTGCCTGTGCCTGTGCCTGTGCCTGTGCCTGTATCTATGTCTGTGCCTGTGCCTGTGCCTGTGCCTGTGCCTGTGCCTGTGCCTGTGCCTGTATCTATGTCTGTGCCTGTGCCTGTGCCTGTGCCTGTGCCTGTGCCTGTGCCTGTGCCTGTGCCTGTATCTATGTCTGTGCCTGTGCCTGTGCCTGTGCCCGTACCTGTGTCTAGATATGGACACCTGTGTGCAGCTTCCCTTGGATTCCAGAAGGTGTCAAATGCCCTGGAACTGGAGATACAGGAGGTTGTGAGCTGCCCAATGCCGGTTTGGGGAACTGAACTCAGGGCCTCTGGAAGAGCAGGAAGCCCTCATCTCTCCCCTTTTCAAGGTTTGTTTTGTTTTGCTTTCAGCTCTGGGATTAACCCTAGGACCTCCCACATGTTAGGCAAGCATCCAAGCACCAGGCTACAGCTCCAACCCTCTACTTTTTCTTCATTGTGGCAAAATATACATAATACAAAGTTTATCTTTTTAACTATTGGTAAGTGTACAGTTCAATGGTATTAAGTGTGTGAACACTGATTGGCAACCATCACAAGTTTCCACTTCTAGAGTTTTTCTTTGTCTCAAAGTCTGTACCATGAAGTAAGAAGCCCCTTATATTAGCTACTTTCCTCCTTGCTATGACAAAATGACACACACACACACACACCCATAAATTGTTGGGATTTACTTGGCTCACATTCTGAGCATACAGTCCACTATGGTAGGGAAGGGATGACTGCAAGAACATGAAGTGGCTCATCACATTGTGTCCATAGTACAGAAACAGAGAGATGAGTGCTGGTACTCAGTTGCTGGCATCCTGCATTTTCCCAGGGTTTTTGTTTGTTTTGTTGGTTGGTTGGTTGGGATTTGGGGTGGAGAAGAGAGGCAGAGGGAGGTTAATTTTGTTTTTTTCAGGACAGGGTTTCACTGGCTGTCCTGGAACTCACTCTGTGGACCAGGCTGGCCTCGAACTCACAGAGATCTACTCACCTCTGCCTCCCAAGTGCTGGGATTAAAGGTATATGCCACAACTGCTCAGCTCCATTTCCATTTATTTTTTTCAGACCCATATGAACCCTAGCCCATAACATGGTGTGGTGAGATCCACGTTTAGAGTCTTTTCTCTTCAGCTAAAGCTCTCAGGAAACAACCTTATGGTGGACATGCCCCGTCTCCTAGGTGATTCCACATGCAGTCACGCTAACACTGAAGGATAACCATCACGTTCCCATGGGCTGAGGGCAGCTCAGTAGTGGAGTGCTTGTCTGAGCACAGTTCCTTAGGTTATGTCCACAGCATAAGCAAACATTCTCCATTCCCTCTTCCCCAGATGTTATCCTGCTTTCTCTCTCTGCATATTTTCTCCCTACTTCCAAGAGTGCAATAACTTATCTGTTATTGGATACTAAATCACCCCAAAAAGTTGCAACATAAAACACCACAGTTGGTTTGTCTTCCCAGTTTTGAGGTGCAGTTTAGCTAGATGGTTCTGGCCCAGGCTCCTGAAGCTATTCATGATGTGCCGTAGAATTTTCTATCACCTGAGGGAGGACTCACCTAAGTCCAGAAGCTACACTGCCAAGTCTGTGTTGACAAACCTCAGCTCCTAGGTGGCTACTGGACAAACCCTTCCATTCTTTGCCACACAGACCTCTCCCAAGGGCTGCTTACATCCTGGCAATTGCCTTTCTTCATGATAGGCGGGGGCAGGGAGCACATCAGATACCCATAAGCAAATATGTGACTTCGTCTAAAGAAAGACAGCTCTCTCCTCACAGTGGGGCTATTTCCGGTGCTCAGGGTTGTCTCCCATGATTCTGGGTCCATTTTTAAAGAATTGAAATAAAATTCACACTTATTGCAAATTGTTGAGAGAGCTTTATTCAAAGCAAAGTTATAGTACAGGCCCGAATACACTACAAAGAGCAGTGGGCCACATGAACAAGAAAGTGCTCAAGGGCCCATATATTACTTAGGGAATTCTTATAAAGAGTCAAGAGAAGGAAGAACTTGATTCCTACTATGCACGGTGAGAAAGTTTCTCTGTTTTGGTTGATTATGTCCTATAATCATTTTTAAACTGTGTATGTCCATTCTCATAACATACCTGATTTATTTATATACACACCCAATTTGCATAGGCACAAGACTGTACTTAGAGGATCTTCTTGAGATTCTAAAAGGAAAGTCCTTCACAAATGTAGCAGCATTCACGTAAAAAACAAGCACTGGGTAAGCAGCGGCAGCTCATGCCTGCCTGGACCACACAGCAAGATCAAAGCTAGCCTTGGCTACATAGCAGGCCCCTGTTTCAAAAACCGAAGGACATATAACATAAGTTCATATTTGGCCAGGGAGATGGCTCTATGGGTAAAGACACCTGACACCAAGCCTGAAACCCTGAGATCAGTTTCTGAGACACACATAGTAAAAAGGAGAGAACCAACTCCCACAGGTCCACAGGTTATCTTCTGACCTCCATAGGCCTACATACATATCTCCCACAGGTCCACAGGTTATCTCCATAGGCCTACATACCTGTGCTCAAGTACACGCACATACTCATAAAATCTGTTTGAAAATGAAACATATCAAGGGGCTGCAGAGGTGGTTCTGTGGTTGTGTGTACCGAGGACTAAGTTGGGCTCCCAGGAGCTTGTAAGCACTTATGACTCTAGCACCAGGAGATCCAACACTCTCTGCTAACCTCTGAGGGCACATTGCATGCACGTGGAGCGCCTAAACTCACATAGGGACACAAAAATAACTCTTTAGAAGCAGCAGCTGAGGGCAGGAGTGTGTGCTGCTATTCAGCCCTGGCCTCTTCTCCAGACCAGGATCCCAGTCAAGGAACAGTGCTTTGCACCATGGGCAGGCCTTCCCACCTTCATTAAGGTTATCAGGATAATTTTTCATAAACCTGCCCAAAGGCCCAACTCCAGGTGATTCTAGATTCTGTCAAATCAGCAATTAATACACACAACTAGCATCCTGGTTTGTTTCCCATGCTTCTTTTGTCTGACTTCACATAGAATGGCAAAACTAATCCTACAAAGACTTTCACAAATGTAACCACAGCTCTAGAGGTAGCAGGAAGATAGATTTGTTGACTCCTTGTGAGCATGCTCTGGCTTACTGTATAGCATGTGAACATGCTATACAGAAGTATAAACCCCTCTGTAATGGTCCACACTGCTGCTCAATTCTCACTGAATATGTCTCCAGTCAGAGCACGCATTACCACTCCCCATAATAACTCATTGCATTCTGACTGGGAAATTTGAGCATTTGTTCAAAAGAATGCAGACTGCGGAAGTGGCGGCAAAGAAGAGAGATGAAGTCTCTCATTTCCTGTTGAGGGCTTTTTTTTTTTTTTTAAGAAAATGAAAGTATAGCATGTTTGGTTACGCTCTGGCTAGAGGTAGGGTCTATGGAGATAAAACAAAACACAGTTAAGGGATGGAGAATAGCAAGGTCGCTGTTACTATATAAGGGTAGCCGAGATCATCTGAGGAGAGGGACATGTGAGCAGTTTCCTAAATGACAGCAGAGCACAGTCAAAAGCCCTGAAGCAGGAGTGAGTGATTTCCTCCATGTCAAAAGTAATCCAGTAGCTGGGGGTTGTAGGTCAGTGGCCTGCAGAAGGTCCTGGGTTCCATTCCTAGCACCACATAAACCAGGCGTTCTGGCATGTGTCTACTATCCATTTCTTGAGAGATAGTGGCAAAAGGATCAAAAAGTTCAAAGTCTTTCTTGGCTACACAGCAAATTTGATACCAGCCTGGGTTACATGAGACCCTGGGTTAAAAAAAGACGAGGGACAGGGGGTGTGATCTGGACTCTGTTCCTGAACCATGGCCACCATGTCCATCACTGAACCCTTCCCTTGGTAGGATTGATGATTAGTCAGAAAGCTTCGACAGCTGTCCTGCAGCTCAGCAGCCTTACAGAATTACCATTCCATCCATACCTTCGTTCCAGTTTCTGACAAAAACTGTCATACTGAGGCTATGCGTGGTGGCTCAGCCGGGCACTTGCTTGCCTTGTACAAAGCCCTAGGTTCAATACCAAACAAGCAGGTGTAGTGTAGTGTCTCATGCTGTGATCCCAGCACTACTGAGGCAAAAGCAAGAAGTTTCAGGCCATCCTCAGCTACATATCAAGTTCCACCAGGCCAGCCTGAGATTGTGAGATCCTGTCTCAAAAGTAATAAAAGGTGAATAAAACAAAATGTCAGACTGGACAAGTCTAAAAAGGTCCCTCCCATCACCCTGTCCCCTTGTCCATTCCCCACCCCAGCAGGCCATTGAAGGCCCTGTGAAGTCCCTACCTATTCATTCTCCAGCTCCCCATCATCCTTTTCAACAAAAGTAGAAATGTGATTGTTTATGAGTTGGGCAGCTTACCTGAAGCCATCAGTGAGCAGGATTGTCTGCTTCAAGCAGCAGACGGAAATGGTGTCACTGATCGTGACAACCACCAGTGGTTAGAGAACACAAGGTGGAAGTCCTATTGGTTGGATCATTTCTCTACTCTGAGTGTCTCACCATTGCCCTCCACACTCCACATACTCCATAAACACCCAGCAAATACTGATTTAAATGTGTGTGAATGTCATGGAAGACACAGAGGGCAACTCTCCAAATGGGACCTAGGGACTCTGAATACCTCTAGGTTCTGACTTTTTTTCCTGCTTCCTGGTGTCCCAGTTCTTTGTTGCTCTGTAACCAAACATTCCGAAACTTACTCACTTCGAGTAGCTGCCCTGTGCGTGCTGCTCCTGAGCGCAGTTTGGCAGGGGACAGCTTGTCTCCACTCCACTCTATGGAATGCAGCCTTGCAGCCTTTCCTTCCAGATGCTGTATTCTCTCAGAGCCTGCAGGCACCATGCCTGCTGACAGTGGCTCACAGCCATGTGGTCTTTTATGGCCTGGCCTCTTAAGTCATAAAAGCTCATCTCTGCCACATTTACTAGAAGAAAGTCACTAAGGCCAACCTACAGGTAAAAAATGGTGGGAGACCAGTTGAAGTACATGTAGGTATTTCAAAGTCCTTGCCTATTAGATTGAATGAGGCAACTAGATTTGACCTTTTTTATTTTCTTTTTTTTTTTTCATCTGTTTTTGGTTTGTGTTTGAGACAAGAGTCTCAGGTAGCCCATGCTTGCCTCTAACTCACTATGTAGCTAAGGCTGGCCTTAAATTCCTGATTCTCCTGCCTCTACTTCCCACTAGCTAAGATTATAGGTTTCTGGCTCAGTTTCTATCATGCTAAGGATGAAGCCAGGGACCTCAAGCATGTTAGACAAGCATCTATCAACTCAGCCATATCTCTAGCCTGGCCCTAGCTGTTAAGCACCAAAGAGGGTGTTTTCTTTCTGGAAAGGAGGCCGCTGAGCTGAACTTAGCAAGTACAGGGAATGCCTGCAAGTCGACTTAAGTGTTCCTTTGTTTGGGGATCCTGCATCTCTTCTCTACACCTATACCTAGAAGAATCAGATTTCTTTCCTAAATAAAGAGGAAAGGGATTTCACCTTGGACACAACCTTGTACAATTGGACATTTATGTACTGGCTTCACCTTGAAGCCAAACCTAACTTATGGTTAGCATTGTGTCCAGCACAGAATTGGGTGCCAGTAAAACCCTCCAGAGAGATACTATCTCTGGATGTCTGGATAGTTTCATGTTCAAGCTTAGCAGATCCTTCAACAAGTAGAGACTGTTTCAATCCACCCAGCCCTGCTTTTGTTTTTTCCAGATTTCCTGGAGTTAGGGTGAGACCACATGACTAAGTCCTAGCCAAGGAAATGAAGACAGAAGTAATGAAAGCTACTTCTGAGCCTGGTTCATAAACTTCGAGTGTGGCTCTTTATCCTCCTTTCTCTCCTGGTCCACTGTCTGGATACAGAAGATGGATGGGTCCAGAATAACAAGAGAGAGGAGGCCTGAATACCAGTTGCTATGTAGTAGAGAGCACTGAGCCAGGCACGGTAGCACAGGCTTTTTGGCCTAACGTTCAAGAAACAGGCCAATCTCTGTGAGTTCAAAGCCAGGCTGGTCTACATAATTAAGATCCAGGTCAGTCAAGGCTACATAGACAGGTGAGGCCCTGTTTAAAGAAAATAATTAAAAAAAAAAAAAAAAGAAAGAAAAAGAAATTAACACAGAATGCACAGGATTGTGCTATATAAGAAACGATTTTCTTTAAAAGATATATTTTTATTTTATGTGCATGAGTGTTTTATGCACACCATACTCGTACCTGGGTGCCCAAGCAGGCCAGAAGAGGATGCCAAGTATCCTAAACTGGAGCTACAGATGCTTGTATGCCACCATGTGGGTGAGCTGCCATGTGGATGAGACAACTCTCTATCCCCCAAACCCTCAATAAACTTTTATTACTTCAAGTTGCCTAGCAAAGATATTTTGCTGGTTGTCTATCTGGACCACAAAGTTTGCCATTCAGGAAATGTTTCTCCTCTTCTCCTATCAGTGGAATATACCCCATAGTCAACACAGGAAAAGGAATGGTAAGGGGGAATGGATGGTGTTTCACCCCTGGGTGACTATAATAGAACCTACTGTCCAAGGGAATTGTACAAGCTGAAGAGGTAACTTTCTAAGGAATGCATTACTCCACTACTGGCATGGGTTAATAAGAAAAAGCAAGGTTTGCAGGCACAGGAGCTTTTTTCCTCTTTTTCCTTTTAAAAACCACATTGAAGGTTAACTGAAGGAGAAAAGCCGCACCCTCCAATACAATGTTACTAAAAGGCCACTGAGAAAAGGAACAGCGGAGCCCTCCCGGGATTCCTAGCTCCCACCTCCGCCCTTAGACAATGCCTGAAACAGCTTGTTTTAAGAAGCACCAAGCACAAGAAAAGAGAAAGGAGACTCTGGAGAGGCAAACGCAAGGAGACTTGAGGCGACGCGGGTAGGGTGTCTCCCGCGAGTAGGGCTGCAGCAGAGAGCGCGTGCTCGCCCGCACACGCACAACCCTTCATCACATAGACACTCAACAAAACCCCCAAGTCCTTCCCTGCTGCCCCCCACGCCCTTCCTACGGGGCGAGCAGCAGGCTCCTGGGTACTAGGAAAAGGAGATGCATCAAGAAAAGAGACCACCGGGAGCTGGTGCCCGCCACCTCCAACGCGGGAACGCAGCGGGATAGGAGCGCGGGCCGAGAAGGGCGGAGCCCCGGGCAGCCTGGAGAGGCTGTGCGCCCCCAGCCCCCGCGCGCTCTGGCCACGCCCCCTCGTGGGCTGGCCACGCCCTCGTTGCGGCGGGCGAGAGGCGGGGCGGGGCGCGGTGTATATAAGACTAGGGGCGGGCGCCGCTCTTTTGTCTCTTGCTGCAGCGACGCGAGTGGGAGCACCTGGAGCGCGAGCTCGGAACGAGAATCCACGGTGAGGCACGGCGCTGGCCTTGGGGCCTACCCTTGGGTGGGGTCGGGCCAGCTTGTGACTGGCGGGCGCGTTCCCCCTGGCTTGCAACAGGCGACTCGGCGGTTTGGAACATTCTGGGGCTAGCAGGCCACGCCCTGGGGCTTCGGAGGGAGGGTGTGGTGGACAAGTCGGGGATCCTCGGCCTCCGGGCTGCGGGAACGCCCCGGACTGGGAATGCCACGTCGAGAGGCTTTCGCGGAAGGCGCGGGATCTAGGACGTGCTGGTCACCCCCAAGCCCCAGGCTACCCATTATCGCCTTGTTTCGCCCCTCAGAGTTGTAAGAAAATGGCAGACAAGCCGGACATGGGGGAAATCGCCAGCTTCGATAAGGCCAAGCTGAAAAAAACCGAGACGCAGGAGAAGAACACCCTGCCGACCAAAGAGAGTAAGTGTGCCCCCGCCTCCCGGTTCCCACCCCAGCGCTCCTCCCTTCCCTGCTTGTGCCAGCCCCGCACCCCCACCCCCATCCGGCCACTATCTTCCCATCCGAATCTAAGGCCACAGCCACCTTTCCAGTCACACAAAGCACTTTGTCTCTTCCAAACCCCTGCTCTGTCCACAGGCCTCGTGGGTGCCTCACCCACACCGTACTTGTGGGTTGGGTGTGGGGGACTGTAGGTAGCTTCATTCTCTAATGACCACATCCCGCCCTTCGCAGCCATTGAACAGGAAAAGAGGAGTGAAATCTCCTAAAAGCCTAGGAAGATTTCCCCACCCCACCTCACCCCACCCCGTCATCTCCAAGACCCCCTTGTGATGTGGAGGAAGAGCCACCTGCAAGATGGACGCGAGCCACAAGCTGCACTGTGAACCCGGGCACTCCGAGCCGATGCCACCGGCCTGCGGGTCTCTGAAGGGGACCCCTCCACTAATCGGACTGCCAAATTTCACCGGTTTGCCCTGGGATATTATAGAAAATTATTTGTATGATTGATGAAAATAAAACACACCTCGTGGCATGGTTGGAGTGGTCTGAATTTTTTTAGTTGAGTATGCGTGGGCAGAGCGGTACTGAGAGTGAGTTGTGCCGCAGGGGGAGGAGGGGACGTGGTAGAAAGGGCTGGCTGGGGAGGGTGCATCGTTTTATTTTGGTTTTAAGTGCTTCTCGCCATGCGGTTTCCTGGGTTCTCAGTTGCTCCGCTCTTAATGCAATCCACGTACATTTTAACCCCATTTTGAAAAATGCTGTCCAAAAGATTAAGTCCTACCTTTTCTTCTGCCCTTTTACCTTTCACGCACACCAGAAGCAGTGATTTATTCAAGTCTGAAAGGAAAGGAGGCAAAGAAGGCATTCTGGAGTGTTGGAAATTGGGCGAGGTCGGGGTCCATCCCTCAGACACAAACACACAAGGTTTTCTTCTGGGTGTTGCAGAATGAGGTGAAATAAAAACAAAGGCCAGATAAAACCGCATTTTATCACAACTTGCCGAACAAACATCAGAACTGCAGCCATAGGGATGCAGCCTAGTTTTTTGTCTCTGAACCTTCTGCTAATGCGTTAGCCATTATAGAGGGAGTATAGGCTGAGCAGCCTCCCTCCCGGACAGAGATCCCCTGAGGGTGGAAGTGAGAGTCGAGGGCTTCGACAGAACTGAAGGAGGTCACACCCTTTCATGACCCACAGGGAAGGGGTGGGGAGGAGCCCAGGGGTATTGGGCACCAAAGCAGGCTTATGATTACAGGAGTAGCCTTTTCC
>NW_022196903.1:66651369-66660434 GCF_008632895.1 Mastomys coucha | reverse complement strand
GGGAGGGAAACAATTGGATAGGGTTTGCCCCACATTTTTGCCTTACCCCCAAGGGACTGGATAAATAGACGAGGGCAGTTAGTTCAAATGAGCTGTATCCTCCAGCTACAAGAAATGTAAAACCTAGTAGGTGAGACAGGCAGTGAGAGCAGATCAGACGACAATTTTGGGGAGCCAATGCCTGGTTTACATAAAGGATCAACTCCAGCGCCTGCCTGGAGGCTTCCATCACCTCCAAATAGGGAGGATTCTTTTTCTCTGTTCTTAGTGGTTCCCACGGATGCAGCTTTTGTAGTGACCCAGGATAGGATGGGGCAGAATTAAGTCCCATGCTTGAGTAAGAAGTCTCTAGCTAATGCTCTTGTAAATGGGTCCAATAAGCTCATTGGTTCACAAGGGAAAAAAGGAATCTAATGAATCTTTAGTGGCCTCATCTGTGGTTATGCTAAAGCCACGCAGCTACCATGCTTCCCTTCCCCCACTGGCTTGACTCTTGTACTTTGATTGACAGGGCCTGAGCATGATGAACCTCATCACGCTTTGAAGAAGCCAAACATCCTCATTTCCCTCCCTGGACTCAGTTCAGGGTAGGAAGGAAATACTGTTGATTTACAATTGAGGTGATGACGGAAGGCTGCCTATTCCCTGAGTGGCAGCTACGTTAGCTTTGTCTCTAGAAGAAACACCTGTGAGATGGAAATAGAAACCGTTTCTTTTGTGTCAGAAGTTCCAGTCTGTAGTCCCCTGACCCTGCTTTGGATCTGGGATCAGGCAGTACAGAGCGGAGATGCAAAGCAAAGCAAAGCACCGGAAGATGTGGCTAGGAAGCAAAAGAGAAAGAGGAAGAGGTAGGGGTCCCACAGTACGCCTTCCACTTGCCCAGCTCTTAAAGGTCCCACCACTCTCAACGGTGCCTCCTGAGGAACAAGCCTCATCACATAGGACCTTGAGGATCATTTCAAGATCCAAATTATAGGAAGAACCATGCATAAATTAGGGGATTTTTGAAGCCAGGTGTGGTAGTGCATGACTATAATCTCAGCACTTGGAAGGTGAAGTTTAGGATTTGGAGTTTGAGGTCATCTTCAGCTATCCAGTAGATCCAAGATCAGTGTGGGATACTTGAGACCCTGTCTCAAAACATATGCATGTGCATGCGCACACACACACACACACACACACACATACACACAGTGGGATGCTTGTTCTGCAAAATGTAGAGGCCATGTATTTGGTGAGCTTAACACAACCCTTTTGAGTGTCCAACCAGTCCTTATCACTGGACTGAGTCTGCAGAGTTGTGTGCCACTAACTGCAAAATGCTCCAGGGAAGACACACTAGAGACACAAACAGCCCCACCTTGGGAAAGCAGGCAAAGAAGTTAGCTGTAAGGGTGGCTACCTTGCTGAAGGAGGAAGCATTTGATTGAAGACAAGAAGCGAGACCATGAGTGGGGCTTGTTCAACAGTAGGCTCCTCCTCCTGGTGACACCAAGAATGTATTCAGTGAAGTAAGGGAGCAGTCATTGAGTGAAAATAGAAGTAAACTCAAAAGGAGCCCAGGAAGGAAGGTGGGTGTGCTGTACTCTGTAGTCATTTAAAGGCCACTATAGATTTGGGGTCAAAACAAAGTGATCTGAGATGTATGTGAGAGCGGGGGAGATGTGGAAGACACAGATAGTAACAGCCATCACCAACGGTGGTACCTACCCCATTGCCAAGCCGTCATCACCAGCACCACTACCGTGCCTGCACATAGCACAGATGCTTGTACTCTGGCATCCAGCCTTTCTACATAGATTCTAGAGATCCTAACTCAAGTCATCAGGGTTGTGAGGAAAGCTCTTTTGCCCACTGATTCATCTCCCCGGCCCATCTCTATTTTATTTATTTATTTATTTATTTATTTATTCATTTATTTATTTTTGAGGCAGAATCTCTCACTAAACCTGGAACTCACTGCTTTGGCTAAACTTGCTGACCCATGGGCTGTGTCTGCCCCTGACCCCCAAGCACTGGAGTTATAGACACGTACTGCCACTCCCAGCTTTTCACATGACTGCTTGAGAACCTGAACTCAAGTATTCATGCTTGTGCAACAAGCATTTCACCCACTGAGCCATCTCTCCAGCACTTTTTAAATATATATATAATTTTATATGTATGGATGTTTTGCCTGCATTTATGTGTATATACCAGGTATATGCCTGCTGTCCTTGGAGCCAAAAAGAGGTATCAGATTATCCCCTGAAGCTGGAGTTACAGATGGGTGGTGCACCTCTGGACCACTGTGGGTGGCCCTGAGCTGTCTAAGAAAGCAGCCTGAGCAAAGCATGAGGAACAACTCAGGAAGAGCATTCTTCTCCAGCTCATGCTTTTAGTTACTGCCTCCAGGTTCTTTCCTTGAGTTTCTGCCCCAAATTCTCTCAGTGATGGAGTGTGAACCAAGAGTTGTAAGTTGAAATAAACCCTTCCTTCTCCACCTTGCCTTTGGTCATAGTGTTTTATCACAGCAATAGAAACTAAAGATAGTCCCTGGAATTACTCTGGCCAGCTTGAACATGGTGAGCATGGCTCTGGCAGGCCTTTACCTTCTCCCCAGCTCCTTTCGCCTTGCTACAAAGCCAGGCGGTGGTGGCATACGCCTGTAATCCCAGCACTTGGGAGGCAGAGGCAGGTCTACAGAGTGAGTTCCAGGACAGCCAGGGATACACAGAGAAACCCTGTCTCAAAAAAAAAAAAAAAAAAAAAAAAAAAAAAAAAAACATTTAAGATTACTTTCCTGAAGTAGAATAGACCCCAAGGTCTATTATTGCTGTATTTGGCTACTCCCTCCTCCTGTGGCTGACTACCAAGATCCAGCTATCAAAGCAATCGAAAGCCCCTTTGGCTTACCTAATTAACATGCCCAGTTAAAATTAAACATCTCATCCTAACTAAATAAACTGCCGTTTTCCTGTGTGTCATGTCTGTCTCTTCCCCATCCAGATGCAGTCCTTTGTCCATCCTCCACTCTCTCCCAGACAAATTCCCCTTCTCCCACTTCCTTCTCCCTTTTCTTCCCTCTCTCTTGATCCCTTCCCCTCCTCCCTCTTCCTCTATCTTTTGTCTTTGCCCCTTATGCCTGTCCAGTCTTTCTGGGAAATAAACCCCCTTTGTGCTGAGAACTTGGTCTTGGGAGTCCTGAGCCAGTACTTTTTCTTCCAGCCCCCAAACCTCAATGACTTACAAGAACAAAAATTACATACCTTTGTTCATATAGTAATCCGTTGCTACTCAGTGGTTTCTCATCTGCACACCCTTTCGTTCTGAAAAGCAGGCTGAACAAGCAGGCCCTACCTGGGTTGTTACAGCCAGAGGAAACAATTACATAGAGTCCCTCGGTGGTGCTTCCCTCCCTTCTCAGACTTAACTTCCATCCAGTCACACTAAACAAAGTGAATCATGAAGCCAGACACCTTCATACAGAAAGCAAGAAATAGTTGGTACCCTGGGGGGGGTGGGGGGGGTTGAACGTGAGATGCACCCCTTAGGCTTATATGCTTGGGCACTTGATCCCCAGCTGGTTGCACTGTTTGAGAAGGTTATGGAACCTTTTGGAGGAAGTACGTCACTGAAGGCCAGGCTTTGAAGTTTTATGGCCTCATTTCCTGCTCTCTTAGCTTCCTAACTCCTAGGCCAGCCTGAGGCTCCTCCTTCCATGCCTTCCCCCTTCCCCACCATGACAGACTTATCCCTTTGGAAATGTAAGCCAGAATAACTCTTTCTTTCCTAACTTCCTTTGTATCAGGGTATTTTATCATAGCATCAGAAGAGTAACTAATAAAGACCTATAGTACAATTTACTGTATGTACCACGATGCACATACATAGAACTTTTTAGAGAATATCTTCCTTAAATCCAAAACATTGGCTTATACCTATAATTCCAACACTGCAAAAGTAGAGGCAGGGAAATCAGAGTTTAAGGCCATCCTTGACTACAACAAGAGTTGGAGACCATCCTGGATAAATGAGACCCTATCTTAAAAAAAAAAAAAATGTTTTTTAAAGATTGTCTTTCTTCATTTCACCTTTATATACCAGTTGGGATGAGGTTGATCTTATAGAGTATGGAGAAGGGACTAAATTATAGTCATCCTTAATTTTTATTTCAGTAAAGAGAAGTGTCAGCAAATATTTGAAGATTAAGACATTTTGGTCCCCGAGGGCTAGTGATTGCGGCTGCCTTGTCGGTGGCTGATTCCAGAGTACATCTACACTGTGGTTCAGGCACAGGAGCCTCGGAGGAAACCTGCCTGAAAGCTTCTGGAAGGGAAATCTGTACGAAACAAAAACATACAAACACCACTGGTGAAGGATGTGCTGTTTGAACCAAGACAGTCGTCTTGAAGCCATTAAAGGAAACTGAGCTGGGTGAGGAGGTGACCTTAAAACTTAGAAAGGATGTAACTACTGGCTGGGCCCTGGAGCCACAGAGCTTCCCAGAAAGAGCTTTATCTTTGAACTTCTTTTTTGTTGTTGTTGTTGTTGTTTTGTTTTGTTTTGTTTTTTTGAGACAAGGTTTCTCTGTGTAGCTCTGGCTGTCCTGGAACTCACTCTGTAGACCAGGCTGGCCTTGAACTCAGAAATCCGTCTGCCTCTGCCTCCCAAGTGCTGGGATTAAAGGCAGGAGCTACCACTGCCCGGCATCTTTGAACTTCTTGGTGTTTGAAATAAGAAATCTCCCTGTGTCTATTAAGATGGCTTGGCAGTTAGAGTTCTGCCCCACAGGTTGAGTTCCAATGCTCTACCCAGAAGGTGAGACACAGACTCCCTCCCCTGCCCAGGCTGGCCACCCAGACTAGCCTTGTGGGCAGTGTGAGCTTGGGGCGCAGCTAGACAGCTTTCCTCAATGGATAAGGTAGGGAGTGACTGAGGAAGACTCCCAAATTCAACCTCAGGCCTCCAGGTACACGCCCACATGTGTGCAACCATGCAAATGAAAACATGTATACACACATGAGAAAAATAAATTTTTCTCATATTTAGAAAAATATGTAGTTGGGTTTCTGTTATAATCAAAATGATTCTAATACTCATTATCAGAAATAAGAGAAATCTAACATGAGGAACAATGCAGACTCAAACAAGAGGAAGACCTGCAGATGGAAGTAAGTGTCTATAGACAAGAATCGGCAAGATGATTCTGCAGGCGAAGGCGCTGCCCCCAAGCTTCACACCTGGCAGCTGGAGTTCGATCCTTGGGATCCACACAGTGGAAGGAGAGAACTGATTCCATCAAGCTGTCTTCTGGCCTCCACACACGCTGCAGCATATGTACATACACATATAAATAAATGTGATTTTTTTAAAAAATTAGGGCTACTCAGAGAAACCCTGTCTCGAAAAACCAAAAAAAAAAAAAAAAAAAAAAAAAAAAAAAAAAAAAAAATTAGGAGCTAGTGAGTGGCTCATTGCCATGGGAGCACAGGTATGGGGACTAGCAATTCTGAAATCTGCAGAGAAAAAAAAAAAAAAGAATTGGAAAACCAGTTCTTACATGTTATAATTTTTGTTACTTATTTATTTATAGGTTTTTTATTTTATTTTATGTGTATGAATGTGCTCACATGTACATATGTGCACTATGTGCAAGTCTGGTGCCCAGGGAGGTCGGAAGAGGACATCATATCTTCAGCAACTGAAGTGAACCATCATATAGATGCTGGGAATTGAACCTGGGTCTTTTGCAAGAGCAATATGCACTCTTAATTCCTAACACATCTCTCTAGCCCCTTTTTTAATTTCTTGAAGCAAGACTTCATGCTGTGTAGCACAGGGTGGCCTCGAGCTCACTATTTAGCCCAGGTTGACCTCAAACTTGCAATAATTCTTTTGCCTTAGCCTCCTATGTTCTGGGTTGTCAGACATGAGCCTCTGCACCATCTTCTGCTTCATATTGTAGTTGTGAGTGTGTGTGTGTGTGTGTGTGTGTGTGCATTTTGAAGTAACCCAGGCTGGCCTCATACTTGCTATTTAGCTGAGGGTGACACTGAACTGATCCTCCTGCCTCCACAAGTTCTGAGATTACAGATGTGTACACCTATACTAAATTTATATGGTGCTAGGGATATGTGTGCATGCTAGGCAAGCAGTCTAACCATTATGCCACATACTTAGCCCCTTATTATCTAGTCTTCTGATAGAGTTCCTTCTTGGGGAAATTACTTTTTGCTTTTAAGATCTTCAACTAACAGGATGCCATCTTCCCACAGGCCAATCTCCTTGTGACTCATATCACCAAAACACCTCTGCAGCTGCTTCTAGACTGTGTGGGACTAAATAACTGGGCACCAGACTACCCAAGTAGACACGTGACATAAAGCACCATAATGTTGGAGGGATATTTCCCCTTTTCACCGTACAGGCTCTAGATTCATCTGTATTTGGCCTGGCCTACACAGAGAACACAGGAATGCAGAAACCAGCTCCTACCAGCACTGGGACCAGGAAAGGACTGTCCCTCTAACCCCCCAGGGCAGAGTGTGGGCTGAGCCGGAAAGCAGGAAGGTGCCTCAGAGCCACTCTGCCAGGCCTCAGGTGCTGCTCCCAGACTTCTTCCACTAGGATTCAAATAAGCTCTTAGGAGTTCACTCCTTGAGTTTTCTGACTTGTGTAGCTCGGCCCAGTTCTATGCAGTACAAAAAAATCAGAGAAAATATAATTTAAGGAAAGCTGTTTTTAAAAAGGGACTAAACAAGAAACACTCTAAACCTTAATATCTATTTATTTATTTATTTATTTATTTATTTATTTATTTATTTATGTGTGCGAGGGCATTCGTGCACACATGTGAGCTTTCAGGAGTCAATTATCCTTCTGCCATTCCACCACATGGGACCTGGACCTGGGGATGAAACTCAGGAGAAGTTTCGGTAGGGCTTGGTAGTGAGCATCTTTACTTGCTGAGTCACCTGACCGGCCCAAATCTTTTTATCATTGTTGTCATTGTTGTTGGTGTTGTTGGTATCCGTGTGTGTGTGTGTGTGAGTGTGTGTGTGTGTGTGTGTGTGTGTGTAAGTTAGAGAACAACTTTGTGCAGCTGGTTCTGGCCTTCTCACAGGTTCCAGGGGATCCAGTTGAGGCCACCAGGCTTGCCATACATAGCAAATGCCTTTCCCTACTGAGCCATCTTCAGAGCCCTGGAGACTTTTGTAAAGAACACAGTTCACAAGGACAGATATAAGACTAAAGAGAATTTGGGGGTTGCTGGGAACAACTGGGAGTGTAGCTTAGTGTGTAGAATGCTTGCTTAAGTACACAAAAGGTCCTGAGCTCTGTCCCCAGAGCTGCACAAGCCAGGCATGCCGGCACATGTGCAAGAGAATCAGAAGTTTGAGGTCATCCTCAGCATAAACCCAGCCTAGCATTCAGAGGAAAAACAGAGAAGGAAATCCATAGATCTGCAACGAATCTCTCCCACCTACACACCAGCAGGCACACACACTTTGTTAGCACATAGGAGAGCGCCAGGCCCAGATGGCCCCACAGACGATTTCTTTCAAAGCTGCAAGAAAACAATAACTTCGGTACCTCAAGATTTGTTTCAGTAGCTAGAAAAAGACATATGTCTCTCATGAGGATTAATCTTGGGTGTCAGCCTAACTGGAACCTCAAAGCATTAGTTCTGGGTGTGTCCTTAAGTGCTCTTCCAGAGGATATGAGCATGGGCATGAGGGGTTGAGCTGGGAATAGCTTCTCTCTTCTCTCGATGGAGGTGGGCACCATCCAAGCAGCTGAGAGCCCAAATAGAGCAAACCAGAAAAAAAGTCTCTCTCTCTCTCTCTCTCTCTCTCTCTCTCTCTCTCTCTCTCTCTCTCTCTCTCTCCCCTCTGCCCTCGACCCTGCTCTTGCTCTCCTCTTTTCTCTCTTCCCTAGAGCTGGAATGTCCTCTGTGATGGTTTCTAGATGCTTGGCCCAGAGAGTGGCACTATTAGAAGGTGTGGCCTTGTTGGAGTAGGTGTGTCACTGTGATTGTGGGCTTTAAGACCCTCATCCTAGCTGCCTGGAAGACAGTATTCTTTTAGCAGCCTTCAGATGAAGATTTAGAACTCTCAGCTCCTCCTGCACCATGCCTTCCTGGATGTTCTGCCATGTTCCGGCCTTGATGATAATGGACTAAACCTCTGAACCTGTAAGCCAGCCCCAACTAAATGTTATTCTTATAAGAGTTGCCTTGGTCACAGTGTCTGTTCACAGCAGTAAAACTCTAATTAAGACACCCTCCTTCTGTGGCCTTCAGGGACTTGCCCCATGCTTCTGACTGAAAATTACATTACCTCCCTGGTTCTGAAGCTCTTGGCCTTGGCCTGAGCTGGTCTCCACCCTGCAGGTAACCTGTGCTGGGACGTCTCTATCCCTACAGAGCCTCTTGGTTCTATTTCTCTGGATAGCAGACAACTTTGATGGGTTTTTTTTTTCTTCCTTTTTAAAAGATGCATCTATTTTCATTTTAGTTGTATGAGTGTTTGCCTGTATGTGAGAGACTAGGAGTGAGACAGGCTCTCTGGTAGGGAGACGGGCCAGGCTAGATAATAAGGGTGCAAGCTTCCAAGATGACTAGCTTCTTCCTCACCTTCCTGACTTGAGACAATAGCCTGGCAGCTTCAAACAAAGGCCTTGTAGGATTTCGTTTCCTTGCCAGCAGGCCCCCTACTGACAGACTTCCTCAACACATTTGAAGCTGGATCAAGACCTGTTACCCAACAGTTGCAGGCCAATTTACCATCGCTATCATCCTTCAAACTGACCAATCCTAAATTAAGGGAGGAAAATGCTTTAAAGACTTAAAACATCCCACTCCTTGAAAAAAGTTTTCAGCTTTCTGAGCTCCCCTCCCCCACTGCCCTGCTTTACAGAGGGTCTTCTTTTCTGTGTGTTTGCTACATGCATGTCCTTCCTTACCCTCAATAAACGTTTTTCTTCATCTACGGATTCTGTCTGCTGCTGTCTGCAGTGTTTAATTCCCCACTGCCACCTGCTGCACTTGAGGTTTTTCCTGCCTTTTAATTCCTTAACTGGCA
>NW_022196903.1:66651184-66651359 GCF_008632895.1 Mastomys coucha | reverse complement strand
AAAAAAAACCTAATCAAGATTCCTAGATTATATCATATGGATGGGCACCATGTGTATTGTGTGTGCATGGCACACATACACATACATACACTCAGGCACATACACACACACGCACACACACACACACACACACACATACACACACACACACACACACATACACACACACACACAC
>NW_022196903.1:66640766-66650933 GCF_008632895.1 Mastomys coucha | reverse complement strand
ACACACACACACACACACACACACACACACACACACACACACACACACACACACACACACACAATAACTTGTTTTAAGTAGGAAGAAAATGTATGTCTGGGTTCTCCAGAGAAACCAAAGATATATAGAAACAGAAAGGGGTCATTCAGGAATGACTCAGGGTCTAAGAGGGAGCTATGATGAGAACAAGTCCACACAATTACCGAAGTCACATAATAATGCCATTTTCAAGCTGGAGACTTAGGATGCTGTAAGCAGGCCTCAGCCTAGTTCTGAAGATTTTTGAAAGAAGGAGAGCCAATTATAACTCTTAAGTCTGAGGCCAAAAGTCTGAAAATGCTGGGGGTGCTTCTGATGGCCTAGAGTGCCAAGGCCAAGAATGTAGAGAAGGATGTCCCAACCACAGGAGGGAGGAGGGAAGGAGAGAGGCGGGAAAGACCACACACACACACACACACACACACACACACACACACACACACCCTGTTAGCTTACAGGCAATTCCACTAGGCTCCTCCCAAGGACCTAGCAATGGCTATGTCATCATCTGCTGCCATTACCTGTCACCGCAAGGCACAGGTAGCATATAAAAGGACTGCTCACCACCCCAGTTCTTTCTTTTCCTCTCTCTCTCTCTCTCTCTGTTCCCATGTGTTCTCTCTTCCCCTTTCTGTCCTCCGTCTCCCTTTTCTGCCCTCATGGCTCTGTTCTCATCTGTACCCCTTCCTCAGGCCCCAGTTCCGCTCTCTTCCCCCAAATAAACTTTCCTTATACCAGCTCTGTTGTAAGACATGATTTCTCAGGGGGATACCTTGGCTTGGGCCTACCAGGTACCCACCCCCCCCCCTCTCTCACACACACACACACACAGAGTATTATACTTCATAACACATACACATATATCCATACACATAAGGAAGAGAGAGAAAATAAAGGGATGATTCTGATCTGGACTCTATGTGGGCCTTCAACCATTAGATGGCAGCTATATCTAAATCGAAACATTGGAAGCTTGCGAGGTGGCTCCCTGGGGGAAGGTGCTTGCTGCCAAGCTTGATGACCTGAGTTTTATCCCCAGGATCTACATAGTGAAAGGAGAGTATTGACTCCCAAAAGTTGTCCTCTGACTTTCACACATGCACTTTGGCACTCACATATGAAGAAAAAAAAAGTATTCATATGCATAAAATTAAGATAAATATCTTCTTTAAAAAATAGCCTAATAGAATGTTACATACAGTTAATGCTAATAAGAAGCAGCAGTAGACAATATCTATGAGTTCCAGGCCAGCTAGAACTACTTAGTGAAACCAAATAAAAAGTTTAGTGTCTCTAAATTTAAAGATAATTTAATTAATTAATTAATAAAAAATGGAGGAGCAAATGAGATACATAGGTAGGTAGGTGGGTGGTATAAATTTGTGTGTGGTTTTCTGTAATTTTATCGAGTGAATAGATTTATGTATTTCATGCCTCTATCAAGATAGAGAGCTGAGGTTGGAGTTGAAGTTCAAAGGTAGAACTTGCCTAACATGTTTGATTCCCAGCTCTGCAAAAATAATAATGAGGAGCTGGTGAAATGGCTCAGCGGGTAAGAGCACTGACTGCTCTTCCAAAGGTCCTGAGTTCAAATCCCAGCAACCATATGGTAGCTCACAACCACCCATAATGAGATCTGATGCCCTCTTCTGGTGCATCTGGAGACAGCTACAGTGTACTTAGGTATAATAGTAAAATAATAACAATAACAGTAATAACAATAACAATAATAATAATAATAATAATAATAATAAATGATAGTCATCATTAATATTATTAACATGTACATGTATAATAATTTAACTCTCATTGCTCTGGCTGTCCTGGAACTCACTCTGTAGACCAGGCTGGCCTCGAACTCAGAAATCCACGTGCCTCTGCCTCCCAAGTGCTGGGATTAAAGGCTCTATTAGCCATTTGTATTTCTTCTTTATGATAAAAATCATATAAATGTCCACTTTTTTTTTCTTTTTCTTGAGACAGGGTTTCTCCATGTAGCCTTGGCTGTCCTAGAACTAGCTCTGTAGACCAGGCTGGCCTTGAACTCACAGAGATGCAGATTTGCCTGACTCTGCATCCAGATACTGGGACCAGAAGTGTGTGCCACCACAGCCAAGCCACGGGCACTGCTTTATCTAGAATTTTTGTTCCTTTTTCCTGGCCTGTAGGCTCTAGCATCTGAATACTTGGTCCCCAGCTGGTGGTTCTATTTGGGAAAGTCTATATGTACCCTTCCTGGAGGAACGGCTTTGAGACAAAGCATTATCCCCAGTTCACTGTCTCTGTTTGTGGTTCAGTATCTAAGATCTCAGCTCTCTGGGATGCAGAGATGGCCCAGTGGTTAAGAGCACTGACTGCTCTTCCAGAGGTCCTGGGTTCAATTCCCAGCAACCACATGGTGGTTCACAACCATCTAATGGGATCTGATGCCCTCTTCTGGTCTGTCTGAAGAGAGCAATGGTGCACTCATATACATAAAATAAATAAGATCTCAGCTCTCTGCTTACAGCCTAGCTACCATTTCTGCCACCTGCTGCTACGCTGTCCCTGTCATTACAGGCCCCAAGCCTCTGGAACTGTAAACCCAAATTAATTCTTTCTTCAATAAGTTGCCTTGGTCATGGTGTTCTATTAAAGTAATAGAAACATAACCAACACAGGCCCCAGGGAGTAGGCTATTGCTGTGAAGAAACTAATAATGCTGGGTTTTGGAGAGATGGAAAAGGCTTTGGAATTTTGTGCTTGAAAGGTGGTTAAATGTTATAAGCAGGGCTTAATGAACCATTATGAGCTTGGAGGACAGTAGTGATGAAAGGAACCACATTGCCTGTGGAGAACCAGCTTGAGAGATTTCAGAGAGGAACAATAGAAGCAACTGGGCCAAAATACAGAATGTGTGGTTTAAAGTTTAAAGGAGCACCAGGAAGTGGAACGGAGCTGAATCCTGTGTTCGAGGGTATTAAATAGAATTAAGGAAGTAGTGACCTCAGGGCAGCTAAGCTTATTGTTTATGTGTTAGAAATTGAACAAGAGATAGTCATATCAAGTTAGGTATTGTTGTGACCTGGTTATCGTTTTCATTTGGACATGAGAAGATATGATTGTGTCTTAAATTGACAAGGGATGGATTGTGATGTCTATTCTCTTCGGTTGACAACGTGACTATATCTGGAATGAACCACAATCCAGTAATGGAGTGCATACCTATGATCCAGATCTTGAGGCATAGTGACCATGCTTATAAAGAACTTATGAAAAGGAATTAAAGAAAAAGCTTAGGTCTTGGGGCTCATGAGATGGCTCAGCGGGTAAGAGCACTGACTGCTCTTCCAAAGGTCCTGAGTTCAGATCCCAGTAACCACATGGTGGCTCACAGCCACCCGTAATGAGATCGGACACCCTCTTCTGGTGCATCTGAAGACAGCTACAGTGAATTATGCCAGAGCAAGCTGGGCCAGCAGAGATCCTGAGTCCAATTCCCAGCAGCCACACACATGATGGCTCATGGCCATCGGTACAGCTACAGTGTACTCATTCAAATAAAATAAATAAATCTTAAAAAAGAAAAAGAAAAAGCTTAGGTCTAAGCATGATGGGACATACCTTTAATCCCAGAAGACAGAGGCAAGACGATCTCTGAGTTCAAGGCCAGCCTGGTACAGAGCAAGTTGAAGGACAGCCAAGCTTTGGCAATGAAGAAGCTGAAAAATAGCTGGTGATAATGTAATAGAACGAGGGGTGTGTTTCAATCCCAACAAGCAGCAGACACATGACTCTGGTTTTAGAGTCAAGAATAGAAAGGGTTACTGGGACAATTGATGCTAGAATTATGAAATTAGCAGTGATGAAGAAGAGACCAGCATCACTAAGGTGAAATCTTCCGGGAAGTGTTTTCTAAGAGCACAAAGAAGCTGTGTTCCAGAGACAGACATTGTGCTAGCAACCAAACTTAGTAATGTGTAAGAGTTACCCAGGTGGACAGGTTTTGAAAGCCATCACCATGAAGAGGTCATGGAGAACAGTTGAGGCTTGGTACTGTGAGAGGCCAGAAAAGACCATTGGTGAAGGTGCAGTCTCAGTGGCAGTTGAAGGCTCAGAACTGAAGGGGTCATGCAAAGAAGTTGAGGCTTGGCACCACGAACAGAGCCTATGAAAGACTATTGGTGAAAGGGCAGCCTAGTTGTTGCAGAGGACCTTAGTGTATTAGAGATGCCAGTACCGTGGGATGGATGACCACCACAGCATGAGCAGTGGAGTGGAGTCAGCCAGAGCTTAGAGTGCTGCAGAGAAGTGACCCAAGCCCTTTGGAGGAGCCCAGGAGATCATGTTTGGATCCCAGCCACTGGAACAAAAACCTGGAAAGTTGAAGTTACCTTGGAGACCCCAAGATGCCAGAGCCATATGGTACCTGCCAAGGAAACCTGCTAACAGGGAATGGAACCAGCCAAGAGAAAGAATTGTGTTGCGGTCAACAACGCAGGAAGGAGCTGGACATCAGACATGGAGATGCAGAGTTTGGAATTTGCCCAGCTGATTTCTGCCTTGCTTTGGTACAGTATTTCATCACTATGACATTTTGGAATGGTAATGTCTATCCTGTGATATTGGAAGTATGTGATCTGCTTTTTTGTTTTTATCTTATAGGGGATTTCAGTTACGAGATTGCATGGATCTCAGCAAAGACTTTGAACTTAGGACTTTTAAATATTGTTGAAGCAGTGATAGACTATGGGGACTTTTGAAGTTGGACTAAATGCATTTTGTGTTATGCTGTAGCTACAAGCCTATGGGGGCCAGGGAGTGGAATGTGGTGGTTTAAATAGGTTTGGCCCCCATAGATTCATGTCTTTGAAGGCTTAGCCCATAAAGAGTGGCATCATTAGAAGGTGTGGCTTTGTTGGGGTAGATGTGGACTTGTTGGAAGAAGTGTGTCAGTGTAGATGTAGGCTTTGAGATCTCATATATACACTCAAACTACACCCAGCGTGGAATCAGATGGAGAGCTCTCAGCTCCTTCAGCACTATGTCTGCTGGCACACTGCCTTGCTTCCCACCATGATAATGGACTGGACCTCTGAAACTATACAATTAAATGTTTTCCTCTTCAAGAGTTGCCTTGGTCATGGTGTTTCTTCACAGCACTGAAACCCTAAGACAGTAGTTAAGGATAACCTTAAACTTCCGATCCTGCCTCCACCTCCTGTGGTATATTTTTGCTACCAGACAAGACTGGTAGCACTGATGCCAGCAGTGACTGGCATCAAACTAGGGCTTTATACATGGTAGGCAAGTGCTCTACTAAGTGAGCTATATTCTCTCTCTCTCTCTCTCTCTCTCTCTCTCTCTCTCTCTCTCTCTCTCTCTCTGTGTGTGTGTGTGTGTGTGTGTGTGTGTGTGTGTGTGCGCACATGTGTTTAATTTAGACTAGATAGTCAGGCCTTGAATTCACTAACCAGTAGCCAAGGCTGGTCTCAAATTTAAGGGTTAGATTCCAGGTATGAGCAATGACAACTAGCTCTGTTAAGTTAAAAGAACAAACAACAACAGGAAAAAAAATCCGAGACAGGATATTATGCAGCCCAGGCTGGCCTCAGACTTTTTTTTGGGGGGAGGGGAGGTGTAGTTTTTCGAGACAGGGTTTCTCTATATAGCCCTGGCTGTCCTGAAACTCATTCTGTAGACCAGGCTGGCCTCAAACTCAGAAATCCGCCTGCCTTTGCCTCCAAGTGCTGGGATTAAAGGCATGTGCCACCACCTCCCAGCAAGCCTCACAGACTCATAATATGACCAAGAATGACTTTGGGCTTCTTGAATCTCCTGCTTCTATCTTCCAAGAGGTAGGATTGCAGGTGTTAAGTCACTATGAAAGACTTCTTTCAAGCAATTTTGAAGTTGAATACCTTTAAGTGGCACTTCTCTCTCACCAGACCCCACAACTGCCCCTAGCTGCATCCTTACATTGTCAATTGCTCCTGAGGCATCTGTCTCTGGAACCCGGAAGGCTTTTGTAGTGTGGCTGCAGTATAGTGCCAACATCCAGTTCCTCTTAGTGATGCTGTGGAGTGGGGGCTGGGGGGCCTTCTATCATTACCATTGTACAACTGTGGGTGCCCAGGCTCCCAATCATAGATTGCTTGGCTAAACCCCACCTGGCTTCCAGACATGGAACTAAAGGGCAGCTCTCCTGTTCACCTTTATCATCACTGTGGTACCCCATTTCCAAGATCCCATTACCCTCCCTCAACTGGAATTCAGTTCTTTGTGGGAATGCCCAATGAACTCTGTGTGGTTTTGAGGGGAAACAGATACCTTTCATACAAAGTTACAAGGTTCTCAACCCACCTAGGCTGCGGAACCTGGCTACTATAGCAAGCAAAGACCAGACGTCAGAAAGGGCGAAGGTGCACCATCTAGTGGCCATTGCTGGAGTAGCAACATATAAGTGGCCACATTTTGTATTGGCTTTCCTGTGATCATGAACAGAAATTAAAACTCAGAGAATAGTCTAGTACCTAGAGACTACACCATGCCAGAAACAGCAATCAAAGGAATAGAACCAATCACAGTAGCATAAGCTTGTGATCTCAGCACTAGGGAGGCAGTTTCAAGACAGCCAGGACTACGCAGAGAAAAACTGTCTCTAAAAACAAACAAACAAGACTATTTCTATTTTATCTTCCTATTCTTTTTTTTAAAAGATATATTTATCTATAGGACAGAGTTGCTTTAGTCCATTACACTATGCATGTAGAAGTCAGAGGCCAACTTGCAGGAGTTCATTCTCCTTCTACTACATGAATCCTGAAGACTGAACTTAGGTCATCAGACTTAGCAGCAAAGTGCCTTTACCCCCTGAGCCCTCTCACTGGACCATTTCCTGTTTTAATTGATCTGATAGCTAATTGTTCAAAGGTATACTAGAAACAAGATCAACAGTATGACAATATATCTGTCAATTACATTGGATTTTGTAATACGTTGTAATTGCTTCCAATTACAATGGATAAATGAAATAAAGGATACCAATGTTTATAGAAAGATACAAGTCCCCATGGATTCATGGACAGGTGAGTACATCAGTCAAAGACCAAAATGTCTGAGTCTTCCAAATTTAAGGATATTGAATCTATATAGATGTCTCAGTTAGGGTTCCATTGCTGTGAAAAGACACCATGACCAAGGCAACTCTTTTTTGTTTGTTTGGTTGGTTGGTTGGTTTTTTGTTTGTTTGTTTTTGTTTTATTTTTTTGTTGTTTTTTTTTATTTATTATATGTAAGTACACTGTAGCTGTCTTCAGACGCACCAGAAGAGGGCGTCAGATCTCATACGGGTGGTTGTGAGCCACCATGTGGTTGCTGGGATTTGAACTCATGACCTTCTGAAGAGCAGTCGGTGCTCTTCCCCACTGAGCCATCTCACCAGCCCCCCAAGGCAACTCTTATAAAGGAAAACATTTCATTGGAGCTGGCTTACGGCTTAAGAGGTTCAGTCCATTATCATCATGGCAGCAAGTATGGCAGCCTGCAGACAGACATGGTGCTGGAGAAGCTGAAAGCTCTACATCTTGATCCAAAGACAGAAGGAGACTGTGTGCCACACTGAGTGTAGCTTGTGCAAGGAAACCCCAAAGCTCACCCTACAGTGACACACTTCCTCCATCAAGGCCATACCTCCTAATAATGCCACTCCTATGAGCCTATGGGGCTCAATTACACTCAAACTACCACAATAGGTAAGATTTTCTCCTTTGGAAGTAGAGGGGGGGAATATCTGAAAGTTAGGGGAAGAGAGATCTGAGGAGGAACTGTGTGGCTAGAAAAATAGAGAAGCGTCCCGGGCTACAGAAGTGTGAGAACAAAAGGGGTAACCTGAAGAGTCACATGGGAGTCTCAAAGGAGAAACTCTCCCTAACTCAGATGGAAGAGGCAGAGGGTGCAGGGTGCACCCCAGTACCCTTAGAACAAGGACCCAGAAAGGAAGGATTCTCAGTCAGCTAGTGCCAGTGTGGGTCAAAGTCCAGCCAGATATCTCCTGGAGCTACAGAATAGTCAGGCCAGTGGGAACCATGACAACACATTCAGTTAGAAGCTGCCATGGAGACCAGGCTGGCCTTGAACTCACAGACATCTGCCTGCCTCTGCCCACTAAGTGCTGGGATTGAAGGTGTGCACCACTACACTTGGTCTCTTGAAGCATCTTCTTTGATGACAAGACTGACCTAATCAGACACCACCAGATGGGAAGCCTTTACAGTGTGGTTGCTTCTGCCAGCCATGCTATTCCAAGCCCACCATTACTGGACTAGAGAGCCACCTAAATAAATGATCACACTTTTCTTATTCTGCATAGAGGCCTGAGTGAGTGGTTATACATTCCTTAGACTTTTGAAGAAGGAAAGGCAAAGAGGAATAATAAATAAGTACATCAGTGTAACTGAGGAAGAAATTACTTTGATTGGGGATTTCTCGCGGCCAGCTTCGTTTTGGTTGTTTTCTTTGTCAGGACCTCACATATCATAGTCTCGACTCTGACTTGCTCTATAACGGAGATGACCTAGAACTTCTGGCCTTCCTTCCTGGCTCCATTCCCCAAGTGCTGCGGTCTGGTTTACCTAGTGCTGGAGACTGAACCCAGGGCCCTGTGTGTGTTACACAAGCACTCTACCAACACACACTCACAGAAGCACACACATGCCTGTGCATGCACACAAACACACACATGTGAACACACATGCATGTGCATGCACACACACACACACACACACACGAACACACACACACACACACACACACACACACACACACACACACACACACACACACGAACACATGGTTTTACATACCTTTCCCATCCCCAAAACAAAACACAAAGAAATAAAATAAATAGAAGCTAGGGAGGGCAGCTACCTGGTGAATGGAAGCCAGGATCTCCCAGCTCTTCAGGGCCCAACCCAAGGAAGCTATTCTCATTTGCCCTACCTGCCTGGCTGTTGAGGTACACTCCTACCCTCTCTTGAGGTTTCCAAAGGAAATCAGGGTGATGCCTCTGACTCACTTCCTTGGAAGAAGACAGGATCACCTGCTGGGTCGCTTTCATCTCTGGGTGTACTCTACAACATTTGGCTACATTTAAAATGTGAATGACAAAAAGAAAAGGGCTTGGAAGAGGTAGTGAGAGGCAGAGGGAAAAATTAATCTATGGAGACAAAATTAATCCAGATTTTGATACTACCAGAAGCTGGGCGCCCTGAGCTTCTGTGGCCTTGAGCTTCCAAGACAGGTTTTAGAAGGAACCGGAATCCCCGCATTGGTAGTGTCCCGCCTTTGTGGCAGCCAGCCGTTAGACACTAGTTTCAG
Organism: Mastomys coucha; assembly: GCF_008632895.1. Lineage (NCBI taxonomy): Eukaryota > Metazoa > Chordata > Mammalia > Rodentia > Muridae > Mastomys > Mastomys coucha. Next base: position 66,641,537 of record NW_022196903.1, on the reverse strand, counting down.
TTTTAGACATGTGGCTTTAAAGGGGACTTTCCCCCTGGAACAGGAAATGCCTTGCATGATGACAGGCAGAGCCTTGACCAGAGACTAAACTTGTCAGAAAACACCTAGCGCTGGTGAGCTATATTGGCCAAGCTGATGGAGTAGCCACACAGCTGCCAGTAGCTAGCCAGCTAGCCCTAAGCAGGTGAGCCAGACACCTGAGACTCAGGACCTTTACAGGAGCAAGCCCTGAAGTTGTGAAACCTCAAAACCTCTCTTCTTGTGTAAGGAGAAGTGTAGGGAAACGAAAGCTAACACTATGGTAAGCAGCTGTCACGGGCTGTAGCCCCATGCTACGTGGACATGAGGAACTAAATGCCGAGATTGCCTTTGGGCAAAGAATAATTGAGGCAGGGCGTGTGGAACGCACCTGTAAGCCCAGCCCTCAAGAGGCTGCGGCGGGAAGCCTGGGCTACAAAGAAACACTCTTCCTTAAAGGGCTGGAGGGGGGAAGGGCAGAGCATAACACAGTACAGTGCTGTGTCCTGTGATCCAAGCAATAAAAAGCAGAGAAAAGCCACTAATGAAACAGACACCAAACCACAAGAAGTAAAGCCATGGGGTTCATACGGCACCCGCCCTAGAGACCAGAGCTGAGATCCCTGAACCAGCTTGGCATACAGTTATTTTCACTAGAGAATCTCTCTCCAAGTCTTCCTCTGCATCTCCTTTTATTCATTATTTCCTAGAATCCTCTCTTCCTATCAGTGTCCGCCTCGACTTTTTTTTTTT
>NW_022196903.1:66618898-66640694 GCF_008632895.1 Mastomys coucha | reverse complement strand
TTTTTGGTTTTTCGAGACGGGGGTTTCTCTGTGTAGCCCTGGCTATCCTGGAACTCACTCTGCAGACCAGGCTGGACTCGAACTCAGAAATCCGCCTGCCTCTGCCTCCCAAGAGCTGGGATTAAAGGCATGTGCTATCACTGCCCGGCAGCCATCGGCTTTTTTATTTGCAGGTGATGCTTATAAAAGATTCTCTCTACATAAAATTTTAAAATAAAGTTTGAATTTTACGGGCTGGAGAGATGACTCAGCAGTTAAGAGCACTGACTGCTCTTCCAGTGGTCTTGAGTTCAGTTCCCAGCAACCACATGGTGGCTCCCAACCATCTGTAATGAGATCTGACGCCCTTTTCTGGTGTGTCCGAAGAGAGCAATGGCATACTCATATATATAAAGTAAATAAAGCTTTGAAAAAAAAAAAGCTTGTATTTTACGAAAGAAAGAAGGGAAGGGAGAAGGAAAGCAACTGGGTCTCGAGGTTCCACCGTATGAGACCTCAGACTAGAGTAATCTGCAGCTACCCCTGGACATGGCAACCCAGCCATCCTGGCCTTTTTTTTTTTCCTCTTCTACCCCGAATTTCCCAAGAAAGATTACTTATTAATTATCTAAAACAAAACAGGCCTGTGCTTTGAAGGCTTTCAAAGCATCTTGATTCAGCCACAGGCATCGCTAGGTCCTTGTGCCCACACTAACCTTAACCCCAAGACACAGCTCCTGTCTCAATCCTGCATGAAGGCTCAGTGGGGCCCATATTGTCAGGTAACATAGAAGCGCTTCCCCTGGGGGCTCAGTGTGCCAGGCACTATGCTGGTAATAGCTGATTCCAGAGAGCTGACACACTCACACCCACCCACACACATTCCAGTAAATGCTTGTGTCTGGTCTCTGAGCCCTACCTTGAAGCCATCCTTCTTCCTCCTGCACCTTCTGCAGGTCTCTGACTCAGTGATCATTTGGGAACTGGGATGGTTTGTATATGCTTGGCCCAGGGAATGACACTATTAGGAGGTGTGGCTTTGTTAGAATAGGTGTGTCACTGTGGGCGTGGGCTTAGGGCCCTTACTCTAGCTGCCTGGAAATCAGTCTTCAGATGAAGGTGTTGAACTCTCCACTTCTGCACCGTGCCTGCCTGGATACTGCCATGCTCTCACCTTGATGATAATGAACTGAATCTCTGAACCTGTAAGCCAGCCCCAAGAAAATATTGTCTTTATAAGAGTTGCCTTGGTCATGGTGCCTACTCACAGCAGTAAAACCCTAACTAAGATAAGAGCCAACAAATTTGATCTTGACCCATTGGAGTGACTCCGAGGCAGGCATTGTGGGTAACACAGACTTTCTCTTTGGGGTTTGATTTACCCATAGAAGAACCAGGAAGAGCCCTATTGCCAAGTAGAATAAACCCTGGAGAACAGGAAGTAAGAGCAAGTCACCAAAGAGTGACAGGAGGTCAGACACGGGGTGGACAGGCTGTCACAAGGTGGGGCGGGGAGCTTTAGAGGAAGTATTAGGAAGCCAAAAGTGCCAGAAAAATACTCTTAGGCCAGAGCAGCATCTGAAAGAAAGACATAAAAGAGAGAGAAAGCAAACAAAAAGGAAAAGGAAAATTATACCTTTCTGCGTCAGGGCTCAGAAAGAAAAGGAGACCCAGCTCTAACTTTTTGGTAGCTCATAGGGACTGGTGTGTGCTGTTGTTTTAAAATTACATTTATGCTAGGCATAGTGGTACATGCCCTTTAATCCCAGTACCCGAGGGCAGAGGCAGAGTTCTGTGAGTTCATGGCCAACCACAGCTATACAGTAAGATCCTGTTTCAAAATAAATTAATTAAAAATTACATTTACCTGTTTGTTTGGTGTGTGTGACACACTTGCCATAGTACAAGTATGGCAGCCAGAGGACAGCTTTCAAGAGTCAGTTCTCCCTTTTCAATGTGTAGGAGCCAGAGATTGAGCTCAAGTCCTCAAGCTAGGTAGCTAGCATCTACACTCACTGAGCTATCTGGGCATAGGTAGGAAAGAAATCCCTAGATGAGTGGGTAAGCCTCAGACACTCTGAGGGTCAGGCGCAGCAAGAAGCCTTGCACACTGCACAGCTGAAGCAAACACATCAATATATGGAAAAGAGAGGCTGTCTTGGTTAGGGTTTTACTGCTGTGAACAGACACCATGACCAAGGCAACTCTTATAAGGACAACATTTAATTGGGGCTGGCTTACAGGTTCAGAGGTTCAGTCCATTGTCATCAAGGAGGGAACATGGCAGCATCCAGGCAGACATGGTGCAGGAGGAGCTAAGAGTTCTACATTTTCATCTGAAGACTGCCAACAGAACGCTGTCTTCCAGGCAGCTAGGACTAGAGTATTAAAGCCCACACCCACGGTGACACGCCTACTCCAATAAGGCCACACCTCCTCCAACAGACCACACCTTCTTTTTTTTTTTTTTAAGATTTATTTTATTTATATTTTTAAATGTACGAGTACATTGTAGCTATAGAGATGGCCATGAGCCATCATGTGTGTGGCTGCTGGAAATTGAACTCAGGACCTCTGCCCGCCCCACTCCCTCAGGCCCAGCTCGCTTCGACATACTTTACTGTAGCTGTCTTCAGATGCACCAGAAGAGGGCGTCAGATCTCATTACAAGTGGTTATGATCCACCATGTGGTTGCTGGGATTTGAACTCAGGACCATCAGAAAAGCAGTCAGTGCTCTTACCCGCTGAGCCATCTCACCAGCCCCCAGACCACACCTTCTAATAGTGCTACTCCCTGAGCTGAGCATACACAAGCCATCACAGAGGCAATGATCAGGAAAGGGAGTGTCTGGGAATTATCAGCCTTGTTTGGTGTTTGCTGGGAGTCCTCCTGGTCTTGTCTCCATGAGTAGTAATGAGTAGCTGCTGACCTCTTGGGTCATACACACTAGCTAACTGAAATAGTTATAAATATTATATACTGTATTTGTCTCTAGAGGAACAGAACTTATAGAATGAATATATATATATATATAATATTCATTATATGCAGTATATGTACACATTCAATATATTATGTATTTATATAAATATATATAAATAATATATAAATGTGAATATATAAATGTATATACATATGAAATATATGTGTGTAAAATTATATATATATGTGTATATATATGACTTATTAGAATGGCTTATGTGCTGTGGTCCAACTAGTCCAATAATGGCTGTCTACCAATGGAAGCTCCAAGAATCTATTAGTTGCTCAGTCCATAGGGCTGGATGTCTCAGCTGGTTTTTTAGTATGCACTGGAATCTGAAAGAAGTAGACACCAATGCCAGTGAAGGAATGAACTTGCTAATAAGAGTGAGAGCAAGCAGGTAAAAAGAAAGCAAGCTTCCTTCTTCCTCATCTTTTATAGAGGCAGCAGCCATAAGGTGTGGTCCAGATTAAAGGTTTATCTTCCCACCTCAAAAAATCTGGATTAGAGCTGGAGAGATGGCTCAGTGATTAGGAGCACTGACTGCTCTTCCAGAGGTCCTGAGTTCAATTCCCATCAACCACATGGTGGCTCACAACTATCTGTAATGGGGTCTGGTGCCCTCTTCTGGTGTGTCTGAAGAAAGCAATGGTAGTGTACTCATATATAAAATAAATGGATAAATCTTTTTTTTAAAAAATTTGGATTAAGGCTGGAGAGATGGCTCAGTGGTTAAAAGCACTGACTGCTCTTCCAAAGGTTCTGAGTTCAAATCTCAGCAACCACATGTGGCTCACAACCATCTGTAATAAGATCTGATGCCCTCTTCTGGGATGTCTAAAGACAGCTACAGTATACTTACACATAATAAATAAATAAATCTTTAAAAAAGAGTCTGGATTAAAATTATATTTTCCTATCTCAAAGATCCAGATTAAAAGTAGGTCTTCCAAGCCAGGCAGTGGTGGCACACGTCTTGGATCCCAGCACTTGGGAGGCAGAGGCAGGCGGATTTCTGAGTTCGAGGCCAGCCTGGTCTATAGAGTGAGTTCCAGGACATCCAGGGCTACACAGAGAAACCCTGTCTTGAGAAACCAAAAAAAAAGAAAGAAAAAAAGAAAGAAAGAAAGAAAGAAAGAAAACTCCTCATGCATGAGGACAGCTCCTACCAACAAGCTATTCTGGTCCAACCCCAAATCTCTCTCCCCTCCCTGATCCTCATTTTTTCTATTACCCATTCTATAACAGTGATTGGCTAGCTACCCTCTCCTTGGTGAGCTTTGGGCTAGGAATTTGTGACTGTTTATATTTGGAATATGTCCCCTGCCGTACTGTTTTAAAAGTTTGGTCCCCAGCTTCTTGTTCTGTTTTGAAGGCTGTGGGGACTTTAGCAGATGGGGCTGGCAGTTCACTAGGGGTGGGATTTTGAGGTTATGACCACCTTTTGGTTCCAGCCTGAGCTTCTTCCTCCTGGACCATGAATTACCCCTTCCCGAACTCCCACCACCATGACTAGGTGCTCCACTATGCCTTCCCTGTCATGACTGCCTGAAGCACCCTGAAACGAAACTGTGAGCCAAAAGTCATCTGTCCTCCCTAAGCTGTTTCTGCTGGGTGTTTGGGCAGGGCAACTACAGTAACAAACACAGTCTGGAAGAGCCGGGCGGTGGTAGCACACGCCTTTAATCCCAGCACTTGGGAGGCAGAGGCAGGTGGATTTCTGAGTTCGAGGCCAGCCTGGTCTACAGAGTGAGTTCCAGGACAACCAGGGCTACACAGAGAAATCTGGGTCAGGTCTTTCCCAGCACAAGTCAAAGTAATAAGATTATGGATTTACAACACCATATCTGAGGTATGTTGCTCTGGGGATCAATCCAGGGCTTTGTGCATGCTAGGTGTGGTGATTTAAATAAGGCTGGCCCTCCATAAAGTCATCTATTTGAATGTTTAGTCTTCTGGGAGAGGCTTTGAGGTGTGGCCTTGTTGGAGTGAATATGGCCTCGATGGAGGAAATGTGACCCTTGGGGTAGGCTTTGGGTTTCAAAATCTCAAGCTAAGCTCTCTCCTAGCTGCCTTTGGATGTGGATGTAGAATTCTGAGCACTTCCAGCACCATGTCTGCCTACACTGCATGCTTCCATGCTTCCCACCATAATGATAATGGACTGAACCTCAGAAATTATAAGCCAGCCCTAATTAAATGTCTCCCTTTATCAGAGTTGCTTGGTCTCGGTGTCTCTAAACTACAATAAGATTCTAAGTAAGCACTAGGCAAGCACTCAGCCAGCTGAGCTACACAGCCGCAGTTTTTGGTTTTGAGGCAAGGTCTCACTTAACAGCTCAGCCTAGTCTGGAATTTACTATGTAGCTACGGTGATTTGAATGAGAATGTTCTCCATTTTTAGGCATCTAAATGCTTGGTCCTCCATTTGATAGTGCTATTTGGAAAAGCTTAGGAGATGTGGCCTTGTTGGAGGAAACAGAACCCAAAACACAATCATAAAACCAGAGATTTGGGGCTGGTGAGATGGCTCAGCAGGTAAGAGCACTGACTGCTCTTCCAGAGGCCCTGAGTTCAAATCCCAGCAACCACATGGTGGCTCACAACCACCCGTAATGAGATCTGATGCCCTCTTCTGGTGTGTCTGAAGACAGCTACAGTGTACTTATTTATAATAATAATAAATAAATCTTTGGGCCAGAGCGAGCAGAGTTGAGCAGGTTGACCAAGAAAGCAGAGATCCTAAATTCAATTCCCAACAACCAGATGAAGGCTCACAACTATCTTGACAGCTACAATGTACTCATATGCATAAAATAAATAAATCTTAAAAAATAAAAATAAAAACAGAGATTCATAGAAACAGACTCACAGTAAGCCTCCCTGTCGGGTCCCCCAGGAAAGCCTCCCTGTCTAGTCCCCCAGAGAAGCCCTTTTCCCAAGATCTAGCATTTAGACAAAAGCCATGTCCTCAGGGACTTGAAGAAAGTTCCTGCTTGCTAAAAAGGGAGTCATTCTCCTTATCTCTGGCTTGAGAAACTTGTGGCCCTTCATTAACACATGACTGCGATGTCTACTAACTTGTCAAGGTCAGTGGCCTCTAAGCTCCCTCAGTCCCCGCTCACAAGCCCCCTTTCTTCCATCCCCATTTAACCCTGAAAATCTTTCCTGTTGCTTCTCTTTGCTTCCCAGGAGACAGCCTTGGCAGTTTGGAATAGACTTTTCCCTTTTCAACCACGGAGTGGCTATTTTGGTTTCTCTTCTGCACCCGTTTTCATCTACTCCCCAAACCAGCTTGGGATGGGGATGGGCTGCCATGGCAGAGGCTGTTTTCTTGGTGGTGCCCACTCCTAAATTTTAAAAGCCAAGGATAAAAGGGGGCACCTATGATGCCAAAACATTGGAGGAGGAGGCTGGAGAATCAGAGAAGCTCAAGCTCGATGCTGGAGATTAGGGTCAGCATTTAAGAGCATAGAGCAAGTTTGAGGCCGGCCTGGCCCACGTGAGATCCTGTCTCAAAGCAACAGCAAAAAACCTCAAAGACCAAGGTCAACAAGGAGGCTCTTTGGGTTAAAGTTCCTGCAGTCCAACCTGATGATAGGAGTCATTTCCCAGAAACCAGCTGGGGGAAGATAAGAACCAAAGGACTGACTCCTTCAAATTGTCTTCTGACCATCACATGTGCACCACACACACACACACACACACACACACACACACACAGCTAGGTTGGATGTAGTGGTACCTGCTTTTAATTCCAGCACTTAGGGAGGCAGAGGCAAATAGATCTTTGATGATCTGGTCTATATAGGAATTCCAGTCCAGCCATAGTTATAAAATGAGACCCTGTCTCAAAATAAATAAATAAAATGAAATAAAAATAAATTTTGAAATGTAGTTTAAAATGTTTTAGAAGGGGGCTGGTGAGATGGCTCAGCGGTTAAGAGCACTGACTACTCTTCTGAAGGTCCTGAGTTCAAATCCCAGCAACCACATGGTGGCTCACAACCATCCATAATGAAATCTGATCCTCTTTTCTGGTGTGTCTGAAAAATAGCTACAGTGTACTAATATATAACAATAAATAAATCTTTAGAAAATAAAATAAAATGTTTTAGAAGATTTAATGTTCTTTTTGAATTGACCAGGCAGTAGTGGTGCACACCTTTAAACTCAGCACTCAGAGGCAGAAACTGACAGATCTCTGTGAGTTCTAGGCCAGCCTGCATGAGATCAAAACAGGAAAAATAGACTTTACAGTCTATTAAGACTTCTGTTTGCAGTTAAGAATATGTTCCTGCCGGGCAGTGGTGGCACACACCTTTAATCCTAGCACTTGGAAGGCAGAAGCAGGCAGATTTCTGAGTTTGAGGCCAGCCTGGTCTACAGAGTGAGTTCCAGGACAGCCAGGGTTACACAGAGAAACCCTGTCTCGAAAAAAACAAAACAAAACAAAACAAAAAAAGAATACGTTCCTGTTTGTCCTCCATTTGTTTGATCCATTTGAACCGGATGGACTTGATCACAAGTGGGAAGAAGGTATGTGGCAAGAATTACATTTTGCGTCAGAATGTATACCTGCCCCTGATTATACCTGGTGGAAATGAGGTGAATAGTGGGTTTTGCCTTTTTAAGCACCTGTAAACTGTGACTTGGGGCCATTTTCCTTAGAACTCAGGTATGGGACTGGCTAGAGTCCATTAACCTGGACAGTATTTAACTAAAGGTTGTTTCAAATTTGGCTTAAAATTGTGGTAGTGATCTTATTTTTGACGAGTAAGCTTAATGTCTGGTCTACAGAGCAAGTTCCAGGATAGTCAAGGCTACACAGAACCCCTGTCTCAAAAACAACAATAACAACAAAAAGATGTGCATGTATCTACCAAGGCCAGAGGTATCAGATACTCCTGGAGCTGGAGTTACAGGCAGTGGTAAGAAATCCGATGTGGACTCTGAGCACTAAACTCAGATCCTCTGTAATAACAGTGTGGGCTCTACTACACCATCTCTCCAGCCCCAAAGGTTTTTGGTTTTTTATTGTTGTTGTTGTTTTGTTTTGTTTTTGTTTTTAACCAAAGACCAAAGGAGAAACCTACATTAAAAAAAAAAATCATTAAGTCAGGATTGGTAGCACACCAGTACTTGAGAGGCACAAGCAGGAGGGAAGTGAATTCCTGTGAGGCCAGGGCTAGCCTGGTCTCCATAGGGAGTTCCCAGCCATGCTAGCCATGACTACATAGTGACACTCTAGCTTTAGAAAAGAAAGGAAAAGAAAAGAGGAGAAAAGAAGGAAAAGAAAAGAAAGAAGAAAGGAGAGAAAAGAAAGGAAAAGAAAAGAAAAGAAAGAAGAAAAGAGAAAAAGAAAAGAAAAGAAAAGAAAAGAAAAGAAAAGAAAAGAAAAGAAAAGAAAAGAAAAAAGAAAAAGCCAAAGCTACTATAGCATCATAATGCCAGTATATATCCCTAGGGTTTGTTGAGTTCCCGGTTGGGTGTGGAAAACCTTCAAGAGAGCGACTGGCCATAGTAGACAGCAAGAGAGGACTACGCAAGCATAGGAGGCTTCTTGGGGTGTGGACCAGTATGGAGCCTGAGGTTCGCCTCATCTGGGCACTGTGGTCAGCACTCAGGCCTCATGACTTCTCACCTGGAATAGGGATCATTAACTGCTGCCTTGCCCCCACCTGCTGTCCAGATATGACTTCCTGTTTGGCAAGTTCTGAGGGTTCCTTTCCCAGCTCCTCAAACTCCCCTTTGTTCATAAACTTGGCGTTCACCATCCCCAGACCTTATCCCTCCCTTCAGCCAGCTGGAATTTCCTGTCCCACTGTCCTCCCAGCAAGAGACTCCATTCCTGTTTCTGAGTCACTCAGGAGTAACTCAAGTATGACTCACTCCACTGTGGCCCCTCCCACTTCGACTTACCTCGGCTGGGTGCCGCTCCTGCCCATTCACTGGCTGGGATCCGCTGATGTGAGACTCCTCCCACATCCCAGTGACCTGGCATGAAAAGGGACCCTCAACAAAGGAGAAATCTGGCCAGTGTGGAGGCACACACAGAAGCTCAAGCTGGCCAAGAAGTAGCTGAGCTGGTTTCTCTGTCCCTAACCTCCTCAGACTCTGCCTCCAGCTACAATCAAGGCTCATCTGGCTTTTCAGAAACCCACTTTTCTGCCCTAAGGATCGTTTCAAATACCCATGTCCATCTGGGAGCAACTATGGGTCCCAGACTGAGCTAACTGTAATTATGATCAGGAAAGTATTCAATTTTAAGTAGACAAACTTAGGTACTGGGCAGACAAACAAACAAAAATCTCAAAGGAAATAAGAGATGCTTTATTCTGGAGTCAAATCTGAGTGATCATGGCCCAGGAACACAAATTTAAGTTACCACAAATTCCATATTCCAAAGTGGTAACAATCGAAGTTTTGTTGTTGCTGTTTTGGTCTTTTGAGATAGGGTTTTTCTATGTAGCTCTGGCTGCCCTGGAATGATGCCTGCTGGTTCGTTGTCTGGCTTACTCTCTATCAAGGCTCTAACTTAACTAGACTCTTAGACAGCCCAGAAACATCTACTTGAGGAATGGTTCTGCCAACAGTAGGTTGGCTCTTCCACATCTATCATTAATCAAGACAGTCTCTCACAGATGTGACCATAGGCCAATCTGATCTAAGCAACTCACATAAACCTGGCTTGTGCATACCTATAATCCCAAGCTCTTGGAAAGTAGAGGCAAGAAAATTAAGAGGCCAAGGTTATCAATGACAATTTAGGGGGCTTAGAGACAGCACGGAATACCTTGTCTCAAAAAAAAAAAAAGGTGTGTGGGGGTTGGGGGGAGATGGGGAAGTGGGGTGAGTGGAGAGATTCTGTGGTGGTTTGAATATGCTTGGCCCAGAGAGTGGTGGCACTCTTAGGACTTGTAGCCTTGTTGGAATAGGTTTGATCTTGTTGAAGGAAGTGTGTCACTGTGAGAATGGGCTTTTCTGACTTCCTTTGTCAATGCAATTAATCTGATTCTCTTCACTTTAGCCTTAGCCTCAGGAAGACTCTTCAGACAACAAAAACAGTCTTCACCAAAAACAGTCTTTAGGCCATATACTAAGATTTTTCTCCTTTGAAACCTTTTAAGCCAGACCCCCACAGTTCAAGTCACACTCAGAACCAATGATTCCCTGTTCCTACTAGAATGGCCCATTAAGCCCCACTTAAAGCATGCCACGATTTTCCAAATCCAAAGTCCCCAAATCCGCATTCCTCCAAACAAAAGCATGGTCAGGCATTATCATAGTAATACCTAGTACCAACTTCTGGTACTAACTTCTCTCTTAGGGTTTCATTGCTATGAAGAGACACTATGACCAAGGCAACTCTTGTAAAAGACAACATTTAACTGGAGCTGTCTTACAGGTTCAAGGCTCAGTCCATTATCATCATGGCAGCATCCAGGCAGGCATGGCACTGGAAAAGGAGCTGAAATTTGTACATCTTGTTCTGAAGGAACCTAGGAGAAAACTATCTTCAAGTATCTAGAAGGAGAGCCTCAAAGCGCACTCCCGCAGTGACACACTTCCTCCAAAAAGGCCACACCTACTCTAACAAGGCCACACCTTCCAATAGTGCCACTCCCAGAACCAAGCATATTCAAACCACCACGTCTTAGCAATTGAGAGCAACAGCTGCTCTTCTAGAGGACCTGAGTTCAATTCCAACACCCACATAGCAGCTCACAACAGTCTGTACCCCCAGTTCCAGCAGATCTGATACTCTCATACAGACATACATGCAGGCTAAACACCAATGCACATAAAATAAAACAAGAATAAAAAAATACTTTTGTTTGTTTGTTTGTTTGTTTGTTTGTTTGTTTTTTGAGACAGGGTTTCTCTGTGTAGCCCTGGCTGTCCTGGAACTCACTCTGTAGACCAGGCTGGCCTTGAACTCAGAAATCTTCCTGTCTCTGCCTCCCAAGTGCTGGGATTAAAGGTGTGTGCCACCACTGCCTGGCAACAAATACTTTTTTAAAAAGGACATACATAAACTGCCCTTGCAGAGAGTTCACAATACCCATATCAGATGACTCACAGTTACTTCAGGAGGCACCTGTATACATGTGGCAGACCTCACATATGCATAATTTTTAAAAACAATAAATTTTTAAAAGAGAGAAGAAAAAGTATCCCACCTCGGCCCTGCGGCTGCTTCTTGCTATCTCCATTACCCCAAGCCAGCTCTCCCAGGCCCTGCTCCATCAAAACCTAGGCAACCACCAGGCCTGGAAACAGTGTGGTCATGGTCTTTCTTGAAAACAAGACTGTGTGTTCTCGCTTCGGCAGCACATATACTGAAATTGAAATGATACAGAGAAGATTAGCATGGCCCCTGCACAAGGATGACATGCAAATTCATGAAGCGTTCCGTATTTAAAAAACAAAAACAAAAAACAACAAAAACTAATGATTTATTTCTTTTTTTTTAATTTATTTATTATTATACGTAAGTACACTGTAGCTGTCTTCAGACATACCAGAAGAGGGAGTCGGATCTCATCACAGATGGTTGTGAGCCACCATGTGGTTGCTGGGACTTGAACTCAGAAGACCAGTCGGTGCTCTTAACCGCTGAGCCATCTCACCAGCCTGATTTAATTTTTATTAATAGTACTTTACTTTTTTTTTAAAGATAGTCTCTTTACATAGCTCAGGCCCACCTAGAACTTGAAGTCTTCCTGCTTCAACTTCCCAAGTGTTAGAATTACTTCTATGCACCATGGTGTCTAACCTGATATTCTAATTCCTATACATTCAGTATGGTAATTCAATATACACATATTGTATGTAATGATCAAACCAACATAGATAACATTCTCAGTTCCATATATAGCTTCTTGGGGCTTGGGGAGATAGCTGAGGGTCAAGTGCTTGCTCTGCAAGTTTGGATCCTCAGTGACCACACAAGTCCCAGGAGCTCAATGGCCAGCCAATCTAGGCAAGATGGAGAACACCATGCTCACTAAGAGAGGCTCTGTCTCAATCTAAGGTGGAAAGAGAGAGAGGGAGAGAGAGAGAAAGAGAGAGAAAGAGAGAGAAAGAGAGAGAGAGAGAGAGAGAGAGAGAAAGAGAGACGGGGGGGTGGAGGCAACAGCTGACATCCATCTCTGACCTCTGCATTGGCACATGGGGGAGCACACCTCCACATACAAACATGCACCACATTACACATGGGGGAGAAGCACACTTCTTTGGTTTTCTGTAGTGCTGGTTAGGATCCAGGGACTAGCTTACGCTAGGCAAATGATCATCAGTGTGCTACACCTGAGCCTTATTCTTTTTTTTTTTTTTTTTTTTTTTTTTTTTTGGTTTTTCGAGACAGGGTTTCTCTGTGTAACCTTGGCTGTCCTGGAACTCACTCTGTAGACCAGGCTGGCCTCGAACTCAGAAATCTGCCTGCCTCTGCCTCCCAAGTGCTGGGATTAAAGGCGTGTGCCACCACCGCCCAGCCCACCTGAGCCTTATTCTTATTAATAGGTATTAACTATAATATGAAGTGGAAACTTAAGGGTTCTTTGGAAAAGTTGGTTGGGTAGTGTTCTGCTGGGGCAAACATGTGAAGGAACGTTTAGTTAATGTGGACACAGGTGAAAGGCTAAGGCACACTCATGAAGGAACATTTCCCTGAAGCAGACACAAGAGAGAGGATGCTCTGCTAAAGCAAGCATGTGAAATATATGTGATGAAGGATTCTTTGCTAAGGACACCCATGTATTGGTCTGCCTTACATTGAGTAGTTGAGCTGCATTTGTTGGTTCTCCATAGAGAGAAACACACCCAAAACACTTCTGGTAGTGTGCTGCAGTTTGTTGCTGCTTCTGTGGACTCAGGCTGACTGAACGCACATGATGAGGCAGACCTGTGCTAAGGCAGGGCACATAGAGGATCTTTGCTGGGTTTCAATAGGACTCGAAGGACAGCGACGGAGGCCAAGCTTGACTTGCTGATAGAGCTAGCTGTGCAACGGCTCAACCGGAAACTTCTTCTGGTGTTTCTCTTGGTCCCTCCTCCTGCTCCCTGGAGCCAAAGCTGAGGCCTAGCTGTCTGTTAGGTATCGCCATAGCTGCTGATTGGTGTCTGCTAACCCGACTCTACCAAACTGGACTGCTGGTGTATCCATGAAGTGTTTGCAAGTGGAGAAGCTGCTTCTGCTAACCTGTGAACTGAACTGCTGGTTTCCAAACAACACAGAACCTTTCCAAATAGGTCTACTTCTCCCATATCCTTTCTTTTCCACTACCTGTGGTGGGTGATGGCTTAAAAGGGAGGTTAAAGTGTTTAAGACCCATCATTAAAAATAGGCAGATCTGGGCAAGAGAGAGAACCTGGTCCAGCCGAGCCTCTCGGGGCTGAGCAGGATGATGAATTTCGCAGCTAGGATTCTCCTGTCTGGAGAAAAACCACCCTGAGACGGGAGTCTGTCAAAGCAGGAACTCCTTTTATTGTATTGATCTTTTTCTTTATAAAGAGCTGAGAGAGGAGGTGGACTTTTTTTTACTGAGGTGAGATGACATAGGGGGAGGGGAAAGTTGATGAAGGGTATGGGGTGATTGACAGAGCCAACAAAGTTACTCTATGTCAGCAGTAGCTATGCAAAGGCAGGCTTAAGCAGGTTGTGCTGAGTCACTCCAGTATGAAGTGACTGAGACAGTTTTCAAAACTTGAGCCAGGCTCTGGTTTGTCCTCAAGGCCCAAACCAGGGCCAAATAGGGCCCAACATGAAAAAATTAAAATTACAACATTGTATATTTAGTATATTATATACAGTTAAAATATATATATAATAAGCATATAGTTATTACTCATTAATAGGCAATATAAAGTATATACTCTATATAGTTATTATATGTTATATATAACCATATATTAAAATTATATATAACATAATAACTATATGTAATAAATAATAACCATAGGTAGTTATTACTTGTTAATAAGTAATATAATATATAACACGTAATTTATGTATATTTATTGAACTATTTAAACCCACCAGCTTCCAATAATGACACAGAGATTATATTTATTTATGGATGCCTAGGCCTTATAGCTAGGCTTGTTCCCAAATAGCTCAGATATCTTAATTAACCCATTTATTGTAATCTACATTCTGCCACATGACCATTACCTCTCCCTCAGTCCTAATATCTGTTCCTTCCTCCTGCCAAATGCCCCCCATCGCTCAAGCACCTGATTCTTTCCCAGAGTTCCTATCTCTTCCTGGATGTTTCACCTTTTCTCTCCTACCCTGCTATAGGCCATCAACTCTTTATTAAACCAATCAGAGGGCGATGAAAAAGACGTTTACAAAACACTAAGACAGGTGATGCTTCATAAAAATAACAATACCGACGTCCAGACAGTACTCAGAACTCTGCACAGGCCAGCGGTGGTGGTGCACGCCTTTAATCCCAGCACTTGGGAAGCAGAGGCAGGCGGATTTTTGAATTCAAGGCCAGCCTGGTCTACAGAGTGAGTTCCAGGACAGCCAGGGCTATACAGAGAAACCCTGTCTCAAAAAACAAACAAACAAACAAAAAGAACTCTGCACAACTCCAGACAGTACAGAAATCAACATTTGAACAATGCAAAGATAACCTTTATACAGTACACAAGAAGATTATCCCAACATATGTATATATATATATATATATATATACCTGTTTGTTTTGTATTTCAAGACAGGGTTTCTCTGTGTAGCCCAGGCTACCCTAGGTGTTCTGTAGTCAACCAGCCTGGTCTTGAACTCAGAGATCAACCTGCCTCTGCCTCTACAGTGCTAGGGTTAAAGGTATGTACCACCACTGTACCCGGTTAAATAACTGTATGCTTATGTATCACACTGTGATTTTTTTTTAAGATTTACTTTATTTATTTTATGTGTATGAGTACACTGTAGCTGTATGGATGGCCATGAGCCATCATGTGTGTAGCTGCTGGGAATTGAACTCAGGACCTCTGCTGGCCCCACTCACTCCGGCCCTGCTAGCTCCAGTGTAATTCACTGTAGCTGTCTTCAGACACACCAGAAGAGGGCGTCCGATCTCATTACGGGTAGTTGTGAGCCACCATGTGGTTGCTGGGATCCGAGCTCAGGATCCTTTGGAAGAGCAGTCAGTGCTCTTACCCGCTGAGCCATCTTGCCAGGCCACATTGTGATGTTTTAATTTCAGTACACGAGTACAATACATACTGTTGCAATTAGAAAAGTTAGCATTCCATCTCATCTTAGCCCAGGGTGACCTTGAATTTCTGATCCAGCGGCATCTTTTTCCTCTGTGCTGGAGATCAAAGGCAGAGAGCTTCTTCGCACATTCGCAGCAGGCATGCATTCTATCACCCAAGCTACACCCCCAGCCCCTTATTGGATTGTGATGCTGGAAGTTGAACCCACAACCCACTGCATGCTAGGGTCTTAGTTTACTGTTCTACTGCTCTGAGGAGACAAGGAGGTGAACAAGGTAAATTATAAAAGACAGCAGTTAATTGGTGGTTGGCTTACAATTTCAGAGAGTTAGTTCATTATTATCGTGGTATGGAGCCTGACAGCACACAAGCAGGTGTGATGACTGAACAGTAGCTGAGAGCTTTGTATCTGTTTGCTTCCTGTGGAAGAGTACCAGGTCTGGTGAGGGCTTTTGAAACCTCAAAGGATAACCCCCTTGACACACCTCCTTCAACAAGGGCACGCCTCCTAATCCTTCCCAAAGAGTTCACCAATGGGGGTGGGGGGGGTGCAAGCATTCCAACATATGAGCCTATGAGAAACATTCTCGTTTAAACCAGCACACTAGGTCCTACAGGTCCTACTTATGCTTTGGAGCTAACATCTCAGCTCACTGACTGTTCCTATGTAGCTGGCTTTGGGAACTGATTATCAGTCAGAGGATGCAGAACAACAGGAACTAAAAACTAAAAACTAAAAAGCCAGATGTGTTAGCTTATCCAGTAGTGCCTGCACTTTGGAGACTGAGGCAGGAGCAGAGACGTAAGTATGAGGCCAAGCTGAGATATTTATTGAGACCCTGTCTCAAAAATACCACATACAAGAAGTAAAGGATGTAGCTCACCTGGTAGAGTACTTCTCTACAATGCATGAAGACTTGGGTTCAACTCCCAGCGCCACATAATGACCCAGTCGGCGGGTCAGTCAACGGACTGGGTCTTTCTACAAGGGAGAGAGTGGGGATGGAGGTGCAAGAGACAAGACAGTCTGTCTGATCAAATCTCATTTATTGAAAGGCAACTATGGGTATAGAAGCACAAGCTGGGGAGTGCAGCTGGAGACACTTAACCACAAGTCCAGAAAATCAAAGATGTTATCGGAGTGTATTCAGCTATAGTGGGCTTCTTGAAAAAACATCATGCTAGGAAAACAAGTCTCTCGTCAGGGTGGAAAAGTACCACCTGTAAGTAAATAGCCCGAGGTGGCTGCAGAAATGATAGCCGCTTTCTACTAGGAGTCAGCTCCCAACAACATAACATTTATTGCTCTGGTCAAGAGAATGAAATCTCTGTTTAACCAAGTTGGGCCTTAGGCCCGGTGGATGATGGCCAAGGGAACCCCCTCAGGAAGGTTGGGTCATTGTAAGCCATGTTGAAGAGATGGCAGAATAGTTAGTCCTTTAATGAGGTATTGCGCTCTTCCTGCCCAGAATCCTGGCCCTGTGCAGCAGTTCACCAGGCTAGACCTGGAGGCTTAGGAAGTGTGCCCACTTTTCTGAAGACATGCTTTCCCCTTTCTTCTTCTCCTTCTTCTTCTTCTTCTTCTTCTTCTTCTTCTTCTTCTTCTTCTTCTTCTTCTTCTTCTTCTTCTTCTTCTTCTTCTTCTGTATTTCGAGACAGGATTTCTCTGTGTAGTCCTGGCTGTCCTGGAACTCACTCTGTAGACCAGGCTGGCCTCGAACTCAGAAATCCACCTGCCTCTGCCTCTTAAGTGCTGGGATTAAAGGCGTGCGCCACCACCGCCCAGACCCTTTCTTCTTTTTATCTCTTTTCTAAACACACTTCCCTCAATGCTTAGGGTCCGTGTCCATGTCCCGCACCCCTGCACCCTTCACCCCTTACTCTTTTTCTGAAGCCTCCCTTCCCACCTTGGGACTGCCTGCTTCAGCAGGATAGTGCTTCCTCCACACAGCAGCTGACCTCACAGCTCTCCTGCCCTGAGTTTTGGGTTTTTGTTTGTTTGTTTGTTTGTTTAAACCCTAATAAAACTGCTCTTGGGCTTCAACTTAAGTCAATTCTTAACTGCTTTTATCAATGAGATCAAGGACCCTCAAAATTCCAGTAACAGTGTTAATACTGCACACCTGTAATTATAGCACTCAGAAAGCAGAGGCAGGGGGAACAGGAGTCTAAATGATCATTCTTGGTTATTTAACCAGTGTGAGAATGTACAATCCTCTCTCTCAATTTAAAAAAAAATTTCTCGCCGGGTAATGCCTTTGATCCCAGCACTTGGGAGGCAGAGGCAGGTGAACTTCTGAGTTTGAGGCCAGCCACATCTACAGAGTGAGTTCCAGGACAGCCAATGCTACACAGAGAAACCCTATCTTGAAAAAAATTTTTTTTAGTTTTCTCTAAAAAACAAGCTATCTAACGCTGGAGAGATAGCTCAATGGTAAGAGCTCTTGTTGCTATTGCTGGGGACCCAGCTCCATTCCTGGTATCCACACATTGTCTCACAACCATTTATTTGCATCACCAGTTAGTTACAGGGGATCTCAATCCTTCTGACTTCCAGTGGCACCTAGCATGCACATAGTTCACATGCATACACCCAAGCAAAGCATTCACACACACAAAATAAAATAAAATAAATCTAAAACAAAACAAAGGGAGAAGAAAGAGAAGAAGAAGAAGAAGAAGAAGAAGAAGAAGAAGAAGAAGAAGAAGAAGAAGAAGAAGAAGAGAGAGAGAGAGAGAGAGAGAGAGAGAGAGAGAGAGAGAGAGAGAGAGAGAGAAAACCTAGTAAGCCAAAATTCAGTCTTACAACCCTTGGGGAGCTATATTTATTCACCTCTTGAGCCTTTGTCCTGTAAGAACCTTGCTCCAGCTGCTGCTCTCTGTCTCATCTAGGAATGCCATCTTTAGTGGAGATAAGGGCCCATGGGGAAGGACACTCAGTCCATTCTGTCCTTGCCTCTGCCCTCAGGCACTGGTGGTATTCATACTCTTCCCTGTGTTCGATACACTGCCCATAACAGTCTATAGGGCTGGATGGGGGTCTATGTGGCTCTTGAGTCCCTGACCCTTTGAAATATCCTTTTCTCTGACCTCTACTGCTCCAACCAGTTCGTCCTCACAAGCCTCCCCAAGCCTTTACCAGATAGTGTCTCACGTAGCCCAAGCTGGCTACAAACTCATTCTATAGCCTGAAGAAAACCTCGCACTGATCTCTGCCTCCTGGGGGTTGGAACTACAGGTGTGTTCTGCCGTGCTCTAACTACAGACTTTATGGTAGGTGAAGGAGGAGTATTATTCCTGAATTAAGGTGGGAGAAAGGTGAAGGACTCCAGGAATGGGCTGGATTTTCCCAGAATGAGGCTTATATCACTTTTCTGTCCTTATATGGCATTTTCTTGCCTGGATGTGGCATGGCATCCAGATGCATCATGGGAAGGAGCCCCTTTTGTAAGGTAAAGGATAGGATCTCCCATTTGAATGAAGTCAAAGGGGCTGGGGAGTGGCTCAGTGGTTAAGAGCACTGACTGCTCTTCCAGAGGTCCTGAGTTCAATTTCCAGCAACCACATGGTGGCTCACAACCACCTGTAATGGGATCCGATACCATCTTCCATTGTGTCTAAAGACAACAACAGTGTACTCATATACATAAAATAAATTTTAAAAATTTTTTAAAAAAGAATGAAATCAAAGCTAGTTATTGTTCATCTCCATAAGAAAAAAAAAGTTTTCCAGTCAAAGGTGGCTAGCTCCCCAAGATCAATATTCCATAATCCCCCACCACCACCTAGTAAACTTCTGTTTACATAAAGGCCATGCTGCATTTCTAGAACTTGACAGCATGACCTACCCCTTCCTCCTTCCCTTCATTTCCCTCATTTCTGAATTAGTTACGAGTAAACCATGAGGCTTGCTTGCTGGGCCTATGGGTATGTGTCACTGGTACACCCTTTTCCAAAGAGAAATTGCTTTGCCAGGTTACTTTCAGTTTGCTCATGTATTTCTTTGTGTGACACTAAGTGTGTTTCTCTACTAGTATCTCCTCAGCCATGCTGGCCACAGCTGGGTTTGCGTGGGCTGTGTCTTCACTGTGTGACTAGTCCCATGGTGTCCTGCATAGTTAACCTCTGTGGTTGCACCACCCTGAAAACATCCACACCTTGCCATGTTCCCTGTGTCTACATAGGACAATGCAGAGGAAAGTTGCAGCCACAAGGTGATATCTTAAAACCACACTAGAGAGGTGATGTGATACGGACACCTATAATCTCAGCACTTAAAAGACAGGCCAACCTGGGCTACAGAGTGAAATTGTCTAAGCCCCTCCCCACCCCCCTAACCCCAACAGACAGAGCTCAGTTGTCTAGCACGTGTTCAGTCCCAGGCTCCATCCCCAGTAGCATACAAACTGGGCATGATATTACATGCCTGTAAGCAACCCTAGGACTTGGGAGATAGAGGCAGGGGGCGGGGGGGTGTGCAGAAGTTCAAACTCATTCTTAGCTAGGTAGCATGTTCGAGATGATTCTGGATACATAAGACCCTGTTTCAAGAAAAGAAAAGGGGTCGGGCACACACCTTTAATCCCAGAACTTGGGAGGCAGAGGCAGGCAGATTTCTGAGTTTGAGGCCAGCCTGGTCTACAGAGTGAGTTCCAGGACAGTCAGGGCTACACAGAGAAACCCTGTCTCAGAAGAGAAAAGAAGAGAAGAGAAGAGAAGAGAAGAGAAGAGAAGAGAAGAGAAGAGAAGAGAAGAGAAGAGAAGAAAAAGAAAAGAAAAGGGGTGGCTCAGCAGGTGAAGGGACTTGCCAACTATCCTGATGCAAGCTGGCCTAAGCTTCTTTTTATTGGAAGCTACGAAGAATGAGTTGTTTCACAGACTTTACTCTTGGTCCTCATAGCAACCTAACACCAAGGTAGCATTGGCTCCCTTTTACAGATAAGGACACTGAGGCAGAGAGACATTAGGTCTTAGTGGATTGGGTTTCAAACTCAGGTTTAAGTCCTCCTGCTGGATGTAGTCAAGAGGAAGGGACTGGGCTTGGGATGTAGCTCAATACACTTGCCTAGTGTGTGTGACACCCGGGATTTGATCCTCAGCATTTGGAGAAAAGGGGAATTCCGAAAGGAATATAGAGGACTCAGGACTTCATGTTTGAGAGAATTCACTCACAAACTCGCCTATCCATTCCTTCAATATCTTACTTATGTCACACACCAAAGTACTGATGAACAAGAGATTGAACCCAGTCAGAAAGTGCAGGGCCCCCAGAGCAGCAGTACTTGGTGGAGGCCGGCACCTGAAGAAAGTTCTGGTTCTTGGTTTTTGTTATTTCCTTTAAAAGCACTTTCTGCCTACAGGCTGTCTGGGAATAAATGCCTGAAACTGATCTGGGCCTCTCACGGCTGGCCTGACTGGCCTGGCCAGCCCATCCCCCTCCCTGAGCCTCACTCCCATTTCTGCCATAAGTCCTCCTGGAATGGTAGCTCAAAGCTTCCTATCTCCTGGGGAGAATCCCCACCCCCCACCCCGCCATCATGAGGGAGCTCTGCTCTCCTTCCCATTCTCTCTCTTAAGCTCCCGCTTATGAATCTGTACTAAATGTAATACGTTTCTCTTTCAAACTCATCCTTTGTGGTCTATGAATTTCATTCTTCGAATTCTTGAGACAAGAACTCAAAACACACTGTCTCAGGGCACTTTGGTGGCTTTGGAGATTTCAGGGACCCTAGCCGGTTTCCCTTCCAAGTCTAGCTCATCATGAGAAGGGCCCTGACTTTCTCAAAGACCCCCCAGTATTTCCATATGTAGTAGTTCAAATCCTTAAGCAGCTCAGAATTTAGCACGCAAATCTCCAAGTGCTAAGCTGGAATTCTCTACAGTCCAGGCTAACCTGGAATTTACAGAGACCCCCTTGGTTCTACCTCTGCTGTGATTAAGGGCTTAAGCCACCACATCCAGCTGTGAACACTGGATGCTCTTGCAAAGGACCCCATTTTCACTTCCTGCCCCCACAAGGTGTCTCATAACTATTTGTAACTCCAGTAGCAAGGGATCTGATACCCTCTTCTAACCTTTAAGGGTACCAGGCATGCACATGATGCATATGTATACAAGCGGTAAACACTCATATGCATAAAATTAAAGCGGTTTCTACGCTGCTTTCTTCTTCTAAGCATGCAGACAGCACTCCTGGGTTTTCAGAGAGGTATTTTCAGCCTTACAGGCAGGTCTACTATAACTCTTGAAACTCAGGATTCTTCACTTCCCCAACAGCTTTTCAGATGTCCCCCATCTATTTGCATTTTCCCCTCTGGGTCACTAGCCTCAGGCCCAGAGAGGTGGCTCAGCGGGAGAAGGCACTTGCCACCAAGTCTGGTGACCTGAATTCCAAAAGCCAGGATGAAAGGAGAGAACCAAGGCCAGAAAGTTGTCCTCTGGTCTCCATGGGCACAACATGGCACACCCCCTACCACTCATACACACAATAAAAAAATGTAATTTAATTTTTTTAAAAAAAGTATCACTGGGCCAAGCAGTGGTGGCACATGCCTTTAATCCCAGCACTTGGGAGGCAGAGGCAGGTGGATTTCTGAGT
>NW_022196903.1:66611750-66618711 GCF_008632895.1 Mastomys coucha | reverse complement strand
AAAAAAAAAAAAAAAATCACTGGGGCTGGAAAGATAGCTTAGTGGTTAAGAACACTTACTGCTCTTCCAAAAGTCTTCAGTTTAAATCCATGCAACCATATGGTGGCTCACAACCATCTGTAATGAGATCTGATGCCCTCTTCTGGGGTATCTAAAGACAGGTACATATTATACTTACATATAATAAATAAATAAACCTTAAAAAAAAAAAAAAGGATCACTGGCCTTGAAAGGTAAGCTTTGGGCCCTGAAACCTCAAAACATTTTTATAGCAGATCCTCAGGATAAGATTCCTGACCCTTAGATATTTTTTCCAGGGAAACTAAGAAGTTAGGACTGATCTCATAGTTAGTTACAGGTTCAGCCAATCCCAAGCCTATGTTCATCTACCTACTCTCCTCCACCTAGTCCTGTCCTCACTCCTTCCTTTAAAACACAGCCCTGGGCTCTGTATATTCTGCTAAAATGAGCTCTCTGCAGTGAGGATGCTCAGGCACCAGGAATCTAAGAATCCTCTCTGCCATTCTGTAGGAGGGGAGCCATTCAAAGAGCAAAGGACACATACCATCCTACTGGAGTCAGGGCATTATGATGAGACATACTACCCTACTGGAGTCAGGGTAGGATGGAGGCCATGCCCTAACTGGGAGTCTGCTGAAGGCAGTGTGCTGGCTTTGGCAGGGAGGGGGCATAGCAGCTAGCCTAGCTTTTTACCCTGTGTCCAAGGAGTCCATCTCTGAGGAAACAAGCTGTAAATGATTCAAACTAGAAGATTATTAATAGGAGGACTGGGGGTCTGACTGAAAAATAATTGGCTTTGGTTATTGGATCAAGGCACTGCACCTGTCAAGCAAACTCATAAAGCATACAGAACTACAGGCTGGAAGAGAGCAAAAATGCCCTCGTGGCTCCTCAAGAACAGGGCTTATGCTGTTTTGATCTTTCTTATGTCTCAAACCACTAGCTAGTTCAACAAACACATGGGACATAGGGTAGGGTATGCCAAAGGGTAATGTAATCCCAAAACCTGGAAGGTAGAGGCAAGAAGGAATACCATAAAATTGGGGCCAACCTGGGCTATATAGCAAGTTGTAGGCTGGCCAAAGGGACACAGGGAGACCTTGTCTCAAAAAACAAACAGGGGCTCCCAGGGGTGGTGGTGCATGCCTTTAATCCCAGCACTCAAGAGGCAGAGGCAAGCTAATATCTGTGAGTTTGAAGCCAGCCTGGTCTACAGAGCTAGTTCCATGATAGCCAAGGATATCCAGAGAAACCTTGTCTCAAAAAAAACCAAAAAAAAACAAAAAAAAACCAAGAAAAACAAAACCAAAAATCAAAAATCAAACAGGGTGTGAAAGATGGCTAAGAGGTTAGTAGCACTTGCAGCTCCTCAGTCATGAGGAGCAGAGGTCAGATCCCAACACCTATGGGACACACTGGGTACCCAAGCAATCCTGGAACTCAACTTTCAAATGGGGTGGAGACAGGGAGCTTGCTGAGAGATCACAAGCCTCTGGGTTCAAGGAAAGACCTTGCCTCAAAGGGATAGGTAGGGAAGTGATAGAGAAAGACATCTAACCTACTCTTCTGGCTTCTGCATACAAGAGATGCATACACAAACACATGCAGAATCATACACTTAACTCTAGATAGAGAGATAGATAGATAGATAGATAGATAGATAGATAGATAGATAGATAGATAGATAGATAGATGATAGATAGATAGATAGACAGACAGACAGCAGCTACACACATGATGGCTCATGGCCATCCATACAGCTACCGTGTACTCAGTGTACAGTGTTAGTGCCACACCTCCATAGGTGGTCCTGAGTTGTACAAGAAAGCAAGCCATGGGGAGCATACCAATAAGCAGCATGGCTTCTGCTTCGATGAAATGAAACAAATCCTTTCCTCCCCAACTTGCTGTTGCCTATGGTGTTTATCACAATAGGAAGTAAACTGAGACACCTGCCAGTCTCCTGCTAGAGACCCTGTCTCAGGAAGGCGGATTCACCGGAAGCCGAGCTAAAGAGATGGGAGGAATAATTACTGGTCCACTGAGGTAATGCAGTTCTCCCTTTGATCAGACCCATCCCTGGTGGTGTTGCTACAGAGCTTCCAGAAGACTCCAGAGCACAGATGTTGATTATCCCCTTTCAATATGAGTCTTGGGGTTAAACTCTTCAGGCTTGGCTGCAGGTGGCTTTACCCACTGAACTATCTCCTCAGACCTTAAATTTTTTTTATTAACAATACTAAGGAACTCAAAAAGGGAATCCCAATGTCCCTGGTAGTACCACTGTTTCCTAAATGCTGAGATTATAACACCACACCTGGCTCCAATCCCTTATGTTTTCATATAACCTCATTTTCTTTGTCTGTTTGTTTGCTTGTTTGTTTTTCAAGACAGGGTTTCTCTGTGTAGCCCCAGCTGTCCTGGAACTCACTCTGTAGACCAGGCTGGCCTCAAAACCTGCCTGCCTCTGCCTCCCAAGTGCTGGGATTAAAGGCATGCGCCACCACTGCCTGGCCACCCTCAGATATTCTGATGGAGTTGATCTAGGAGTGTTCAGAGACATTCACTATTTATCTCCTGACTTCCTCCCTGCTCTTTGCCCTTCCTAAAAGAAGAATTGATGAACACAGGCAATAGGAACTAGTCAGGTAGGGTAAAGATCCTAAAGAAACAGTTACAAGAAATGTCTTTGCTAGAAGCCAGCAACACCAGAAGAGTTCTAGTTCCAGTTTCCTTGTTAGCTCTTCTCCTAATGAGCAGCATGCTTAGGGGCAATACTCAGGAAAAACTGAAGCTGAGACAGGACTCTGGCCACCTCCTGGCTGGACTGACCAGCTTATCCCTCATCCCATTCCTTGCCTGAGTTTCTCCATAAACCCTTTAAAAAGGCTGTTTCCTCCTCCATAGTCAGATGTGGTGGTATATGTCCTAGTACTCAGGAGGCAGCTTCAGGGAGATCTCTGTGAGATCAAGGCCAGCCTGGTCTACACAGTGAGTTCTAGGACAGCCAGGATTACATAATGAGATTGTCTCAAAATAAATAAACCAATACATAAAGAAATAATAATGCCAATGTTCCTGCATGTTTCTGCTTCAGTTCCTGTCCTGACTTTCCTCAGTGATATGGAATATTGGGGATTGGTTCTAATGCTTTGAATTCTACTCTAGCCCCCAAAATTGGGAATTGGCATGTTCACATGCTGAAGGTCCTTGTCCCCAATTGGTTTTTGATTGATCAATAAAGAGCCAATGGCCAGGCAGAGAAAAAGAGGTGGAACTTTTAGATTTGCAAGGGCTAGGAACTGGGAGAAAGGAGGGCAGAGATTCCCATGACAGGGAAGAGGAAAGACCAGAACTAAAGGCCCACTGACATGTGGCCATCAGGGAAAGTGGCCACACGGGCCACTTCCCCAATTGTGTTTGGATAGCAGGCATGAATGTAGGCCCACCAGTCTCTCTTTTGAGCCCATACTCCAGACTTACACATGTTGGACAAGTGTTCTATGTCTGAGCTACACTCCCAGCCCTACAGCTTAATTCTTTTTTAAAAAATATATTACATTCTATTTAAATTATGTATTTATTATATGTGTGTACTTCTGTGTACAAACACATACATGTATGTGTCATTCCATTGTTCAGTCTCATCAGTTTTGAGATCCTCCTGCATCAGCTTGCCTGGTGTTGGAATTACATATGTAACACCATGTTCAACCTTCCATGTGTGCTGTGTGTGTGTGTGTGTGTGTGTGTGTGCATGTATATATGTGTAAGTGTATGTGTGTTTCTTTATCTGAGACAGGGTCTCATCTGTCCCAGCCTGAACTCCCTATGTAGCCAAGGATGATCTTGAATTCCTAATCCCCATCTACCTTCTGAGTGCTAGGATTTTAAGTATACCATTTGGCTAACTGTCAAGTGGTACTTGCCTCTGAGTCTGATGGCCTGAATTTGATCACCAGGACCCACATTGTAAAAGGAGAGAATTGATTCCCACAGGCTGTCCTCTGACTTTTATACATATACTGTAGCCTCACATGTCTTCCTCCACACTGAGTAAATCAATGTAAAACAAAACAAAACAAGAGTAGCTAAGGTATGGTATCTTCTTTTTATTGACAAGGCAAGTAAGGCACAAGACTCACCTACCAAAGCCAAATAGCTTGTCAGTAGTAAAGCCAGCATCTGAACCCCAGCACTTGGGAGGCAGAGGCAGGCAGATTTCTGAGTTTGAGGCCAGCCTGGTCTACAGAGTGAGTTCCAGGAGAGCCAGGGCTATACAGAGAAACTCTGTCTCGAAAAACCAAAAACCAAAAACCCCCAAAAAACAAAAAACAAAAAACAAAAACAAAAAACCAAGAATCTGAGCCCTCCTGAACCCGAGAGTCCCCGAAGCTAACCACAGATTCCTTCCACTTCAGAGCCTGGGAAGGCTAACACAAGCATGTGCCATCTAGTCACTTGATCAGCTCTGGGTTACTTCTCCATTGCTGTGATAAAACACCATGACCAAGGTGTCTTGTGGAAGAAAGAGTTTTGAGCTTATGTTCCAGAGGGATAAGAACCCATCACCACCACTGTAGGAAAGCACAGCAGCAGTCAGTTGAGGTAGATGGAGCTGGAAGCTGAGGGTGTATATCTTAAACTATAAGCAGGAAACAGAGAATGAAACTGGAAATGTCGTGTGGTTTTTAAACCTCAAAGCCTGCCCCAAGTAATGTACTTCTTCCAGCAAGGCCTCCTAGCCCTACCTAAACAGCACCATCTAGGATCCAAGTATTCAATATCTTGAGCCTATGAGGGACATTCTAATTCAAACCACCACACTTCCAATTTCACAGTACCCAGCCATGAGTCACTGAGGCCTCAGATCTACTCCGCAGTCTTTTTGGTTTTTGTCTTGTTTTGTTTTGCTTGTTTGTTTGTTTTGAGTTTCTCTATATAGCCCTGGCTGTCCTGGAACTCACTCTGTAGACCATGCTGGCCTTGAACTCAGAGATCTGCCTGCCTCTGCCTCCCAAGTGCTGGGATTAAAGGCATGTGTCACCACTGCCTGCCTTTTATGGTTATTTCTTATTCTCTATAACTAAACTTTCCCCCATACTGGGGATGAAACCAGAGTTTTCTACATACTAGGTGTACTGGCTGGTTTTGTGTGTCAACTTGTCACAAGCTGGAGTTATCGCAGAGAAGGGAGCTTCAGTTGGGGAAGTGACTCCAGGAGATCCATCTGTGTGGCATTTTCTCAATTAGTGATCAAGGGGGTAGGGCCCCTTGTGGGTGGTGCCATCCCTGGGCTGGAAGTCTTGGGCTCTATAAGAGAGCAGGCTGAGCAAGCCAGGAAAAGCAAGCCAGCAAGGAACATCTCTCTATGGCCTCTGCATCAGCTCCTGCTTCCTGACCTGCTTGAGTTCCAGTCCTGACTTCCTCTGGTGATCAACAGCAATGTGGAAGTAAGCCAAATAAACCCTTTCCTCCCCAACTTGCTTCTTGGTCATGATGTTTGTGCAGGAATAGAAACCCTGACTAAGACATTAGGTAAGCCTCTCTCCACTGAGCTTGTTCCCAGCCCTAAATCTACTATCTTGTTTACTTGATGCCCCCCTTCTAGCTTTGTCTGTTTAGTTATATTTTTGTTTTGGTTTGGTTTGGTTTTTTGAAACAGAGTTTTTCTGGATCGCCCTGCCTGTCCTGGAACTCACTCTGTAGCCCAGGCTGGTCTCGAACTCAGAAATCCACCTGCCTCTGCCTCCCAAGTGCTGGGATTAAAGGCGTGCACCACCACCCCGCCTGGCAGTTATTCTCCTTTTAATTGTACTTCTGGCAACAAATGCTCTGTGGTTGGCTCAGCTTCTCATATTCTTCATCCTCATTGTCCCAACTTTAAAAGTTTCCTGTCCTAAACCAATTAAATAGCAATTGTAACTTTAATTTTTTTCAAACCCTTTTTAAAAGATTTATTTCATGTATATGAGTACACACTGTAGCTGTACAAATAGTTGTGAGCCTTCATCTGGTTGTTGGGAATTGACTCTTAGGACCTCTGCTCGCTCTTGTTGACCCTGCTTTCTCCGGTAGACCCTGCTTGCTCAGGCCCAGAGATTTATTTATTATTGTAAATAAGTACACTGTAGCTGTCCTCAGACACACCAGAAGAGGGCGTCAGATCTCACAACTGGTGGTCGTGAGCCACCATGTAGTTTCTGGGATTTGAACTCAGGACCTTTGGAAGAACAGTCGGTGCTCTTACCCATTGAGCCATCTCACTAGCCCTCAGACCTTATTTTTAATGATGGTTCTTAATCATTTTAACTTCCCTTTTAGTCCACCACCCACCAGAGGTAGTTGAGAAAGAAAAGATATGGGGGAAGTGGGCCCGTTTAGAAAGGTTCTTTGGAGCAACTCCAGTCTATGTTGCCCGGAAATCAGCAGTTCAGTTCATAAGTTAGCAGCAGCAGCTTGATTCACTCTCAAACAGTTCATGGATACACCAGCAGTCAGGATAGCAAACATGAACCAGCAGCATTGGCACTACCTAGCAGAGACAGTCATACCTCAGCCTCAGCTCCAGTCAGCAGGAGGGACCAGGAGGCACAGCAGAAGTTCTCACCTGTGCCTCTCTTGGAGAAGCAAAGGTCAGCTAAGACTTGAGACCCACAGGCTCTCTCTGTAAGCAAGCCTAGCTCAGCCTCTGTCACTGGCCATAGAGTCCTATTTATACCCTCCAGTCATCACGTGTCCTCCACAGGTCTTGCTTCAGCCCTGTGCATCTGTCTTAGCTGACATCACTCTGCCAATCAGCCCAAGTGCTCGGAAGCTGCAAGAAACTGCAGCACTGGGCTGGTGAGATGGCTCAGCAGGGAAGAGCACCGACTCTTCTTCAGAAGGTCATGAGTTCAATTCCCAGCAACCACATGGTGGCTCACAACCACCTGCAATG
>NW_022196903.1:66599544-66611629 GCF_008632895.1 Mastomys coucha | reverse complement strand
AAAAAAAAAAAAAAAAAAAAAAAAAGAAACTGCAGCATGCCACCGGAAGCTTTTTGGTATGTTTCTCTTTATGGAGTCTGGACAAATGCAGCTTAACTATGAAATGTAAGGCAGACCAATACATGTGTGTTGTTAGCAAACAATCCTTCGTCACGTGTCCTTTCATGTGCTTACTTGAACAGAACATCTGCTCTCTTGTGTCTACTTCAGCAAAACATTCCTTCATGAGTCTGCCTTAGTCTTTCACCTGTGTCCACTTCAGGAAAACACTCCTTCATATGTTTGCCCCAACAAAACACCATCCAACCATCCAACCAACTTTCCAAAGAATCCTTAAATTTCCACTTCAAACAATTCCTTCCCAGTATCACATGACAGTAAGTACTCTGAAAATTGGAAGAATTCAGAATAGATCCGCATGAGCACCAAGAGGGAGGTGCATAAATTCACCACCCGAAGCACACCCCCACTTTAACATTTTGAACAGTGTTTCATGTAACCTGGGTTGACCTCAAACACACTATGTAGTGAAGATGATCTTTAACTAATTCTCTTGCCTCCATCTCCAGAGTGCTATATGATCATGGGCCTCCACCACACGCAGCTAGCTTACAGAGCTCTTTTAAACACTGCTTCACTGACTCATAGTGTGCTTGGGATGTGGGGCTCAGAAGTTTAAAATAGTGAATGTGTTTGAGACTGTTAGAAACCTACTTAGAGCCAGGCAGTGGTGGCACACACCTTTAATCCCAGCACTTGGGAGGCAGAGGCAGGCGGATTTCTGAGTTCGAGGCCAGCCTGGTCTACAGAGTGAGTTCCAGGACAGCCAGGGCTACACAGAGAAACCCTGTCTCGAAAAACCAAACCAAAACAAAAAACCTACTCAGAACCACTGAACAGTCTTTGTCTTTGCTTGGTCCTACTGTTCTTAAATTTTCATTTTATTTAAGATTTTAAAAAAAAATTGTATGTGAGGGTTGCCTCCTTGTATGTAAGTGCCTGCAAAGGCCAAAGAGAGTGCATCAGATCTGGGATTGGGAGCTACAGATGGTCGTGAGATGCCATCTGGGTGCTAGGAACAGAACACTGGTCCTCTACAAGAGCAGTGAGTGCTCTTAACTACTGCTAGGTCATCTTACCAACCCTTCTTTAACATTTTTAAAGTTGTATAGTGAAGAATGTTTTGCCTGAAGGCGCACGCGTGTGTGTGCGTGTGCGTGTGTGTGTATGGCCCATGATATATACATGTCTATATAACATGTGTGCTTGGTATCCAGAAAGAGGCCAGAAGAGGATGTCAGATCCTCTGGAACTGGGATTGTCCTGGAACTCACTCTGTAGACCAGGCTGGTCTGGAACTAAGAAATCCACCTGCCTCTGCCTCCCAAGTGCTGAGATTAAAGGCGTGCGCCACCACTGCCCGGCTGAGGCAAATGCATTTAACTATCTTTCTGGACCCCTGTTTTATTAAACAACAAAATGTTTTATTCTTTGAGAATTCAGTGTATTTTGATACATTAATCTTCACTCTTCCTCCAGCCCCTCCCAACCCCATCCCATCTCCCTATTCCAAGTGTGTGTCTTCTTTCATAATGTTTAATAACCCATCAGCTCCAGTTGTGTTGCCCATACACTTCTGGGAGTGGGGCTATCCACTGCGACATGGCTGACCTACTAGAAGCCACACCCTTATAGAAAACAGGCTCTCCTTCCCTGAGTAGCCATCCACTGTCCTTAGTTCCACTGTGGGGGTGGAGCTTATGCTGGACTGATGCCTGGCTTGGTCTTTGCAGGCATTCACCCCAGCTGGGAGGCCACGCGTGCACTGGAACTGTCATACTGACACTGCACTCCTCTCTACTCTGACCTCTGACTCTTACCATCTCTTCTCTCCCACAATGGTCCCCTAGCCTTGGTGAGGGTATACTATAGATGTCCTTCTCTGCTGACACTTATTTTCTTTACTTCCTTGGTTTTTTGAATCCCAGTAACTCGGCTGTCCTTGAACTACAAAGCTAAAGATGACCTTGAAATCCATACTCCTGCCTCCCCCTATAGAGTGTTCACACTACACCAGTATATGGCAAATAGTGCAGAGGGGCAAACACAGGACTTCCTGCATGTGAGGCAAGCATTTTATTAACTGAGCTACAATCTCAGTTCTGTTCTCAGATTAAGACTTATTTTGTTGGTGATGGTGGTTTTTTTGAGAGAGGGTTTCTCTGTGTAGCCCCGATTATCCTGGAAATTACTCTGTAGATAAGGCTGTCTTGAATTCAAAAGATCTGCCTGGTTTTGCCTTCTGAGTCTTAGGATTAAAGTCATGCCCCACTACCACCCAGCTATACTTATTTTTTTTTAAGATTTAATTATGTGTCTGTATGTGTGTGTTCTTGAGTTTTTGGGTACCTATAGAGGCCCTGGAACTGGACTTCACACTGGTTGGGAGCCACCAGACTTGGGTACTAGAAACCAAGTTCAGGTCCTCTGAAAACACAGTACTTACCAGTAGCCACTGAGTCATTCTTTAGTCCCCTATATTTTTACATTCATGAACCCCCTGAAACTGGACGAATGAGTGCTTATGAGCCACACATGTAGGTGAACTAAGCCTGGTTCCTCTGCAAGAGCACTATGCACTTTTAGTCTCTGAGCCATCTCTTCAGGCCCTCTTAGATTATTTTATGAAGGGCATGGGATGGGAACCCATTCCTAACCCTCAGTGGTGTGTAGCTAAAGCCATCTGTAAATTGTTTTGTTCCAAGAAATGACACTGAGACTTAATGTTTCATGAATAGTTTCTAGGCCATGAATAAAGCTTTGCTTGTTTCCCAACTAGCTCATAACTTAATTACCCATTTATTCTATTCTGAGTCATGCCACATGGCTAGTTACCTAGTCCTCAGTTTCATGTGTCTATCTCCTCCAGTGTTGTGGGAGAACCTCCCGTGCCTGACTCGAATCCAGAATTCCTCTCTCTGCCAGATGTCCCACCTTCTAATCTTGTCTCTGCTCATTGGCCAATCAGCATTTTACTGAGAAACGAATGCCTCTACACAACACACAAGAGATTATCTCTGTGGTGGGCAAACCACTTTTCATGAAAATGTGAGGAGTAGGGGTTCAGAGTTCCAAACTCCAGAAATCCAAAGACTAGCTGTATCCATGAGCTCTGGGTTTGATTGAGAGACCTTGTCTCAATGAATAAGGTGGAAGTGCCAAGTAAAGAAGATCCCTGACATTAACCCTTGGCCTCCACACACATGTATTTGCATCCAAATCATAAAACACGCATGCCTACGTGTGTACCAGATACATACGTGAAAAAAGAAAAATTATAAACCTTTACCAGTTATCGCCAACTGTTTTCTCACTGATACCCAAAGGCACACTTTTCAGTTAAGAAAACACAGCAAACAAGAAGCTCCCGAATGGACCTGTCCTGTTCTCTCAGCCTCACTACATCCCAGAATGCCTTGCCTTTGATTATGATCCCACTTCATCTGGGCTCCAAATGATTAATCCATTCACTCATCACTAGTATATCCTGGTGAAGGAAGGAGGGCCTGCAGTTCCTGACCCCCTCAGTCTGTGATGAAAACCATCACATACACAGCTTGAACAAGCACAAACTGAGCAGACAGGAACAGCTTACTAAGTAAGGTACAAGGAATAAGGACTTAAACTGGGGCCTGAATTATCTGATCTCCCAGTGAGCAGAATAGAGAGCAGGAGCAGGGCTCAGAGGCAGGCATCCACATAGGACAAGGAGACACAGGAGCACAGCAGAAAGCCAGCATGCTGGGAAGCACATCCTGCCTTACCAAGTCACAGGAATTCACTACTGTTTTTTTTTTTTTTTAAGTTTCAATTTATGTGCATGTGCCACAAGTGTTTTGGTGCTTCTGGAGTCGGAAGAGGGTGACAGATGACCTGGAGCTGCAGTTGTAGGCATCTGTGAAGAGCCAGACCCGGGTGCTGTGAGTTGATCTTGGGTCCTCTGGACCAACACATGATCTTAGCTATGGAGCCATCCCCCTAGACCTTTTGGTGCTTTGTATTTTTGAAAAGGCTATCAGTACAGCTGAGCTGGCTTTGTCCTGACTCCTAAGTGCCAGAACAGGCATGCATTGCTATGCCAGGCTCTTGCTTTTCTTTTGTTTTTGGAGACAGGGTTTCTCTGTGTAGACCTGGCTGTCCTGAAACTCACTCTGTAGACCAGGGCCTTGAACTCTGAGATGCCCCTGCTGGGATTAAAGGCGTGTGCCACCACTGCCTTGCTTTTCTTTTTTTCAAAGTACTTTCAGATACTTTTTCCTTATGAGATGATTGGCCTGGAATTTGCTAAGTAGATCTTTTCTTCTTTAACAAGCCAAACCTAGACAGCTTAGTTTTATTTATGTATGTGCACCGCACACCTGCAGAGGTCAGAAGAGAGCACTGGATCCCCTGGAACTGAAGTTACAGGTGTCTGTAGGCCATATGACTTCTGTGCTCTCAACTGCTGACTTACCTCTAGTCATACTTTTGTTTGAGGTAAAATCTCGTATGGAAATCATGTTGACTCTGTCTCTTAGGTATTGGGATTAGAGCTTGAGCCACTGTGCCCAGACACTTATTGATTTCTTGCTTAAGGACAGTTTTATTGTGATTCATAGTTCAGAATATGATCTCAAAAGTCCTCAGTAGACTATCTAGCTCCTGCTGCATGGAATTGCTCATGTCATTTGTGTCCATGTGACTCATTCCATACCTTAACAAGATTCTTGGACACTTCTCCCCCACCCCCGCCCAATTTTTTGGGGGGGTGGGTAGGATCTCCCACTGTAGCTCTGCTGACTGTCCTGAAACTCTCCATGGAGACCAGGCTGGGAGATAAGCCTGCCTCTGCATCCCATGTGCTGGAACTAAAGGATGTGTGCCACTCTGCCTGGCTCATTTCCTCCTAATTTTAAAACCTTAAAGAAGTACAGAAAAACACAAAGACAAAAAGGTGAAGCTATTGTCTGCTGGTCTACAGATGGTATTTAAATCTCACTAGGATTTATCTGACTGCTGTTTTAAGGAATCCATCTGGGCCATCTATGGAACACCTGTCACTTTCAACTGGACACAGGATGTGGGGAAGACAGGGCTGGGGGGGAGACAGTTCTAGGGCAGGAAGATCTGGAGATTCAAGGCTAAGCTGGGATACTAAAAGTAAATTCTTGTAAGTGGTTGCACATGGTGATCTGTGCCTGTAATCCCAGAATTTGGTAGGCTGAGGCAGAAGAACACTAAATTCAAAGCCAATTCCATGAAAAAGATTTCACTTGATGAGCAATTTGGCCTAAAGATTTAAGCTATCCTTTTTTGGAAGCATGTTAACATGTTGTAACACAGGCTAGCTTTGGACTCACAGCAATCTCTTGTCTCTGCTTCCTAAGTGTACCACACCAGGTCATTTAAAAAATAAAAAAGTATTTCCCATACAGCAACAAGGGAGATAAATGACTTTACTTGTATTTACTACTTTTTTTTGTTGTTGTTTTTTTCGAGACAGGGTTTCTCTGTGTAGCTCTGGCTGTCCTGGAACTCACTCTGTAGACCAGGCTGGCCTCGAACTCAGAAATCCGCCTATCTCTGCTTCCCAAGTGCTGCAATTAAAGGCGTGTGCCACCATCGCCCTGCATATTTACTACTTTTTGAGGCAGGGTCTGAGTTGAGAGGCTGAAGGGAAATGTATAACTTGATTCTCTCCTTCATAGTATGGGTCCCAGGAAAGCTTGTTGTTGAAGAGCTACCCAACAAGCCCAGGCCTTGAACTCCTCCTGCCCCCACTTTCCAAATGCTGAACTTACAGGAATTTATCACCACAAGGCTGAGTTTTGGTCTGTTTTGAACTTAAAGGCTCAACCTTTAACTGGCTAGAGTCCATAAAACCTAACTATAGTAATGCTCCAGCCTAATCTTACTGGAATAGGAAAACGATTTTTATGCTCATTTGCTTAATTTTGAAAACAAGATCACTGTCAAAGGGCTGAGGGTAGTCCCTAGGAGGTCAAAACTATGTTTCCCCCACGAACAAGACTGGCTAACCCTTCAATACAGTGAGGCTTGTTTTGAAGGTTTCGTTCCCTATCGACATGCATGGACACAACACTGAGTGACTTTTCCATAGACTTAGAGCATACTCCACCTCCCAGCTCCAACTCCCTTCTTCCTGAATAGTCTCCTTTCCATGTTCACTCAGTTTCCATACTTATGGTATCCTTTCTGGAAGTGTTGCCTTTGTTGGCTACTCTAAATGCTCCAGAATTTTTACTGGACTGCTTAAAAACATTGATACAAATTTAAATAAAAGCATTATTCACTCGAGAGACCTGTGTGTGTGTTTGGGGTGTGTTAAGTGCTGCTAGCCTGACTTTCACAGCTCAAGAAGTTCAGGGAGCTGGACTGATACCCAGGATCCCTTGCCAGTAATAATAATAAAAAAAATGCTTAGGATTCTCAGAAAGGATCCACTAAACAGGATGTCGAGCAGGCTAACTATAAACCCTTTGTAAAGCCCTACTTAGCATAGCTGTCTTCCTCCATCGGCAGTGTGGAAATTCCACACATGAAACAGGAATATTTCTGGTCATCTCGTCCTCATTTAAGCCCAAATTAGGTGGGGGTGTGGTGGAAGATGCCTTTAATCCCAACACATTGGGGGCAGGGAAGGTCATACTCAACTACATAAGCAATTCATGGACAGGCTCGGGCTATATGAGGTCCTGTCTCAAAACCACCCCCAAATTAAAAATATGACCCCTGGTTTATCATTAATTAGAGCTTTAAACAGTTCCTTGGGTAGACAAGGATGACCTACTGTGTATGTATTCTCTTGGATTAAACCTTTTAATATTTTTAAAAACAGACATATCTTTCTACATGTCGAATCTCGGTACTGTATCTCTCCTGCATCTCCTGACACGATTGCCCTTTTTGAAAGTCCCAGAAGCTAAGGCAACCAACGCTTTGTCCAGGTCCCACAACCAGTGGAGGGTGGGCAAATTAGGAAAATCGCCAAAGCAAGCAGTACCCTGGACCCCTAGCTTCAGTAAGCTTAGCTGGGAACTTGGTCCAATTTCGAGTGCACAGAGGCAAACATCAGCTATCAAAGGCGAACCAATAAGAGCGAAGGCTCAGCAAGGTGAAGTCACTTGTTCAAGGTTACAAGGAGCACATCAGAACCAGAATCCCAGGGCTGAACACGTCTTAACTCCAGGGCGCGATCTGTTCTACCTGCGCCACGCCACCGCTAACACGTGGTCAGGGGTAGTCTCAAGTGTCTGTTGAGTTAGTAATGCCTGAAGAGAAAGTAGACTGTAAGGAGCCTGGGTAAGGTTGGAGGGAAAGACGTGCACACACACACACAAGCAGTCCACACGCCGGAAGCAAACTAGCCCCGAAGCCCACCAAGTTTTCCCCGCAGTGCATTCGAGCCGCCGGCGGCCGGCCCGGTAGCCGAGCCGGCTCGCTAGGCCTCGGCCTCCCCGTGGGCCTGGGGACAACGCGAACCCGGAGGCCCGACTGCCTTTCCCTCCTGGGTCCCCGGCTTTCAAAGCAGCACACAAGCACACGTCCCCGGAAGGTCTGCGATGGCCCGGCAGTCGCGCGCCCAGGCGCTGGGGAGCCACCGCGGGGGCGTTTCGCGTCCTCGTCCTCCCCCACGCGCAGCGTGGCGGGCCGCGGCTGGGCTCGGGTGCTGCAGGACCGCGGCAGGGCCGCCGCCGAGCACGGTCGCCCGCCGGCCGCGGGGCCTCAGGGCGGCGAGAGGCGGGGCGGGCGTGCGGGCGGAAGGAGGCGGAAGAGGAGGAAGAGGAGGAGGAGGAGGAGGAGGAGGCGGCGGCCCGAGCGGGGAGACGGGCGGGGGGCGGGCCGGGGGAGGGGACGAGCGGGATTTGCGGACGCCGCGCCGCTGCCGGGAGCCGGCGGGGGCCCGAGAGTGACCGAGTCACGGCGGGCGCCGGCGGAGCCGCGGCCGCGTCGGACCCGCCTCCTGGAGGAGCTCAGCCTCGGCCAGGCCCGGCCCCATTCCCGCCCCGCGCCGCCTCCCCGCCGCCGCCGCCGCCGCCGCGGGAGCGCTCCCCTGCCCACCCCGCCCCCGCGGCCGAGCCCGGGAGTCGAGTGGGAGTCGGCCGGCCGGGCGCGGGCAGCGCCGGGAGCCCGCGGTGGGGGCACACTGCAGCCGGGAGCCCGGGAGGGGCCGCGCCGCCAGCGTCTGAACTAGGATGTCCCGACATGAAGGTGAGAGCCGAGCCCCCGCCCCCACCGCTTGGGCCTCGGCCTACCCCGCCCGAGGTCCGGGCGCCGCTGAGGACGGCGGGGCACCAGCGGGGACGCGGGCCGGGCCCGAGTCGCGGGGCGAGGGAACCCTAGGCGACCGCGGCCCGAAGAGCGAGCGGGAACGGCGGCCGCAACCGTGGCTTGCGGCCGCGGCCCTGAGCTGGGCCTGGAGCCGGAGGCGGGGCGGCCGGGCGGCCGGAGGCTTTGCACTGTCATGGGGCGGGAGAGGGGGAGGGGAGGCGGCGGGGCCCGTTACCGGCGGGAGCCTGGCCCTCGGGACACATACCGGACGCCGAGGCCCGGCCGGCCCGCCCGGGGGAACCGCGGGGCTCCGGCGCGGCCTAGCTGCGCCGGCTCCCGGAAGAGCCCGGCGCCGTGGCCGAGCCGGGTCGCGGGCGTGCGGCCGCGACAGGGGAGCGGGGTCCGGGCCCCGCGGGCGCGTCCGGTCTCTGGGAGACCGCGGGCGAGCGACGACCCAGCTTGAGGGCCGCGGTCCTGCGGGCGGAAAGGCGCCGCGGCTCGGGTTCGGGCAGCCCTCGGTGACTGGAGCTCGCTCGGCCTCGCGGTAGGCCTCTGCGCGTCCCTGGGCTCGGGTAAGCCAAGTTGCCGGGGCGGATCCAGCCCGGCCGCGGTGAGCAAACTCCCTGCTCCGTCACCTCGCCAGAGCGGAACTTGCTCCCGGCCGGCCCCGGGCCCTCACCCGCGTGCGCTGCCCACCGAAGCAGGCTTACAGTCGGGAGCGTTTGGGCTTCCGCGGTGCCCTGTGGAAACACGCTAGGGTTCTGTGGTTAAGAATCAGACCCCTCTCGTCCCAGCCCCACGGCACAAAGGCACAAGTGTTTGAAGGCCGATGGATGGGCGATGAACTGGTGAAAAATAAGTTAACTCGAATTTACTACCATATGGTTTAGGAAGGGGGGGAGGGGGTCGTGTTCTCTTTGTTCCACTACGGCAGGTTTTACCTTTAAAAGTAGTCACCGACTTAGTGAAAAGTTTATTTCAGTACGGTTAAGGGATATCGGTATAAGTGACACGAAAGTATTGTGTCCCTTAGATTTTCAAGTCCTGTATAGGTGTTTTGGAAGTGAAGAAAGTTTGAGGAGGCAGATTCTCAGAGGAAAGGGCATTCTTAGAGAAGTACAGACCTTGCATTTTACTAAGGTGAAAACTCAGATCAATTAACATACATTTAGTGAAAGTTTCAGAATTTGCATTTCTAAAGGCAAGGTTGTGGTCGACTCTGGGCCTTTCGTGTTCGGCGATTCTCTATTTAAAAAAAAAATTAATAGGAAAGAGACCTCGGGGAGCATTTTTGATTACTAACTGTTAATATGTTGGTCACTTTGAAATAGCAGGGTACTTTAGCTTCAGTCAGATGAAATGAAATATTTGGGAACTCACCTGTTAAAACCATTTTATATGCTTAATGGGAATGTGTTCCTTATCACTGCAGTTTGAAAACAAGTTTTAATTAAGGTTATAGTCTGATTCCATTTGGAGATGGTAAGGTTAATTTTAGATGGCATCAGTTGGTGTATTGACCACCTTCAAGGCAAAGTGAAAGTGAGCATGAGGTCCTGGCTCTAACTCAGGAACCAGATTAAAATAACAGAATAACAATCACCTTAAGGAAGCAGGCTGAATATTCTTAATGAGAGGTAGCCTGGAAAAAGTACTCTCAGATGATGTGTTTGAGTAATTAAAATGGCTTAGGTAGATATAACATCCTTCAATAAAACACACATTGAGTGATCTAAGCCCTTCCCCTTTTTGGTCTTGGAAAGGGTACCTTTTAATTACTTGACATCTTGAAACTTTTCAACACCTTTCTTGGCAACTTAATGCCGGTTGTTTTCTAAATGGATGAGTTGAAGGTATTGTACAATGTTTGACAAGTGATTTTATATTTACATAATACATTAATTAAATTTATTATTTTCTCTTTATTTATTTTGACACTATCTCACTAAGTAGCCCAGGCTGGCCTGGAACTCAGAGTTCTGCCTGTCTGTGTCTCCCTTTAACAGGGTTAAAGTTTAAGGGGCTAGTTTTTGGCCTAAGTCAGGCATGATAGTTTCAGCATCATCACATCTGTTCATGAGGTTTATCTATAGTTTGTAGTATGTTATTTCAGGCAGTAATTATTTTCATCAGGAGGGATTTGACAATCCCAGACACAGGGTACAGTATAGAGGGTACAATCCCAGATTTTTGCTTACCTTTCTCTTTGGGCCAGCTAAACCTGTTTATTTCACCTTTGTTTTTGAGACACGCTCATGGTACCCATTCTTTTTTTTTTTTTTTTAATATTTATTTATTATATGTAAGTACACTGTAGCTGTCTTCAGACACACCAGAAGAGGCTATCAGATCTCATTACAGACTGTTGTGAGCCACCATGTGGTTGCTGGGATTTGAACTCAGGACCTTCTGAAGAGCAGTCAGTGTTCTTAACCGCTGAGCCATCTCTCCAGCCCCATGGTACCCATTCTTGACTGGTGTGGTCTGACTTCACTGTCAGCCCCCCTCCTGTATCCAGGCTTCCTATATCTGCCTCCCTCCTGAGCCACCTCACCTAGCACAGCACTTTTTAGTAGTCTGGGTTTTTTAGCTCTTTGTTTGTTTGTTTGTTTGTTTTTGAGACAGGGTTTCTCTGTGTAGTCCTGACTGTCCTGGAACTCACTCTGTAGACCAGATTGGCCTTGAACTCAGAAATCCGCCTGCCTCTGCCTCCCAAGTGCTGGGATTAAAGGCTCGCGTCACCACCGCCCACCCTTTTTAGCTCTTTTAGTCATCTGTCCTCCACATTCTCTGCAGTTGTTTTCCTTGGGAGTCTGACCCAGAACTGGATATTGTAGTCTAGTTCCAGGCAGAGCTGTACAGCCTGTGGTGTTCTTGCCTGGGTCTGTCTTGCTTTTACAGCCCTATGTCTAGAAGTGACTTGTTACTTTGTCTCTCCCAACTCTAACCAATGGCTCTGTGGTATACAGGTGATGTAACTGTGGACCACACGGCCCCAAGAACGCCTGTCAAGATCAAGCCCTGCTCTACTCCAAGAAAAATGGATGCAGCCAAGGTCACAGAGAGTGTTCTAGGCCAGGGTTAGCATACTTTCTCTAAAGTAAAGGGCCAGGTAGAAAACATAGGCTTAGACAACTATATCAGTCACTACCACAGTTGTCATATGAAAGCCAACTAATCAAGTGGTTATAGCTATGTTCCACTTAAAACCTTATTTATGGACACTGACATTTGAATTTCATAAAATTTTCATGTGTCATGAAATATGGTTCCTTGAAACCTTGCCACCACCACCATTTAAAAATGTAAGAGCCATTTTTAGCTGGTGGGGCCCATCAAGAACTGGTGGTGGCCAAAATTGATCCAAGCTCTGTAGTTGCCTGACCTAGTGGAGCTATAGAGCTGGGGGTCCTGGAACTGGTGGGAGACCAGACAGGGCCCATACCCTTGGTATGTCTGTATTTCTACGGGGTCATGACCAAGTGCAGGGCTGACCAACTACCTTAGGAGATCCATCACACAAACTGGGAGAAGGGCTGGGCAATAAGCTCCCATCTTCTCGGGTAGGTGGAGTGGTGGTTCTCTACAACCTGTTTGTTACCTGAATTGGCTGGGGAGAATTCCAAGGCCTCTTTTTCACCTTGTTTTGAAACGTGCTTGAC
This sequence comes from Mastomys coucha, assembly GCF_008632895.1. Taxonomy (NCBI): domain Eukaryota; kingdom Metazoa; phylum Chordata; class Mammalia; order Rodentia; family Muridae; genus Mastomys; species Mastomys coucha. The sequence continues at coordinate 66,599,636 of NW_022196903.1, read as the reverse complement.
ATGTTAGGAAACATTTCCCAGGTACTAGCACCAGGTCACTCTGTGTTGTCTATCAACAGGATCTAGTTTTCTGTCTTACACCAAACCCAGCC
>NW_022196903.1:66598347-66599534 GCF_008632895.1 Mastomys coucha | reverse complement strand
GTTTTCCGTGTTTTTTAAACTGTCTCTGGCTGGGACTACAGCTGAGTTGTGGAGCACATGTGTTGTTCTGCTTCTTGTTATTTTTGAGACAGGGTCATGGGTATCTGGCTGGCCTTGAAGTTATTGTGACCAAGAGTGACCTTGAGCTTTTCTTCCTTCAACTTCCCAGCTAACAGGTGTGTAGCGCCATGTCTGATTTATGTAGTGTTGGACTTGAACCCAGAGCTTCCTAAATGGTGGGCAAGCACTTCACCAGCTAAGCTGCATCCCTGGCCGTGCAGCAAGTGGTTAGCCTGCATCATAAGCTTTGGGTTGATTTTTCAACAGCAAAAGAAAATAAAAGGAGGCACCTAATATTAGCTGTAGCTACTCTTAAAGTAAGACTGGAGGATCCCTTGAGCCTAGGAATTCACTGCCAGTCTAGTTGTACTACTCTGTCAAAAGAAACAGTACTTCACGTTCATGTCTGTACTGCCAGCACCCTTGTCAGGAGATTAAGGCAAAATCCTGTACCACCAAAAAAAAAAATTCTAAACATCATGTTTTGGTAAACAACATATTCGAAATGAATGCGATTCAGAGTTTGAAAATCAGGAAATAGCTTTGTAAATAAAAACCTGTCAGATTACTTAGTTCATGAGCTCAGTTATGGGTGTTCTAGTTGATTACCTGTGTTAACACAGATAGCTTTAAATCCTTGGACTGTTTCCATTACTGTGTAAAAGGCACTGCTAGGTACCAAGGAATGTAAGGAGACACAGGCTTCAACACTAAGCTGGGTAGGAAAGATGTGTTTGTAGACAGTCTCTGAAGGTGTGAAGTCTGAGGTGGACGACAGAAAAAGATAATAAGCAAGTGGATGTCAAAGTGCTTGCCAACTCTGTTCATACAGCTTTGGCCCAGTTTTAACTTATTTAGTGTACATGAGTGAGAGGTGTGTGGGGCAGTGCTTGGGAATCAGTACCTTTAGAGCTCAGTTCTGTATTCTGACTATAGAGCTATCTATATTCTATGGCTTCCTAGGATTGAACAGTATTCACAGGCTTGAGTGGCAAATGCCCTTTACTTGATGAGACTTTTCACCTTGTTTTCTACAGGTTTAGAGAGGGGATGAATATATTTTGATTCTAATAGTTTGAATGATTTTTGGTTTTTTTTCTTTTTTTTTTCTTTTTCTTTTTTCTTTT
>NW_022196903.1:66595771-66598119 GCF_008632895.1 Mastomys coucha | reverse complement strand
CTCAGAAATCCACCTGCCTCTGCCTCCCAAGTGCTGGGATTAAAGGCGTGCACCACCATTGCCTGGCTTGAATGATTTTTTTGTTTGCTTGTTTGTTTTGTTTTTTCCTTTTTCTTTTTTATAAGAACAGGGTCTCTTATAGCCCAGGCTGGCCTTGTACTTCTGTACTTCTACCTAGGTGACTAAGTTTTGGGCTTACAGGTGTGTGTCACTTTCAAGTACTTACACTTGTTCTCTGTTACTCTCTATTAAAAAGATAGGTCATGTCTTTCTTTGTTCAAGAGACATGGTGGTGTACATGGCAGTTACATGTGGTAGGCCTAGGGCAATTTTTACAAGTGGCCTCTCCTTTCACCTTCACAGGAGTCCTGGGCATCAAACACATTGTCTTCCAGTTGTAAGCACCTAGCTAAGACATCTGACAGCCCTGTTTTCTGAGACAGGGTCTCATGTAGTCTGCACTGGCCTTTAGCTCCCTATGTAACCGAAGATGACTCTGAACTTCTAACAACTGCACATCACCATGTTGTGTTCATGCAGTGCGAGGCCAGCAGTCTACAGCAGCTCCAGGCCCAGCCCTTTTCTGGACTGCTTAGTAGGGACTGTTTGAGGTTTCCACTAGACGTCTTCTTTACACTTACTGAGTTCTTTAGTTCTTTGCTGTGCTGAGGCTGGAACCCCGAGGCTCGGGCTAGACAAGGGAGTTAAAGGTTTGATACAGTCTTCTTTGTGAGCTTACTCTGTCTCAGGCAGGCCTTGAACATGGGATCCTCTTGCTTCAGCCTCCATTGGCGCTGGTGGTACAGGTCTGTGCCACCAGGCTGTGTTTACCTGACTTCTGTTCCACTGGCTTTTTGAAGAATTTTACTTATGTACTGAGAGTGGATAGGTGGGACAGATAACACTTTGTTATTTGTTTCTCAGAAACATGTAATGCTGTTTATTAACAAATATGAAGCACTGGACTTTACTGGCCATCGGCCTAGTTAGTATCGGTTTGTATATATCTTTTTGCAGCACTAGGGATTGAACCCAGGACTATATACATGCTGTAAGATATCTACCATGGAGCTACATCCCTGGTCCTCAACTTTGGTTTTCTGAGATGGGTTCATGTGACCCTGACTGGCCTCAAACTTGATCTGTACACCAAGGATGACCTTGAACTCCCGCCTTTGCCTCCCAAGTGGTGGAGTTACAGGTTTGTGCCATTATACCTAGCAACTTTTTTTTATTGACAAAAAATTATGTATTTTTAATGTACACAGCATGTTCATATGTATGTGTATATGTTACAAGTGTCAACTACAACTTTTTGAAAATTGTGCCTATTTGTATATTTTTTCTCTTTTCAAAAAATGCTCTCTAGCACTAAATACACATAAAGACATAAAAAGTGAATTGAAATACTTTTTTCCTCAGATTTTGACTTCAAAGCTAGGCTTGATAATTAACGTACAATTTTACTACCCACTGAGAAGCTCTGTGCCATCATGTCTTGACTCTGTTCAAAGATCATGACAGTAGTAAGACAGTTTTAACGTCACAGATTACATTTCTCTTGTGTTTGTTTGTTTGCTAGCTGTGTGTGTATAACTGGCCAGAAACTCATTTTGTAGCCAAGATTAACCTTCTTTCTTCTGAGTGTTGGAATTGTGGGCATAAGCCATCATACTCAACTACTTTGACTTTCCATAAGCAATAGATAATAACTTAAATTTATGAGAAAACACATTGTATTTTAATTTGTAGATTCTTCATATAAAGTTCAGTTGGAGATCCACTTTTTCCATGTAGTGGCATTTGTTTGTTTGTTTGTTTTGAGACTGGGTTTCTCTGTATAGCCCTGGCTGTCCTGGAACTCACTCTGTAGACCAGGCTGGCCTCGAACTCAGAACTCCACCTGCCTCTGCCTCCCAAGTGCTGGGAAGCATTTTGTGTTTAAGTTCAAAGTATTAAATTCTTGTTTTAACTTGTGACTTTAAACAGAAAAAAAATTCTTTGAATCTTGGAATTTTTCCATTGCTCAGCATTAGGATATGTGTACACTCAGAAGGCTGAAGCAGACAGACCAGTTCATGGCTAGCCTGGGCTACTTGAAACCCTGTCCTTAACAAACACAAAACAAAAGAACCATAACCTAACCAAACTGTTACCAATAACTTTGTTTAAAGAAAGGAAACTGGGGGCTGGAGAGATGGCTCAGCAGTTAAGAGCACCGACTGCTCTTCTAGAGGTCTTGAGTTCAATTCCCAGCAACGACATGGTGGCTCACAACCATCTGTAATGGGGTCTGATGCTCTCTTCTGGTGTGTCTGGTGTGACTGTACTAAATAAATAAATCTTTA
>NW_022196903.1:66570364-66595761 GCF_008632895.1 Mastomys coucha | reverse complement strand
AAAAAAAAAAGAAACTTTGCCGTAGTCCAAACTTAGGAAGTTTCTGACCAAACAAATTCATTTATTTGGCTTGCAACCTTGAAGGAAAAAAAGCCTATGCGTTCATGAATCAGTAATGACTTAAATTTCAGAGTATCTACCTGATACCTGTTGTGTACACACTGCTGCTTTATTGTTTCTTTTAAAAAGGTTAATCTATGTGGTTCTTTTGCCTGTGTGCATGGATGTGTGCATACTCGAGCCGGAAGAGGACGGGGGTCTCCTGGGACTGGAGTTACAGTGGTTTGTGCTGTCATGTGGATGCTCAGAATCCAGCCCAGGGTTTCTGAAGAGCAGCCAGTGCTCCTGACCACTCAGCTATTGTCCCAACTCTGTTTTGTTATTTCTAAACAGAGGCTCAGAGATCCCAGAGTGGCCTCAAATAAGCTATGTTGCCAAGGCTAGCCTTGAACTCCTGACCTCTCCCCCTACCTCTTAAGTGCAGGGATTTCAGGTATGTGTTACCATGTCTGGCTGCAGAATTGTTTTTAGTGAAGGTTATTGAATTAGCCTTGAGATGTTATTGCATTATAAGAAATGCTGTGAGATTACTTTCTTGAATGTGTGTTCAAAGGAAGTATTCTCTATACTTCATTAAAGAATACTCTTTGTAATAAAAAGAAATTAGCAAAATAATAATTTCTTAATAATTTTAGTGTTCTAAGGGCTGTAATCTTTTTATTCCTTAATTAGCTTTTTTTTTTTTTTTTTGGTCATTGAAGTTGAAGAAAGAATCCCTAAGTATGTATACAGAACACAGCAGCTTTTAAATATGTTCTTTGCTATGTATTAGCCATGTTGGCTATATGTCAGAGTTAGAATAAAGCAGATAGTCAGAGGCTTGGATATTACCTAGGAAAAATGGCTTGGGAAGGATGTGGATGGTCAAGAAAGTCCAGAGCACACAGAACACTCTTGGGACTGTAAAGACAAGCCTGGGCACATCTTGACATAGGAGAGGCAGTGATTATACACCCTTGGTGTCAGAAACAAAATCACCACTCAGGTCTGGTACAGTGTCCTGAGAAGCAGGCACCAGGAGGCAGCAGCTCACTGTCCAGTACATTTAGCAAGAGATGAACTGCTTTGCTGAGCATCCTGTGTGGTGCCATTCCTACAACCTGGCTGTGGCTCACATAGTGCTTCTTAGTGATGGTTACAGCCTAGAGAATTGTTCTTAATTTTAGCAAAGCAGAGCTCCGTGAGCTTATCAGTAATGCAAAATTGTCCCATCTGTGGTTACAGTGCCAACCAATAGTCCCAACAAACTTTGCCAGTGGTTACAGGAATGTGGGGAGAAAGTGGGTGGATCATTGTAATCTGTCACTGCTACTAGGGAGGGGAACATTTGAACTCAGAGTGGGTATGGGGAAGGCTTGTGATAGGAGGGACAGAACAGTGTTGAGTTCTTAACATGAGGCCTAACTAGGTTTACACATTATCTTCTCTTGAATTGTGTGTGTGTGTGTGTGTGTGTGTGTGTGTGTGTGTGTGTATGTATGTATGTATGTGTGTATGTATGTATGTATGTGTGTTTCTCTGTCTTACACTGAGCACCAGTGGCATGACTTGTACCCTTTTTCTATAGCTGAAGGATTTTCATTTTCATAAAAGAAAACAACTTTTTTTTTAAAGATTATTTACTTGTTTTATGTATATGAGTACACACTGTAGCTGTACAGATAGTTGTGAGCCTTCATCTGGTTGTTGGAAATTGACTTTTTAGGACCTCTGTACACTGTAGCTGTCTTCAGACACACCAGAAGAGGGCATCAGATCTCATTACGGATGGTTGTGAGCCACCATGTGGTTGCTGGGATTTGAACTCAGGACCTTCTGAAGAGCAGTCAGTGCTCCTACCCAAGGAGCCATCTCACCAGCCCCCAAGAAAACAACTTTTTATGCTTTTTTTGTTTGTTGGTGGTAGTGTTTGGTAGCCCACACTGATCTAGAACTAAGTAAGAATGATGGCTTTGACAGGCTTGACAGTTATGAGCCACTGGGCTTACCCAAGGATCCTTTTTTTTTTTTTTTCTCTTGGTGTTTTGAGACAGGGCTTCTCTGTGTATCCTTGGCTGAGATCTGCCTGCCTCTGCCTCCCAGAGTGCTGAGATTCTATATAAGCATCAGACCTGAGTTTGGATCTCCAGTACCAGCTAAGAGCCTTTTTACCTTTGGCTATGATTTGTCTCCTTAAAGACTGATATAATGCCATCTGTGCTGTGGAGTTGAGGGGCCCTTGGGCAGTATTTCTATTTATACTCTACACATGTCGTTTACTTTTGGCCTCCCTACCATTTGTTTGCTAGGTAGGAGTAGGATTATTGTTGAACATTATCTCTTCTTAGCACTTACCACCCCTGAGAGCTCCCATGAGTAATAGTGAGATTTGTCAGTGTTGATCTAAAATAACCAAGAATGGAAATCCTCTCCTGCTTTTTTTAAAAATTATTTATTATTATAAATGAGTACACAGAAGAGGGTGTCAGATTTCATTATGGGTGGTTATGAGCCACCATGTGGTTGCTGGGATTTGAACTCACAACCTTCAGAAAAGCAGTCCGGTGCTCTTACCTGCTGAGCCATCTCACCAGCCCTCCTCTCCTGTTTTTATTTGGGACGATGATTAACTAACAGGAAAGGGGGACTGTGGGAAAGAGGAATGGGAACTTTAGAAGAGGGATGAACTACCTAGAGCAGTCTAGGGGAGCTGAGTGCCAGGAGCAAGGCCTGGCATGACACTGGCTGATGTTTTGTTTCTCCTCTGCTTCTGGTTTCAGGTTAACTGTGTATTAATTGTGCTGTGTGTTTAAATTTTCTGGTCTTTATAGTTGTTTCTTCAGTGAATATTTATGGACAGCCTACCCTGGTGACACTCAGGCCTCTAGCGCTTGCTGAAACTTCTAGATCTCTTGCTAGAGGATGCTAATACTCAGTGGGTCTGAAACACATGTTTGGAAATTAAATGCTTTCCTGTTGGGCTCTCTTCCAGTGTGCTGGAATTAATCTTGAAGTTTATATTTTATGACAAGGTAGTTAAACCTTGTAAGTATTTTAATATTTTGTCAACATTTGCATGAGCCTTCCTCCCCAAGTTTATTTTCATTTACATTTCACAGTCGTATTCTGCCCAGCAGTTCATTTCTTTCCTTTGTAGTATTAAACCATGGTTCTCTATTCTAAAGTCTCAGTTCACATCTGCATATGTAAAAGGATGTTAAAATAGATTATTCCTCATAGGTTTGTAATTATATTTGATGCTTAGTGAGAAAAGAGCTCAAGGGATTAAATGTTTAATTTTGTGTTCAAAGCACTTAGTTTTTGCATTACAGGCTTTACACAGTCCTGTTGCTTATATAACTGACAACTGCTGGGCTGAGTGGCTAGACCCTACTTCTGTCTGTTATTCCTGGTTCAATTATCCCCTCCATGCTTTTTAGGCTTGTCAGTGTAAGCAAGTGGGGTGCTCTCTGAGGACCTAAGCCCATTGAAGGGAAGCAGACAGACACACTGCTTGCTTATTTTTGGTTTTCAAGACAGGGTTCCTCTGTGTAGCCCTGGCTGTCCTGGAACTCACTCTGTAGACCAGGCTGGCCTCGAACTCAGAGAACCCCCTGCTTCTGCCTCCCAGGTGCTGGGATAAAGGCTTGTGCCACCACTGCCAGGCTAGGTGCTGGGACCACAGTTGTGCTTCACATGTGAGACTCAGATTCTCTGGCAGCTACATTAAAATGAAGTGCATTTCACTTCAGTAAGTTAATAATACCCCAAACATTTTAATATGCCTCAGCTAATGTTAGAATTATTCAGTATTTTTGTTTTTGTTTTTGTTTTAGGACCTGATTTCAGGGACTAGAGAGTTAAGATAGACTCCAAGAGGGTACCAGGCAGGCATGCGGTGCACATAAAATGCATGTAGGCAAAACACTCATACACATAAAATAAAAATCAATCATGAAACAAAAGACCCCAGTTGTATATCTTCCAGGGTGGTCTCAACTTCATTGGGTAGTCACAGATGACTTTGAACTCCTAATCCTCCTGCCCATATATATATCCCAAGTGCAGAAGAGCATGTTTCACCACACCTTGCTTAAAAAATTGTAATGCATCTTTTGGGTTGCTTTGGTTTGTTGGTACTGCTGGGGAATTGAACTCAGGTCTTTGTCCCAGCTGGGCAAGTATTCTACCAATGAACTGCATCTCCCACCTTTAATGAAGTCTTCAATCTGTTGGGCATCTTAGGTAGTAGCGTGATTTATTGTACCTTTTAAAAAGATTTATTTACTTATGTATATGAGGACACTGTAGCTGTCTTCAGACACACCAGAAGAGAGCATCGGATCTCATTACAGATGGTTGTGAGCCACCATGTGGTTGCTGGGACTTGAACTCAAGACCTCATGGAAGAGTAGTCAGTGCTTGTAACCACTGAGCCATCTCTCTAGCCCCCTTATTGTATCGTCTGATCTGCGAGTTCATCTTTCCATCGTATCCATAGGTGTACTTCTTAGTAACATTCTGGATTATCTTTTTTCATTAAAGGTGATTTCAACATACATGTGTTGGTGCTAGTGTTTTAAAGCTTCTGCTTTCAGGAGCAGTTTGTGAAAGTCCTGGCTCCCCTTTGGCAAGTTCTAAAGTAATGAATTCAGGATTTGTTTCTGATGAAGTTGAGTATTCAGCCCTTAGATTAAGATGACCTTTCTAGGCTTAGTAATTTATTACAGGTGGTATTATTATTAATTTGGTTTTTTGAGACAGAGTCTCTCTATGTAAACCGACTGCTCTATATAGACCAGGCTAGACCAGGTTAGCCCCGAATTTACAGAGATGCCCATCTCTGGCTCCCAAGGAATGGCTGTAGTGCTTACGTTTTGAAGGGATTTAACCTTAAGTAGCTGTCTGTCTGTCTCTGTGTTTAATACTTGTCATCAATTACAGACCCTGTCTTAAAATGTAGGCCTTGAAGATAGAGCTCAGTGGTAGAATGTATGCCGTGGAGCTCAGAAGACAGTTCTCCCCTTTCACCATGTGGGAACTGGGGATTGAACTTGGGGCATCTGGCTTGGTGTCAGGTGCCTGGCACTGGCCTGTGTCTGTTAGAAACTCAAGACTTGATGGTTTTGCCTTTGTTTTACTGAAGAAACAGTTCTCCCAAGCAGCTGGTACCCCAGGTTATCCCTTTTCAATTCTGCCCCATCAGATCAATGGAGCGACATGGAGTTATTTATTACATTTGTTTTCAGTAGTCTAAGTTGGGTGCTTTTTGTTATTGTTCCTTTTCTTTTTCCGCACCACCCTTTAGCTGGGTACTCTCCCCCACCCCCACCAGATAGGATTTCTCTGTGTAGCCCTGGCAATTCCAGAACTTGCTCTGTAGACCAGGCTGTCCTTGAACTGCCTCTGCCTTCTGAGTCTTGGGATTAAAGGTGTACGCCACCACCACATGGTTAGTTGGATACTCTTACTCAGTGGTCTTTTAAGTGTGGTCTAAGTACTACTAGTATGGGCATCACTAAGTGGGTGTGCCATCTAAAAGTACACCCTCAAGACTCTTCTAATTAAGCTAGACGCAGTGTGGTACATGCCTTTAATCCCAGCACTTGGGAAGCAGAGGCAAGCTGATCTACATAGTTTGAGGCCAGCCCAGTCTACATAGTTTATAGACAGCTATGTAGAGTGACACTCACCCCACTCCAGATAATCATACCCATTAAGTTAAAAACAAGTTCACAGTATTCTTTTGGGTTGGATTAACAACTATTCTGGGGCAGTTACAACACTGAAATGTGACGTGAACCCTTGGTCGTAGAACTTGCTAAAGGTAGATTCTTTGGTCCTGCCTAGATCTGTCTACTGGAGGAGATTTTGTAGGGTGGGCCCAGCAGGCTGCTGTTTTTGTAAATAAAGTTTTATGGGGAAACAGCCACATCTAGTCATTTATGCGTCATCTAAGCTATTTTGTACTGTAATAGCAGAGTTGAGTAGTTCTGACAAAACCACTGGAAATATTTACTATCTGGCTCTTTACAGAAAAAAATTGTAGGTTTCTGCAGTAAACCATAAAAGCATAACTATGCAGTAGAGCATTTGGAGATGGCAGGTGTGGGGAAACCCATACATAACATAGGTTGAGAGAATAGAGCTCCTTGTAAATAAGGTTATCACAGAGGGCCTATCTGAATGAAGATGGGGCTTTTAAAGAGAAGTCTGAACTAATGAAGACGTGTAAAGGAAAAGGGGCATTTAGACGAAAATCTAAAGGAGAATTAAATCTAAAATCTAAAGGAGAATTAAAGGAGAAGGGAGAATAGCCAGTGTACAGGTCCTGAAACTTGGGGGCTTTTGGTGAGGCCTCGTGGCAGGAGGGCAGTGACTGGGGGAGGAAGAGAGGAAGTGAGGTTGGCACCGTTGGCCATGCCCTGCATAGCCTTCTGTCCTGTCCTGCCTGAGGACAGTTTAATTGGGAGGAGAAACACATTTCTATAACTGCAGGTGGAAGAGGGCTCTTTGGGTGAATGGATGACAGAGGCTGGGGTCCACTATTATCCATGGAGGTATTTCAGAAACCTTTCTTTACAAAGTGTCCCATACCGTTTATTTTGGTCTTACTCAGCCTCAATGCATCTTAGACTTGGCTGTTTTCTTGAGCAGGTGGAGGGGTTTCTGGAAAAGAAATCTTCCTTAGTTGAATGGGAAACTCATGAGCCTAGAATTAGGTGGTCTTCATTAGCTTTCAAAAGGGAAACAAACACAATCTAAGGCATATTTTTATATTATGACCCAGGAGTCATATGCACCTGTTGTACCAAACAATTTTTGCAAAGTAGCACTTACCTACACTTTGAAACAATTCGTATTTTTTACCCTCTTCTATTTCATTAAAAGGAAATATATTATTGTGACCTTAAAAAAAAAAGATTTATTTATTTATTATATGTAAGTACATTTTAGCTGTCTTCAGACACACCAGAAGAGGGCATTGGATCCCATTTACAGATGGCTGTGAGCCACCATGTGGTTGCTGGGAATTGAATTCAGGACCTCTAAGAAGAGCAGTCAGTGCTCTTAACCACTGAGCCATCTTTCCAGCCCTTATTGTGACCTTCTAGAATGTGTCTTTTTTTTTTTTTTTTTTTTTGAGACAGGGTTTCTCTGCGTAGCCTTGGCTGTCCTGGAACTCACTCTATAAACCAGGCTGGCCTCGAACTCAGAAATCCGTCTGTCTCTGCCTCCCAAGTGCTGGAACTAAAGGTGTGCACCACCACTGCCCAGCTTAGAATGTGTCTTGCTAGTTGGAAACCTGTTCTCTTCTGCCTAATCCCAAATCTTGAGTCCTTAGGTTGAAGCTCTGGCAATGGGTACTAAGTTACAGAGAACTAACTTTTCTTGTTCATGGTATTGGGAGGCAGGGGTAGAAGCAGAAAGGGCAATGAGTATAAAATAGTCTAACTGGGATAATGAAGCATCAACTCTAAATGACTACAAGTTGGCAGGTCTACTGAGGTGTTGTTCATCAAAGAATTTATTTCCCAAAAGGTATTATTTCAATTCAAGACACAAATTCTGTGGTTGTTGTTCATTTTGTTACTGTTTTGTCCAGGTTTTGGTTTTTAGAGACAGTTTCACTGTGTTAACCCTTTCTGTTCTGAAATGCACTCTGTAGACCAGGCCGGCCTCGAACTCACAAAGATCAGCTTGCCTCTGCCTCCTGACTACTGGATGTATGCCACCACTGCCCACCCTGAAAATGTGTGGTTTTATAGGAAGAGTTGGGTGGAGGTAACCATCTAAGAGTATTGTAGGAGGTAAAATACAAAAACTGGAGATTAGTTGAAGTCAGTGAGACCAGCTTCTCAAACTGAATACCTCAGTGTGTGAGTAGGAGGGAAGTGTATTAGAGACATTGATTGACTTGCCTAAGGTTCCAAAGGGGAAGTGGAACAAGGACTCACTTGTTCTAATTTCCTGTGCTCAGAGTTTGTTTTCTATAAAGAGGGATGAAATAGTAATGCTGGCTTCTCTGAGGATGGTTGTGGGGTAAAATGTCGATGTGTGTACAGTTTTATAAGTTAGAGAGCAGTGACTGCAGGAATGCAAGGTGCCGGGGTTCTTACCATGGAAGACCAGGGTAGAAGTGGAGGTTAGAGCATGAGAGGTAAAATGTGGGATTTCAGATCCCACGAAAGGACAGTCTTGTCATTCTCAGTACAGACTGGGATTGGGGGTGGGGTTGATTATGCCTCAGAAGTTTTAAGACAGACAGACTCGGTGACACAGACAGACCTGTAATCCCAGCAGCTGAGGGAGGTTGGAGCAGGAAGATTGAGACTTCCAAGACAGCCTGAGCTACTTGAAACCCTGTTTTAAAAAACTAAACAGAGGCCAGGCGGTGGTGGTACACGCCTTTAGTCCCAGCACTGGGGAGGCAGAAGCAGGTGGATTTTTGAGTTCGAGGTCAGTCTGGTCTACAGAGTGAGTTCTAGGACAGCCAAGGCTACACAGAGAAACCCTGTCTTGAAAAACAAAAAACAAAAAAACAAAAAACCCTAAACAGAGAAAGGATACAAAGAGATGGGGGAAGTTTTAATTTAGAAAGATGTGTGCGGTCACATGAGATAAATAGATGGGTTCCTTTGACAAAGAAACTGGATACTGGATAAAGGCTAAAATGAGCTTGAAATAAAAAAAGGATCTGATTTATCAATGGCAGTAGGAACAGAAAGGGAAAAAGATGACAGGACAGAGTCTCATTGTAAGAGAGCAAGGAGTAGCCAGGGTACTGGAAGAATAGCAGGTTCCTCTAGCAAATTGGGAACATAAGGATGAGGAAACACTTTTGACATTTTGAATTAAAAGTGGTGGTAGTCCATCAGATAGAAATCAGAGGTTGGGAAATATACTCTGGAGAGAAATAGGGGCTAGTGATAAGCATTTTATAGCTGTCTGCACAGGAGCCTGGACATTCAGCTGCTCTCTGTAAGAAAGCACAGGGAACAGAGAAGGGACAGCAGGCAAGGTAGATGGTAGAAGGTAGATCAAGGGGATGAGTTTGGAAGCTGATTCGTGTGGTAGCACTTTGGTAAGAATTGACTTACTTGCCCATTACGTGTAGGCTTCTGGGCAATGGAGATGGGAGGCAGGAGGGGGAGAAACTAACATTTACCAAGTAACTGTTCGATTCCGAGGGCTGTTCGATTCTGAGGAATTCACATGTACTGACTCATTTCATCAGTCTTATGATATACCTAATTTTTTTAATTTATTTTTTATTTTATTTATTTATTTATTTATTTATTTTGGTTTTTTGAGACAGGGTTTCAATTTAATTACAATTTTATTTGTGGGTGTGTGTCTGCATGGTGGCACAGCCCATGTATGGAGTGCTTACCTGCACTTATTCAAAAGTAAATCAATAAAGCCAAAATAACTCAACAGAATGCGTCATAGATTAGAAAGCTGAAGGTTTATTTGTCCGAGGTCACTAATATAAGAAGTGCTAAAAAATTAGCTAGAAATTTGCACCAAATTCTATCAGAAGCCTGAGTCGATGTCCACTTTTATTTAAACATAGTGAGCATCTATGTTTGACCAGTGCATTTGGCTTTGTGAGCGGTGGTGTGTGACTTATGGGCTGTCCTACTCTGTTGGCTGTGTAATGAAAGCAGCCATTGATGGTATAGAAACAGATGATCATGGCTGTGTGTGAACAAGCAAATCTTAGGGCACTGAAATTTGAATTTCATATACCTTGCAAACACGTTAAATACATTTATTTAATTTAGCCTGTCTTGTGGATTGAACCCAGATGTTGGAAATGCTAGGCAAGCCCTGTGTCACACCCTCAGCCATAAATAGTATTCTTTCCAAAGCTTCCCAGCCATGTAAAAATATAGATACCATTGTTAGCTAATGGGCTATATGAAAACAGATGGTAGGCCACAGCTGAAGTTTGATGACCCTTGCTTTTTTGTGTGTATGAGTCATTAGGTCTCAAAGCCACACAGTCAGCCAAGAAGTGCCTATTGACATAACAAAACTGACACTGGTCACCAGGATCTCCCAGCATCCCTCAAGTCCTGGCTGGCATGCCCTGTCCCCTACCCTACTTCTCCAGCCCACGGGCTGAGCTGAGCTACCCTTCCCCCAGCCTCTTCCCTATAGAACCTAGCCATCTTGGCTGCACTGGCCTTTTTTGTCCTCTTGGCCACTGCTCCAGGTTCCTCTCTCTTCCTCTCCCCTCCTGCCTCTTTCACAAGGCCTGGCCCAGGCAGAGGCCCTGTTTACTCTGGACTCTTTTAGATGCCTCTGCATCTGGCAATTTTCTCCTTCATATCTCCCTTATACCTAAAATAAACCTCTACCATTAGGAGCAGCCATGCCGTCCTTTTCTTTTTTTTTTTTCATTGATGAGTAGTTAGCAAGATTATATTTATCTGTACCACATATATCCCTGGTGCCCATGGAGCTCAGAAAAAGATATCACAATCCTTGGAATTGGAATTATGGTTGATTGTGAGCTACTATGTAGGTACTAGGATCCAAGCCTGGGTCCTCTGTGAAAGTGCTCTTAACTAGTTTACGAACTCTCCAGCTCCCAGCCACCCCTTTCTGAGACAGTCTTGCTTGGTAGCCCAGGCTAGTCTCAAACTTGAGATCCTCCTGCCTCTGAAGTGCTGGAATTATGACACAAACCACCATTCCTGGCTATGTTTTCATTGTGAAAATATACTAGGCTGTGTGGAGCTCTGGCCCTCTAAGGTTAGGTAGGTTATACTGGGTAGCGGAATCACGAGCTCATACTCAACGTAGAGGAGGAGAAAAGAAATGAGAGTAAGTTTCATGGATGAGTTAGGCTTGGTAATTGATTAGGTATAAGATTATGGAAGGAGTTGAAAGTTGGGGTTTCTAGCTTGATGTGGGTTTTTTGTGTTTTGTTTCTCTGTAGGGTTTCTCTGTAGCCTTGACTGTCCTGGAACTCACTCAGTAGACCAGGCTGGCCTCGAACTCAGAAATCTGCCTGCCTCTGCCTCCAAAGTGCTGCTATTAAAGGCGTGTGCTACCACCGCCTGGATGCTTGATGTGTTATGATGCATAAAAGCATGGTTTGAAGGTGGGAACAGTAACCTGAAAAAAGGAATGACTGTCTGGACAGCTCCATAGCAGTAGAGTGCCTGCTGGGGCAGCAGAGTTTGTGGACTAAGGAGACAATAGACTGTATCATTAAGCTCTGGGAATTCTCAACACTGAAGTGGGAGAACATTGACTAGAAAAGAATGGAGAGGCCAGAACGCCAGAACTCTTACACAGAGTCCCTGTCTCAAAAGACTTGGGGGGAGGGGAGGTTGGCTAGAAAGAGCATGGTGCTGCGTTTGGAAGGTGGTTTTTGTCAATGTGAGTCATTTGGGAGGAGGGAATCTCAATTGAGAAGCTGTCCCACCCATGTGGCCTGTGGGCAAACCCATGGGCTTATTTTCTTGATTAATGAGGGAGCGCCTGGCAGTTTTGGATGGTTTATTCTAGTCCTTTTCTCTAATAAAATCAGAAGAAAGGTAGTAATAGACATTTTGGTTCTGCAGCCTCCATGTGTTTCCTGTTTGCCACCCCTCCTCCCCACTGTGGCCCAGAAGAGCTGAGTCACCACACGGTAGTCATGGTAGTCACCACATGGTAGTGACCGAGGAAGGCCTACCGTTCAGATCTTAGGACTCAGCTACAGGCCACACTCTCCTTCCATGCTCTGGTATGAGAGAATAGAAGATAATTTACCACTTCGTAGATAGACTGAGGTCAGGCTGCCACAGTGGGTAGAGCTTTCCTACTTAGGCTGAAGTTTTTCCTCACTTCTAAACAGTGGAGTTCTATGTGAGACTTGAATGACTGCCTGGCTTTACATCCCAGTTTGGCCTCTGATTGACCTAGGGTAAGTTACTTAGGTCTCTGTGTATCATTTAGTATAAAAGATATAAATTCTTAGCAGCCTTGGAGCATGGTTGTGTGTGTTGGTTATTGTAGATAAAATATTTAGAGTAGTACCTGGCACATAGTAGGTTCTTACTGTTTTAGTTCATAAGTGTCATTTTCATCCTGGATACAGCAAATAGCCTTGTAAATAATTGTTTTAAATTGACAAAATGTTTCCAAGTATAACACATTTTAATATGTGCATTCATGGAATGGCTTATAGAGCTAATATATATATAAAACACACACACATATATACGTGTGTGTGTGTGTGTGTGTGTGTGTGTGTGTGTGTGTGTGTGTGTATAACTACCTTACGGTTTTTTGTAGTAAACTTTGCTTTTAAATTGTATTTATTAGTAGTATCTTCCTGCACCAGATAACACCTTGTGGGAATGGCTTCTCTTCCACTTTGGAAGCTTAGTTCAGCAGGCTCACAGCAAGTGCTTTGCCCTGACCCATCTTGCTGACCCTTTCAGACAGTCTGACTAAGCCTGGCTGATCTAAAGCCCAACTTGACCGGTCTGGCCTAGGACCATACATGTGAGTGGTAAGCTTCTGTGTGTCTCACCACACCCTGGATACACTTCTTGTCATAACATATTGCTTCTGCCTGTGAGGGGTTTGCATTCTCATGGTCATGGAGTACCACAGCAGGACACCTTCTGATATGTGAGTTCAGGATTGTTCTGGGTGAAGGCTGGGAGTTGAAAAGTGTAAAGTGGCTTGCCTGATAGAATAGAAGCAGCATTTGCAGGCCAGTGAGTAAGACCACAGCTGGGAACTGCAGAAAGGTAGCAGTTGTATGAGGAACTTATACAGAGATTTGTCAGACCATCTCTGTGGACTTTGTCTTTCCTTCATTATGTATGATGTGAAGACTTCCTTGTGGACATGATAGATGTGTTTGGATATTGATGTAGAGGATATCTTCACTGGTTAAGTGGTTCACGGTGTTGACTCTGTAGATAGTCAACCTGGAATGGAGAGGGAGCTGTCACTTCTCTCTGTTGTGGGTTTTGTTGTTGTTAGTGTTTCTGTTTTTGAGAAAAGGTTTCACTGTAGAGTCCTGGCTGGCTTAGAACTCGGTATACGCTCTCAGCCCCTGCCTCTTGATTTCCTAGGTTTCAGATGTGTGCTACTCCACATCCTTTGTATTCTTTGCTGTATTACACACCTTGAGCACATCAACATTTCCCCTGTTTTGGTGGTGAGTGCTCTGCAGTTCTAGGATAGAGTAGAAGCTGATGGATGTGTGGGCCTGAGGTATGAATGTAACCTTGCACGCCCAGATCTTTTGCTAGGATGAGCCTGTGTATGTCATGCATGATGTGGGTGTCATTCCTCAGTTACCTTAATTTTGGAGAGAGAATTTTTCACTGAACCATTTTTTGCTGAACCTGGAACTCACCAAATTGGCTAGCAATTCTTATTTGTGGTGGCGTGTGCTGCTGTTATATGTTTGGGGACTGTTTTTGTGTGGCTCAGGGTATCCTCCATTGCTCCACTCCTCCTGCCACTGCTTCCCAAGTGCTGGGCTCCCAAGACGGAGGTGTGACTTCTTAGTGAGCAGTTGGTCTCTGGCTACATTTGGGGTGTAGTTTATGTATCCTTTCATCCTCCATGGTCCTTTTAAATGATACCCAGGTCCACAGGTTTATTTTTAGAAAGGATATTTTATAGGTGCTGAATATTTTACAACACTTCTTCTATCGCACCAAGAGGACCGTTATGTCTGGTTGCCTACATGGGCCCTGGTAGCACGCTGTCTCTCATCTCGTGGTCACTGATGTGAGTCTCTTGGAGCCATTCTTTCATAGTGCTTAGAGATATTAGGTTTCTTTCTCTCTCTCTCTTTTTTTTTAAGATTTGTTTATTATATCTAAGTACTCTGTAGCTGTCTTCAGACACACCAGAAGAGGGCATCAGATCTCATTATGGGTGGTTGCTGGGATTTGAACTCAGGACCTTCAGAAGAGTGGTCAGTGCTCTTAACCACTGAACCATCTCTCCAGCCCAGAGATATTGGGTTTCTTATCACTTTTCTATAATACATTTTCTGGAAGTTTTCTATAAATAAATCTTATTCTCATGTTTTAAAAAGAAATAACCAGAAACTCTACTAAAGAAAAATGAAATACTGTTTAATAATGTCTTCCTGGACTAGAGAGATGGCTCAGCTGTTATGAACACTTCTTGCCCTTCTAGACGGACCTGAGGTCAATTCCCAGCACACATGTCGGAGTGCTTGTATCTGTAACTGCAGCTCCAGGGATCCAGAGAGAGCCCTCTTGCTTCTGCAGGCACCCAAACACAAAGACACAGAAATAAAAACAAAAACAATGTCTTTCATAATATTAATGCTCAGGCCTGGGGTATAGTCAATAATAGAAAGAATACTTTAGAAACATTCAAGAGACCCTGGATTTGATCCCCAGCACACCCCAAGGTATAATGGCTCTGGAGCAATTAAGCATTTTATTAGCAGTCATGAACTACACAGTGTTGCTGCCAGCATTGTCTCCTAGTGACTAACTCAAGGCCGTCACATTCCAAACTGTTGTGTTGCTGGTGATGTGTGTATTAAAGCTGAAAGAAAGATTTAGTATCCACATGTAAACTGGAGTTTAGTATCTATGTTCTAAAGAAGTACAAAGTTTTTTTTTCTGTTGGTCCATTTGGAAGCTGTGAAAGGTAGGAAGCTCACCTGTTGTCATCACATTGCCGGCATTGACTGCCTGGCAGCCACTTCCCAAGTTCTAGGCAGAAGCACTGTGACAGCCATGCTTTGATAGCACCTCTAAGGGACTACTATCACCCACATCACTAACCACCGCTCAAATGAGGGTAGTAAGATAGGAAGCACATTGACTTTTTATAAATAAACATTTTATAGGAGCTAAAAAAATCATGTTTTGGTACTATTTTATACATTAAAATCCTGAGTCTCCTTGATTTTTTAATTATTTTTGTTACTTTTTAAAATGTATACATGGAGGTCAGAGGGCAATATGTGGGAATTGGTTCTCTCCTATGTGGATTCTCTGAAACAAACTCATTACTCACTGAGCCATTTCAGTGGCTCACATTTGTGTGTGTGTGTATGTGTGTGTGCGCGCGCACACGTGTGTCATGGCACATGAGTAAAGGTCAGAAGAGAGCTTTCTCGGTAACACATGGATCTGGAAGTCAAACCCAGGTCTTCAGGACTGACAAGTCTCTACCTGCTGAGCCACCCTGCCAGTTCTGGGGCTTGCTGTTTGGTCAGGTTTTTGAGATGGGCTGTAGCCAAGGCTGGCCTAAATTTTTGACCCTTCTGTCCCTGCCTCTTAAGCACTGAGATTACAGGCATGGGCCACCATGCTCAGCCTGCCGAAATTTCTTCATGCCTAAAAAAGCCAGTGAATGCTATGTTTTTGGTTTGTTTTTGATTAAGTCAGAAAAGGTAAGAAAGCAGTTGAGGGAATGACTTGCAGAAGGCATCTATGTCAGAGGTAGGAAGGTAGGAGATACAAGGGTCTGGAGTATGGGAAGTGAATCACGAGGCATGAGACCCTTATGCTGTAAGCAGAAGTACAAGGGATCTTATCGGAGACGTGTCAAAATGTGTGGTCTGTTCCCTGTGAGCACGTAGAATTGGACACTGCCTCTATATTAGTTTACAGAATTATTTGGCCATGATCTGTAGCATAAAATATAGCATAAAAAATTCTATAGTGCTTATAAAATAAGCACATCATAGAAATAAAAGTTGTAGGATAAGTACCATATTTACGTATAGTTTGAATCTCTTCAATTCTATTCCAGTTTAAAGAAGTTGTGGTTGAGCTTACAGATGTGCACTGCTGATCTGGCTTTGACATGAGTGCTGGAGAACACAGAGGGCCTCATGCTCATGTGCATCACTTTATCCAGGTTACTCCTAGTCAGTAAACAGTTACCATTTACAGAGCAGTTTCCGTTCTAGTATCTGTAGCTCTGTCACTCTCTCTCTCTCTCTGATTTTTCTTTTTCTTTTTAAATTATTTATTTCTTTTGTGTATATATGAGTACACTGTAGCTGTCTTCAGACACCCCAGCAGAGAGCATCAGATTCCATTACAGATGGTTGTGAGCCACCATGTGGTTGCTGGGAATTGAACTCGGGACCTCTGGTAGAGCAGTCAGTGCTCTTAACTGCTGAGCCATCTCTCCAGCCCTTCTTCTTTTTTTAAATTTTATTTTTATTTTTAAGAGACGGGGTCTGACTATGTAGCCCAGCTTGCCTATTCCTAATTCAAGATCTTTCTGCCTCAGTAGCCCTTTTTTTTTTTTGCACTTTGTAAAGCAGAATGACTTGTTTTTTTGTAACTTCTTTTCAATCAAAACACATTTATTTTAAGTAGATGGAGATACTTACTATGGATATACTTACCTACTTTACCATAGTTTACTATGTAGCAACTAATATAGGTAAAAAGCTTTAAGTTAATGAGGTAAGTTAACTGTATTTCAGTCAACAGGTGTTAAAATAAGTTAAAATAAATGAGGTACTGTCTTCAAAATAGGTTAAAGACTGCTCACTCCTAGATCTTAACCAGAACTTTAAAAAAAAATCTTTAATAGACATTGATTTGTGGGGCTGGGCGGGGGCTTGGTGTTGGTTAATATCTTCGCACATGACACTTACTTAGAGACAGGGTCTCACTATATAGCTTTGGCTGTGATGGAACTTACTAGGTGGATCAGGTTGGACTTGAACTCATAGAGATCCTCCTGCCTCTGCTGGGGTATATCTGTAACCTCAGTTTAAGGGTTATTGGAGTCAGTAGCCAGACAAACCCTGTGGCCTTGCTAGCCTATCCATAACAGTTCAAACTCTAGATAGTGAGAGACTATCTCAAAAAATAAGGTAATAGACCTTTAATTCCAACACCTGGGAGGGCAGAGATAGGCAGATCTCTGTGACTTTAAGGCCAGCCTGGTCTACATAGTGAGTTCTATGATAGCTAGGGCTTTTATAGCGGTCCAAAGTTTGGTTTCCAGCACCCACATGGTAATTTACAACCATTCATAACTCCAGTTCCATGGAGAAACGATGCCCTTTTCTGATTTCCTTGGATACCAGGTACACATACACATAGTGTACATTTGTACATTCAGACAGGACATATGTAAAATAAAATAAACCTGAAAGAAGAAAAGATCAGTAAAAATATAAATGAATCTAAAACTTTCAAAGTATTTAAGCCTAAGGTGCTGGGGAGGCGGCTGTGGTTGGCAGTGCTTACTGCTCTTGCAGGGGCCGAGTCCAGTTCCCAGTGCTCACACAGGCAGCCCACAGCCGGGCTTGGAGCCTCCCAGAACAACAGTTTGATTGTGGGGATCTCTGGTATCCTTGGGCATCTGCACCTAGCTGGTACACATTATGCCTACTTCTATTTTTTATATAAACACAAAACATTATTTCCAATTTTGGTGAGCATTTGTTTTTCTGATACTCCACTGTGATGGCTAACTTCAGGTGCCAGCTTGAATAGATTCAGATATACCCAGGAAACTGGTGGAACATTTTTTTCATGTGACAGTGAAGTTGAGTATGACCCTCTGTATCCACGTGCGAGTGTGCTTTCCTGTATACACATGAGGAGGCACACCACCCACCATTCACCCATCCATCTATTTTGGAGGCAGGGCTTTATAGGTCTCACTGTGAAGCTTTGGCTGGCCTGGAACTCAGAGACCTACCTGCCTGTAGCTGCCTCTCACTGGGAATCACAGGCCCCTCCCCAAACTGTAACCTTGATTCTTAAAAGCAGAAGTAGAATAGACTAATGACAAAATGTAGCAAGAGAAATGAAGAATTCAGAACTTGCTCACACAGATTCTAGTAACGTTTCCCAGAATTGAGTAGAGAGGCAGTTGCAGGAGAGTTGCAGCAGTCAGACTGTGGTTGTATTTGCATCCAGGGTGGTTTTCCCGGTTGATGTTCATCTTCCTGCTAGTTCCCTTTCCTCAGCAGCAAAAGAAATACACACGGTAGGAAGAACAGCAGAAAACTAGTACTTGCTGCTTTGTAGTAGTGAGTGCTTTTAATCCCAGCACTGGGGAGGCAGAGGCCTGGAACTCAGGCCTGGATTTCTGAGTTCGAGGCCAGCCTGGTCTACAGAGTGAGCCAGAGTTCCAGGACAGCCAGGCCTATACAGAGAAACACTGTCTTGGAAAAACAAAGGAAAAGAAAAAAGAAAAACAGACAACTGACCCACCTTACAGATTTATATACCTAAGAACGCTAAACCTTGGTCAGTAACAAATAGGGTTTCCCTGAACTTTTCCGTCTTAGTCTTCTTGGACATTATAAATGAGATACCTCTGGCAGAGATCACCAAAGAGGAGGAGTCTGTCCGTGCCATGGAGGTGACTGGACAAGTGAAACAATATGGCAGATTTGTAACCATGAGTAGACTAAAAAGAAGCCAGCTTCTGGGGTGTGCTGCTATGTGGCCTATGGGAGGTGGTGAAGGTACATTCTCCAGAGTGTGAATGCAGGCAGGCAGGGTGTTCAGAGGTACCCACAGCAAGACAGGTTGAGATGCACAGGACCTTCACTGTATGTTCCACTTTTCTGTTCATGCCCGGACTGATGAGCTTTGCTTCACCTTGATCTTTTTATAAAGGAAAACAAATTTCAGAAGACCGTAGGGATATTTCTCTTATTACCAAGGAAGTATTTGAATGGCATTCTTTCTTTTCAGTAAGGCTTGATTGTGATTTGTACTGTGCTCTTAAGGATGGTTTCAGTTTGCCTTTATGGTGTAGAAAGGCCTTGCCTACCAAGGTGTAATAAAAATGCTCTCATATATTTGGAAATTTTTATCTTTTTATTTTAAAAAACACTTTTCATTGTGAAAATGAATGAGTAGCCAACCTTTTGAGTGTAGCATTTATGCTTATATATGAGAATGTGCCTTGCATTGGAAGGAATGTCTAGAGGGTATATACTTAAAAAAAGAATAAGCAAGTGAGTTCCAGAACAGCCAGGGCTATACAGAGAAACCCTATCTCAAAAAACAAAAACAAAAAAAGAAGCAGCAGCAGCAGCAGCTGGGTGTGGTAGTGATATCCGAGTTCAAGGATAGCCTGATCTACATAGTGAGTTCCAGGCCAGACTTTGTCTCCAAAAACAAATTAATGCCAATAATAGTAAAAATAAAAGGGACAAGGGGATAAAACAAATATCTTTGGATCTAAGTATTTCCATTAAAGAGCCTCTCATGAACACCTTCCTAGGCATGAGCTTAAATACTCTGTCTAACATCTCTGTAGCTCCCTGCTAAGGTAACACACTTAAGCCCCCCCCACTTCCAAAGAACAAAAGGACAGTTATACTGTTAGACGCCACTGGGAGAAGGGAGCCACAGCAGCATGCTCTCAGCCCCCCTGGGAGCTCCTTACTCTTTGAAGTCCTTGCACAAGACCTTGGACGCTCAGGCCCCACCACTGAGGGAGGAGGATTGGCTAGACTGGAGTTTGGCTGGACTTTTCATTGGCTGGATTTGTAGGCTGTAGTCAGGAAGTGGCTGTTCACTGTGGCCCACTTCCAGCTCCCAGGTCAAAGCAGGACACTTCCTTGGGGCAAACAGAGTCCTTTCTCTCTTAGAGGGCAGTGTGGGGACTTCATCAGTGAACAGAGGAAGCCAGCCAAGTCCAGATTAGACCTGTACCACATACTCTGAGCTCCATTCTGTATTCAGGTTAAGGAGAAAATATACATTATATGTATATACACACATACTGTGTATAATCACTTTTAAAATTCTGAATTAATTGTAATTGTATGTAGTTATAAAAATAAATAGTGCACAAGAATCTCAGTAACTTGAACAGTAGTACAGTATTAAAGTTGAGGTACATCTGGCTGTGGTGGCTCACACCTTTAATCCCAGGAGGCAGAGTTCGGCTAGAACTATATAGAGATACCCTGTGTCCCCAAAAAGCAAAGCAAGAACTTGATATGTACGTTGATGCAGTGAGAATGTAGAACATTGCATGGCTGTGAGGAGTATGTTGTATGTTGCTCTTTTACAAACACCTACTGGCCTTCCTCTCTCACTGCTGTTCCCCTGGACACTTCTTCTTTTTTTTTTTTTAAGATTTATTTATTTATTATATGTAAGTACACTGTAGCTGTCTTCAGATATACCAGAAGAGGGTATCAGGTCTCATTACAGATGGTTGTGAGCCACCATGTTGTTGCTGGGATTTGAACTCTCACAAGAACAGTCAGTGCTCTTACCCACTGAGCCATTTATCCAGCCCCTGGTCACTTTTTTTGTTTGTTTTTGTTTTTTTGATTTTTGGGTTTTTTTGGGTTTTTTTGTTTTGTTTTGTTTTGTTTTGTTTTTGAGACAGTGTTTCTCTGTATAGCTCTGGCTATCCTGGAACTCACTCTGCAGACCAGGCTGGCCTTGAACTCAGAAATCTGCCAGCCTCTGCCTCCCAAGTGCTGGGATTAAAGGCGTGCAACACCACTGCCTAGCTGGTCACTTTTATTTTTTTAAGATTTGTTTATTTATTTTATGCATCTGAGTATACACAGTACCTGTACAGTTAGTTGTGAGCCTTCATCTGCTTGTTGGGAATTGACTTTAGGACTCCTGCTCGCTTTGGTCAGCCCTGCTCACTCTAGTCGGTCCTGCTCGCTCTGGCCCAAAGATTTATTTATTATTATAAATAAGTACACTGTAGCTGTCTTCAGGCACACCAGAAGAGGCCACCAGATCTCAGCGGGGTGGGGTTTGTGAGCCACCATGTGGTTGCTGGGATTTGAACTCAGGACCTTCGAAAGAGCTCTTACCTGCTGAGCTATCTCACCAACCCTGGTCACTTCTTTTTATGTGATTATCTTGTATATATGAAATTGACATGAACATTAAATTAACAAATTCAGACCCCCTGTTTTTAGAGATAATACATATGTTAGGTTTCCTAGGAACCTCTGGTTAGAACCTCTTCATCAAGGATTGCTTTCTATATAACTTTTTTTTATGTTATTTTATGTTGAAATATAAGTAATTAAAATTACATTCTAAATAAATACTATAAATATATAGATCATGATGAATAGACTGTCATTAGATCCACCAACATGAGTCAGCAACACTGTAACTCATTCTGAGCTATGTTTTTTTACATATGTCAGGAACACTGAACAACATTTCATCCTTGCTCGTGAGAGCCGTTTTAACAGAATCACGAATACAAAGCACAAATTATTTTTTAAAAGGAAATCATGGCATTTATTCTAGATGAAAAAGTACTCTGATTTGCAGTGTGAGTGGCAAAATAAGAGGGCAGAACATCACCTTTTTGAATTGAACCAGACCTGAGCTGGGTGCTCTCTCATTGCAAACTTTTAAGCTACTCCTGGTGCCTGTCATTGACTGTGAAAGTGTTACTAGTGATTCATGTGTACATGTGCATACACGTAAAGAAAGCCAGTCTAGTCTAGGATGCTCACTGTAGTAAACTGAGGTAGGTAGTTAATAGAATGGGGTATGGAGGAGACGTTTAGAGTTCTGGTAATGTCTGTTACTGCATCTAGACCATCTATTACACTGGGTATGTTTACCATGTGAAAATAAAGCTGTGTTTTTGATTTGTGTCTGTTTCTGTTTGTTGCACTTCAGTAAATAGTATGAAAATGCCATGGCCTTGGGATCTAGGTGATGAATATAACATCATTCTAGGTCAGACTTTGGTTTTTTTCTTCTTACTTGGTTTCTGGTGCTGGGGAATGAAGGTATGGCCTCATGTGTTCTAGACAAAGCCTCTAAAAGCTCCATCCTCCAGCCCTCTGAGTTTGCATCTGCTCCCATGTGGAACTGTCACTTCATATGTAGCTGCCATCTGTTACTTCACTGCCTCTCTGGTAATTTTCATTGCTGCTCCTTTGGATCAGATCTAATGGTCTCTACCTCCTGCACCATTGCTCAACTCAGTTCCTTGGAGCTGGAGTTAAAGGAAGCTGTGAGCTGCCTAAAATGGGTACTGGAAACTGAACTCAGATCCTCTAGAAGAACAGCCAGCAGTCTTAACCATTGAGCCATCTCTCTAGCTCTAGAGGGCACTTTCCATCTGATAGTTCATGTTCTCTCTTCTGGAAAGGTTTCTTGAATTGTTCCTTTATTTTCTCTGATTCCACTGTTGGAAGTCCTGGGCTAGATCAGTTTTTCACCAAAGTGTTTTATTTTTTCTCTCTCCCTCCCTGCCCTCCCACCTCTTCTCTTCCTGACTCCCATATTCAATCCCCTTCATCTTGTCCTTTTCCTTTGACCTTCCCAGTGACTTAATCCCTGTTTGACTACAGTTACATACCTTATTCATTTGTCAGTGATGCTTTGAGCTTGCCTGATCCAAAAGTCTCTGTTTCATGTTCTTTAATGATGAACTGCTCTCCATTTAAAATAGAACATACTTTTGGAGAAGTACAACTCAGGAAGCTCCTGCCCATGCCTCTTTCATTGATTTCCCTGGTTGGGGCAGCACCTCACACTGCTGGTGCAGACATTTTGTTGGGTGTCTGTTTTAATTTGAGTTTCTTGACGTTTTCTGTTCCAGGACTAGGATTCAGCCTTTTCCATTTTCTTAATTCTACTGTCTACTTTCAAATTTTGTGACATTTCTTTCTCTCTCTCTTGTTTTTCTCCTTCGAGACAGGGTTTCTCTATATAGCCCTGGCTATCCTGGAACTCACTCTGTAGACCAGACTGGCCTCGAACTCAGAAATCTGCCTGCCTCTGCCTCCCAAGTGCTGGGATTAAAGGCGTGTGCCACCACTGCCCAGCTCATTTCTCTCTTTACCCTTGTGAATATTTTTCCCCAACTTTATTACAAAATTTTAAGAGTTTTTTTAAAGGAGTAAGATAAGTTCTTGAGACCATTCGTTACCTTATTTTCACAAAATTGTGATTCATGGTCTCAGATACCATTGTCCATTACTTCAGGGTCTGAGGCAGTAGTCATAGTACCATGAGTTCTTAAATGTGTCCAGTGACATTGAGGGACTGAATTTAACTTCAAGTAATTGATCCTGGGCCTAATGAATCTTAGTTACATCTACTGTAAGGAAGATTTTTTTTTTTCATGTTTAATTTTCTCTTGTTGGCTTTCACTTTTGTCAGTGTGGATGCTCACCCAATGTTGTTAAAGGTTTTGGAACTTGCTTATGTAGACTTGGCCAGACTGGCTTGGATCTTGAGAGGCTGTCACCACTGCACCTGACTCTCTCCCATCGAATTTTGACATGCTTCCTTCATGGTTTGTAAATCATTCACTGTAGAAGTGGGAGTCTTGAGTTGATGTTCTTGCTGTTCCTTAATCCCTGGGATGATCATGTCTTCGAGAGCCTTCAGAAGCCCTGGTCTTCAGGCAGGCTCTGCTGTTTGAGCGCTGAGAGTTTCAGGGCTTGCCCAGTATCCTCATTGCTAGCTCTCACTAGGCCACCCTAGCTACCAATGTATTACGTAGGATAGTGTAGAGCAATGGTCTTCAACCCTTTAATACAGTGATCCCAACCATAAAATTGTTTCATTGCTACTTCCTAGCTGTGATTGTGCTACTGTCTTGAGTTGTAATGTAAATATTTGTGTTTTCCAATGGTCTTAGGTGACCCGTTTGAAGGAGTTGAGAGCCACAGATTGAGAACCACTGGTGTAGTGGTTTCAGACATTATGGGAAAGGGAACGTTGGCCTTACCTCTTGTCTTTCTCTTCCTCTCTGGGCCTCCCATTGACAAATAGAGATGAGAAAGCAGCAGTCCGAGGAATCTAGATAACTGAGCTGGCAGATCCCAGCCCAGAGTTTCCTAACTTGGGTATCCTGAGCATTCTGAGTCATCATCCTTGTCCTGCCCTGCTCCCCCCCCCCCAGGGGGGTGAGTAACAGAATCTGCTACTGGCTTTTATACCCATCCCATTGTTACAACTGTGAATACCCTTCCTGTGTCAGATGGTGCTGAAGGATCCAGAAGGATAGGCTTGGAGCTGAGAACCATCCTTACAGGAACTTGTACCTGCTTTAGTTGAGACGGGAAGAGGAGAGAATGTGCCTGTGCCCACCTTTCAGTGGGGAGAGATTCTCTCCTATTGTACCCCCATTTGCTGCAGTTAAAGATGTGTGCCATCACCCACTGCTTGGTTTCTTTTTAGTTGGTGTAGAAATTGAAGTGGAGATGAGCAGAGCACTCACTGTGCATCAGTCACTCTTCCTTTTGTCTAGAGCTTTGCATCTGCCCTCAGTTCCTTCATTTGAACTCAGTGAAGAAACTGGAGTCATCAATAGAATGCTGAAGGTGGGGTTTGGGAAGATTGATAGATTTCAGGTGTGTTAGCCTAGAAGGGAAGACAATGGCTGACAGTGTACGTGTCGGAAAGATGATGGTTGACAGTGTGCGTGGCACGTTTTATAATAACTTTTGTGTGTGTGGAGAACATGGAAGAATTGGCATTGAATTTTAGTGTTTTGTAGAGAGCAAGTATTGGGAAACTGCTTTGTACAGAATCATGACAGAGAGAGGCTACATCAAGTAAAATGTCTCAGACCAGGGGAAAATATTCTTGCAATGTAGTAGAAGGAACTTGACCAAGGATTGGTCTCAAATGCATATGCAGATTTTTTTTTTTTTTTTTTTTTTGGCTCAAATGGCATTAAAAGCAGTATGGTAACTATTTACTGTAGCCTGCTTGTATTAAGTACATCAAGGGTTCTGCTTTCCTTTCTTTCCCTCATTGTTTTCATTTTTAAAACAAACACACAATTTAAAAGTTTTGACCAGTAGGCCCAGGCACTCCAGTGAAGGGGATCAAGGATCCAGCTTGTGTTTTACTTTAGGTTGTTTGCTATGACACGTTCTGCTGGTAGAGCTGTGTGAGCAGCCTCAGCTTCGGCCTGGTGTCCTATCACCATCCGGAAGGCATTTTAACAGCTGCTGGCTGCTGTGCTCAGGCTTCCCACTCTAGGTTTCTTAGCATACTTAGCTCATGAGTGCTTGGAAGAGCTCCTCAGTGACCTGGAAACGTGACTAGTTTCTACAAGAATTCTGGGGACCTAAAACAAAACAAAAACCACCATAGTTTTAATGACTAAATTTATAAAAATAAAATAGTTTTACCCACTTATGCCTTGTTATAAACCAGTCCTCCTGTCACCAAAAGTCATCTTTTGCTCTAACATGAACTTGGTTGCCTGGTTCCACCCCCACCACTACAGAAACAAAGCTCCTGAGCACTTTAATTCCAGCACATGGGAGGCAGCCGAAGAAGGATCTCTGAGTTTGAGGCTATCCTGGGCTACAGAGGGAGACCTTGTCTAGAAAAAACAACAACTTGCCGGGCGGTGGTGGCGCACGCCTT
>NW_022196903.1:66564485-66570354 GCF_008632895.1 Mastomys coucha | reverse complement strand
AAAAAACAACAACCACCAACCAATCAAACAAACAAAAAAAAGGAAACAAACAAAAACTTAAAAATTCCTCCAGGCTGAGATGAGGCAGTGTGTCTCCCCAGTGTTGATGAGACGATTGAACCATAGGGACCAGTACTGCACTGCACATACAGCTGACTGTCCTTTGTGCTCTTGTGTTGGTTTGTGGTGCAGAAGATTGGACCTAGGGCCTTGTGCATGCTATGCAGGTGCTCTTCCACTCAGGTCACACCCTTTCCTGATCTATCTCAGGTTAGTCTTCTTTTGCTGCTGATTCTTGCTGTGCATGATTTAGTATGTTTTCTACATATGTATATAATCATAAACAGTGATGTAGTATTTTATGTAGTATTGTATGCCTTCCTTCACCCTAAGCCTGAGTGTATGGGAGCTGGAGAGATGGCTCAGTTTTGGTGAAATACTTGTCTGCCTTGCCAAGTACAAGGACCTGAGTTTGATTCACTAGCACATGTAAAAGATAATCCCGGGGCTGGGGTCAGAGTGAGGGAAGGCAGAGACTGGTGGATCTCTAATGCATTGTGGGTTTATTTAAGGACCTTGTCTTTTTTTTTTTTTTTTAAAGGTGGTGAGGTAGGGGTACTGCCTGGAGAGATGACTCGGTGGTTCGGAGCACTGAGTGCTTTTTCAGAGAGGTCCTGAGTTCAATTCCCAGCACCCACATGGCAGCTTACAGCCATCTGAAATGGGATCAGATGCCCTTGTGTGTCTGAACACAGCTACAGTGTACTCATATAAAATAAATAATTTTTTTAAGTGGATTGGTCATTGAGATAAGCCTCTGGCCCCTACAAGGCCCACCCCCCACCCCCAATAACATACAGTATATTTCTTTGTTGTTGTCATTGTGGTGGTGGTAGGTGGTTGGTTTGGAGTGTTGTGTTTAGTTCTTTGTGGTTGTTGATTTTTAGTTTGGGTTTGGGTTTTTGTTATTTTTGAAACAGGCTTTCTTTATGTAGCCCTAGCTTATAGAGCAGGCTATCCTTTATCTTTCCAGAGTGCTGGGATCAATATAAATGTGTCCTTTACACCTTTACACCGCTTGTGTCTGCATGCTCACAGTGTGTGTGTGTGTGTGTGTGTGTGTGTGTGTGTGTGTGTGTGTGTATTGGAGTATAGTGTTCAAAATTCAGCTACATGCTAATGTCAGGGGCCATGGGTTGTTGGTCCCCATGCTGAACAGGTCCTTACAGACTTCTTTCTATGTTTGAAAAGACAACGGTTAAAAAGGCTATATATTCAAAAATCCGTACTGTTGTTATTCTGCAGTGATCTTCAGGGGTGAAGCCAGATAAGAAACCTTTAGATAAAGAAGATGGTGGGGCTGGAGAGACGGCTCAGCAGTTAAGAACACTGAATTCTCTTCTGAGCACCCAGGTTCAAGCCCTAGCACCCACATAGCAACTCACAACTATAACTCCAAGATCTGACACCCCCACACAGACACACAGTCACACAGTCCGGCAAAACACCAATGCACAGAAAATAAAAGTAGACTTTTTTAAATGGGGAAAAAAAGATGATAAAGCTTTGAAAAAATGTAATAGACATTAGTTTTCAAAGAGCTGAGAAAATCCCACCCTATGGGAACTGATAGAAGGTACTTTTTTTAGCCTTGCCTGCAACTATCATCCGGGGAAAGAAATCACCTATAAGCACCTTAACCTGGCTATTGGAGCAGGCTTTTAATCCCAGCTGTTCCAGAGGCTGAGGTTCATGACTTACCTGGGTCAAAATGTTTGTACATAATGTTGAAGATCCTGGTCACTTTTCCTACTGCCCTCCCTACCCCATCTCTTCCTTTTCCAGTGCTCCCATAAAGGTTGTTTCTCAAGAAGTGGAAGTGGAGAGACCTGACTTGAAAGTTGTCCTCTGACCTCCAGTATGTGCTGTGGCAAAGACCCATCAAAGACACACAGACACATACTCACATATAACAACGCCCTTGTAAAGCCAACTGCACGCATAGTTTCCCCGATTCCTGCAGCTCCCTGACGCATACACATAAATAAATTAATATTTTAAAAAAGAGAACTCCCTGAAGTATTTTCTCCTTTTGCAAGACAGTTTTTATTTCCTTTGTAATTCCTTAACTAGAAATAGGGAAAGCTTTCTGCTCCTGACTACCTCTGCATGTGAAACATTATAAAATTTGTCTTAGATTTTTCTAAGCAGAATCACCCTGACTTCTGCTAATTACAAAGTCACTGTAATTTGTTTCCTGTTCATCTTAGGCCCTCTTCAAAGGACTGCATTGTTTTTCTTTTAGAAATTTACTCTGAGTGTGTGTGTGTGTGTGTGTGTGTGTGTGTGTGTGTGTCTGTGTCTGTGTCTGTGTCTGTGTCTGTGTCTGTGTCTGTGTCTGTGTCTGTTAGGTCTTGTGCACAACATATATTGGAGGTCAGAGGACAACTTTCAAAAGTCAGTTCTCTCCACCATGGGTTCCAGAGATCAAACTCAGGTTATCAGGCATGACAGGCGAGCACCTTTATCTGCTGAGGCCATCCATCTCCCTGTTCAAGATTGCACTGTTTGCTAGTTGTCTATAAACGCAAGGACCCTCTGGGAAAAGAGCCTTTACCATTGTAGTGTACTTTCTGTAGCATTGTTCTCAGCGAAGTACTCAAAATTCAGTTTATTGTATGGCATAATAAACTTCCCTTTAAGAAGAGTCACACTTGGAACATACATAGGCCTTGTAGAGATAATACTGATTAACAACCTGGAGTTTTCCACTTTAACAAGCTGTAGACAAAGCTCTGCGGTTCCAGCATGTGGTAGGCAAAGGCCAGCCAGGGTTACATAATGAGAATCTGTCTCAAAAACAAAGGAACTGCTGGAGACATGAGGGCTTAGCAGTTAAGAACTCTTGCTGCTGCTCTCCTGAGGATGCAAGTGTGATTGATTCCCAGTACCCATGTCAGGTGATTTACAGTCGGTCTCGCTCTAACTCAAGGGGACCTGATATTTGGGATAGTGGATTTGTGGACACCAATGATTTAAAAATAATAAAAATTTTGAAAGCCACAATAGCTGTAAGCAAAAAAAAAAACAAACAAACAAATAAACCTTTTTATGTTTTTTTAAAAGATATATTTACTTATTAAATGTATATGAGCCTCCTATTGCTGATATACCAGAAGAGGGCATCAGATCTCATTACAGATGGTTGTGAGCTACCATGTATGTATGTGGTTGCTGGGAATTGAACTCATGACCTCTAGAAGAGCAGTCAGTGCTTTTAACCTCTGAGCCATCTCTCTAGCTCCATCTTTTTATGTTTTTAATATTTGTGTGTGGGTATCTGTACTGCTGCCCACAGAAGCCAGAGCAGCATTATTAACCACCGAGCCATTTGAGTGCATGTGCGTGCCTGCCTGCTTATCTGTATGTGGTACCCCCATGTCTTAGGGTTTTTGTTTCTGTAAAAAGACACCATGGTAATGAGCATGGTAATTCTTATAAAGGGAAATATTTAGTTGGGTCTGGCTTTTAGTTCCAGAGGTTTTATCTATTATCATGGGTGGAAGCCCGACATGCAGGCAGACGTGGTGCTGGAGAAAGAGCTGAGAGTTTTCCATCTTGATCTACAGACAGCAGAAGGAGACTGTGTTCCACACGGCATAGCTTGAGCATAGAAGATGTCAAAGCTCACCCC
Organism: Mastomys coucha; assembly: GCF_008632895.1. Lineage (NCBI taxonomy): Eukaryota > Metazoa > Chordata > Mammalia > Rodentia > Muridae > Mastomys > Mastomys coucha. The sequence goes on along the minus strand of NW_022196903.1, from coordinate 66,566,660 downwards.
CACAGTGACACATTTCCTCCAACAAAGGCACCTCCTAATAGTGCCATTGGGCCAAGCACTCAAACATGTGAGTCTATGGGACCATACCTGTTCAAACCACCATACCCCAGTACCCTGAATCTGTTACATGGCGTATATATTAGTCAACATGACATAATATGTGACAGAGTCAGTGTAAGGGAAGTGGGGCAGTTTGGATGAGAATGGCCCCTGTAGGCTCGTGTTTGCATGCTTGGATTAGGAGATGTGTGTAGCTTTTTTAGAAAAAGTGTATCACTGGATGTTGCAGGGTGGCCTTTGAAGTCCCAAAAGTCCTTGTCAGGCCCAGTGACTCTCTTCCTACCTCCCTGTAGGTCTTCCTGGGGATCAAGATGTAAAGCTCTTAGCTATTCTCAACCACCACAGGTGCCTCCATACTCGCCATAGACTAAGCCTCTGAGACTAGAAGCAAGCCCCTAGTTAAATGTTTTTATTTATGGCCATTGCCTTGGATAGTGTCACATGCCTTTAATCCTAGCACTCCAGAGGAAGAAGCAGGCAAATCTCTTGAGTTTGAAAAAGTGTATCTCAGGTTGGCCAGAGATACACTGTGAAACACTGTCTCAAAAAACGAAAAGATAGTTTCCTTGGTCAGAGTCTTTTCACAGCAGTAGCACAGGTCTGAGTTAGGTCTGCAGCTCATTGTCTCTCTAGCTCTTAATAGCATAGAACTTTCTGCTAGGTGCAAAATGATAGCTAATGATAGTTTTTATTATATTTGGTAACTAATGAGATTAAGCATCTTTTTCTGTAGTAGTTGGATTTGTTGTTGCGGTACTGGTTGACAATGGTTTACTTTGCTAATGGTAACTTTCTTATCAATAGGTAAGAGCTTTTAAGGTATTCTAAATAGGAAACATTGATCTGTTACTATGTACATAACTACTGTGAGATCTTTCACTCCTAGCCTGTTAGAATATGAAGAAAGGGTTTTTTTTTTTTTTAAAGATTTATTTATTATTATAAATGAATACACTGTAGCTGTCTTCAGATGCACCAGAAGAGGGCATCAGATTTCATTACGGGTGGTTGTGAGCCACCATGTGGTTGCTGGGATTTTTGAACTCATGAGCTTCCAAAGAGCAGTTGGTGCTCTTACCCGCTGAGCCATTTCACCAGCCCAAGGGTTGGTTTTAATGTAGCTAAATTTACCTCTTATTGCGTGAACCATATGTGGAAGAGATTATTTCCTCCTCCCCTCAGGAGCAGTTAGTTCTCACTCTGCAGCATAGTTTGGCCTAGACCTGGACCCCCTTCTCTTGTCTGCCTTCCAGCCTCTGGGCCTATATTGCTTTCTTAGGGGGATTTTTTTTCCCCTTTGCAGTGATCTATAACCCCAGTATTTAGCTTTTCAGCACCATGGTTGTCTGTTCCACCTACTGCTCTGTTTCTGACCTTGCCTTCACATCTTCAATACATCTATCTGTTATTGGACCTTCTATTATGTTTTTGGTTTGGTTTGGTTTGGTTTGGTTTTTTTGTTTTTTGTTTTGTTTTGTTTTGTTTTTGAGACAGGGTTTCTCTGTGTAGCCCTGGCTGTCCTGGAACTCACTCTGCAGACCAGGCTGGCCTCGAACTCAGAAATCCACCACCTGCCTCTGTCTCCCAAGTGCTGGGATTAAAGGCTTGGGCGACCACTGCCCGGCTGGACCTTCTATTATGTTAAGTGGCCTGGTTTGTCTATACTCCCTCCTTCCTCCATGTGTATTTGTGTGGCTTGTGTATACATACATGTTTGTGTTATATATTTGCTGGGGCAAATATAACATATGTGGAAGCCAGAGGTCCACCTCAGGTATCTTCAGTCTCTTCCCCACCTTATTTTTTGAGTCAGGATCCCTTACTGAACCTGGAGCTCACTGGCTATCTAGCAAATCCCCTGAGATCCTTCTGGGGATTGAGTGTGCACTTGCTGCACACACCTTTTATCAGGGTGTGGGGGGATCTGAACTCAGGTCCTTCACATGCCAGCTCCTCAGCTTCTAACATTCTTTAAAACTGTATTTAAAATCTTTTAATGTCTTTGAATACATTTTTACTAATTTGCTTCATAAAAGGCTTCCTGTCTTTGATTAGATTTATTCATAAGGTTTTTTTTTGTTTGTTTTTTTGTTTTTTTTTTTTTTTTTTTTTTTT
>NW_022196903.1:66549681-66564252 GCF_008632895.1 Mastomys coucha | reverse complement strand
ACAGGGTTTCTCTGTATAGCCCTGGCTGTCCTGGAACTCACTCTGTAGACCAGACTGGCCTCGAACTCCAAAATCCACCTGCCTCTGCCTCCCAAGTGCTGGGATTAAAGGCGTGCGCCACCACCGCCCGGCTTATAAATTTGTTTTTTTTAATGTCCTGCCTTTTATTGTGGCACTAAGTATATTCACATTGCTGTCATGATCATTATCCATCTTTAGAATTTTCCCATCATCCCAAAATGGAACTCTCTACCCAGTAAACACTCTCTATCTTCTCCCCTCCCCCAGCCCTTGATAACCAGCTGTCTTCTTTCTCTCTGAATTTGACTAATGTAGATATAATCATAAATTGCTTTTAAAAAAATAGAACACCTTTCTATTTTGGAGTGAAAAATACCATTAATATATTGTTAAGCTGTCTCCTCCTCCTTCTTCTTTGTTTGTTTGACTTTTTTGTTTGTTTGTTTGTTATAAAGCAAGGTTTCTCTATGTAACTCTGACTGCCCTGGAGTTGTAGACCAGGATGGCCTCACAGAGATCCACCTGCCTCTGCCTTCCAAGTGCAGCACAACTCACTATCTAGATAAACTGTTTTTTTCTTTCTTATCTAACACACTGGCCCAGTATTTCATTTTGAGTTCAGCTGTATGAGCTTTTTGCATAAAGAAGTATATCACATGCAAATAAGGGCATTTTCTATTGTTAATCCTGCCCTTTGACTTTTCAATTAAAATTTTTAAAAAGTTTGAATTCTAATCATTTGATTTATTATAGATCTTCTATCTGCCTCTTGAAGTACCCCTACTCCCCTGTATCCCACCCCCTTTTAGGCAGGGTCTCCCCTTTGTGGCCCTGACTGGCCTGGAATTCACTATGTAGACTCTTGTTATTTGTGAGTTCAGAAAAATTGGTGGACACCTGTCAACATGTAATCCAAGCACCTTGGAGGCTGAGGCAGGAGGATCACGAATTCAAGACCAGCTTGGGCTTCCTAGTGAGACACTAAGTAAAACAAAAACTGAAGAATTGGTATTTTAAGTGTCTGCCATCTGTTTCTGAAATGAATTTACAGTCTGGTTGTGATGTTTCTTTGTGTCTGTTATAGTTTAAATGTACTTAGTTCCTAGGATTTTATACCTGCCAGATAATTGGTGGCATTTTGAGCCATATGGGCTGTGAACCTATAGAAAAACATGTAATTACACCTTTTCTGGGATCACAAGGCACTTTTAACAAGGGCTTTTACATTTCTTGAAATATTTGGAGACACCCCCCAGTAGCATCTCTCCAGTTTGGTGGCCTATAAACTCCAGTAATTTTGCTCCTTCCACACCCGACTTGAGGTCATCTTCATTAGGATTGACCTTTTTGAGTAAAGACTTTACCACACTGCTAGGATTGCTGTGTTTGACTATGTTTTTGCTGGGTCATTTTTGGAAGGCTATCTGGGCCAAATGAGCCCTTAAACATATACACAGTTGATGTAGAAAGTGATCTTTTCTAGTTGCTAATTGAAGGTGCCTCTTCTTGTTTTATAGGTGTCAGCTGTGATGCATGTTTAAAAGGAAATTTTCGAGGTCGCAGATATAAGTGTTTAATTTGCTACGATTACGATCTTTGTGCATCTTGTTATGAAAGCGGGGCAACGACAACAAGGCATACAACTGACCACCCGATGCAGTGCATATTAACAAGGGTAGACTTTGGTAAGTTCATAATGCAAGGTTAATTATCATTTAAGGGAGTATGAAAAGTGAAAACAAAACATCCTGAAACTATCCCCATAAGCATATCCAAGGGTTCAGATTCATTCAGACTAAAATCATCTTCCCTGTGTCCTTCTGTCTCTTGGTTATAGTTTTCTTAAGAAGCCCTTTGGAAAAATCCACAAGTGGTGGAGGATGAGGTAGAGTGCCTACTGAAACAAGCAGTGAAATCAGGCTGGGCCCTCAGTAAGAAAAGCAGTCTGCTTCAGGGCTCAGTTATTAAGTTAGCCAACACACTTACTATTGCCTTTGATTATAGCCTTCCTAATGGGCATGGAGCACCAGCTCAAGTGGTTTTGATTTGCAGGTCTGATAGATAATGATCCAAGTGTTTTTTTCTTAATATTTATTAGCTATTTATATATTTTTGGATAAAATGTTCAGATCCTTTTCCCATCTTAAGAAATTGCATGTTCCTTATCAGATAGATGATTTGCAAAAATGTAATCTTTGCCAATCTGTAATCTTCTCACTTTCTAGGTGCTATACTTTGAAGTACTGAAGTTTTGTTTTAAAAATGCCTACTTTGTTCTTTTTAATTACTTTGTCATCCTAATGCACATAGCCCAAGCTAAGTCACTGGGAAATATGTCTTCTGAGAGTTCCAATTGTGTCTGATTTAGATCCTTCATGTACTTAAAATTGTTTTTTGTTGTTTTCATTTTGAGACAGGGTCTCACTGTGTAGCTAGATTGGCTTCAACTCACAGAGATCCTTCTGCCTCTAGCTCCTGAGTGCTGGGATTAGAATTAGGTTTTTCACTTGGAGTTTAGGTAGAGGATATCCAGTTGTTCTGGGGTCATTGAACTATCTATTTATTAATTAGCTTTCTTCTTGCTTAAAATAAGTTGACCATAAACAGAGGCTTAAGTAGGACTGAGCCTTTTCAATTGATATGTATGGCTTCTCATGACAGTCCAGTGCTGCTTACACTTCCAAAGTTTTGTAGAAACTTGTGAAATTTCTGGGTCTTTTGATCTTGTTCCCATTTAAACTTGTTTTGCACATTCTGCGTCCCCTGAGTTTCTCTGAGTTTTAGGAACACTGACCATTTTTTCACAGAAACCAACTAGATTTTGATAGTGATTGTGTAGGGCTTATAGATTTGTTTGAAGAATATTGCTATTTTAGTATTAAATTTAATCCATGAACATAAAATACCTATTTATTTTAGGGCTTTCACTTTTTTCTGTAGTTACCAGAGAATAAAATATATCTCTTTCATTAAACATACTCCTAAGTATTCTTTGGCTATTGTAAGTAAAATTGATTTTTATCTTTGGGTTATTTGTTATAATTGTTATTAAAAATAACTTATATATAAATTACATAACTATGTTGCTAAATTGGCTTATTAGTTCTAATACTGTATGATTAGTTCTAACCTAGTGGATTCTTAGGACTTTGTTTTATTTCTTTCTTTCCATTGCATGCTTTTAATTTATTGCAGTAAAAGCCTCCAGAGAAATACTGAATAGTAGTAGCAAGCGAAGAGACCCTTGTCTTGTTCCTTATCTCAAGAGAAAGACATTTATTCTTTTACCAGAGATATCATGGTTGTAGGCTTGCCATTTATTGGGTAAATAATTATTTTTGGCATTTATTGTTACTTGTTTGGAGTTTTGTTTTGCTGTGGGGTGTTTTTGGGGGGGAACAGGGTCTCGTGGTTCAGCATAAACTACCTAGATTTGCTTTGTGGCTGAGCTTGGCCTTGAACTCATGATTTTCCTGCTTCGTCTTCCAGGTGCTGACATTTCAGGCACATACCACCATCTGTCCTTGCCTCACCCCCACCCTTGGCTACTAGAAACCTACCTTGCAAGTCTTATGCATACTCACATACATATATCTACATGCGTGTACGCACACACACACACACACACACACACATATCTCACTGACACTTTTAAGACAGTTTAAATATCTCTTAAGAGTTAATATCTTTCTCCCACCCCTTCCCCCTCATTTTGTTTTGGACAGAATCTTGCAGAGAGGGTCTTGAGAGGTAGAAAACAAACAGCAAAGGGAATTGGGGCTCCAGGATTCTCTCTCCATGCACATTCCCAGTGAATCTCTTTAAGGTTCTGCCACTTCCCAGGAGTACCACAGGCTAGAGACTAACTTATCCATGGGCTTTGAGGGACATGTGCTTACTTTGTTCTCCTTATTTGCTATCTAGAGAAAAAAAATTTAGAAGAGTATCCTAAGTTTCATGTAGAAATAAAGGTTTTATAAATGTTAACAGTTATTAAAAAAAACCTCATTGAAATCAAACTTCCAACTGTAATCTAAACACTCTTTGAATGCACCCCCTCACACAACTACACTCCTTTAATCCCAGCAGGGGCAGGCAAATTTGTGAGTCAGCCAGGCTTACACAGTGAGATGAGATTGTCTCCAAAATTAATTAACTTTAAAAAAAACCCCAAGACCTCACTTAGTAAGAAAGTAGATTTATTGATCTTTCAGGCCACAGCATATTCTTCACACTGTTGTGGACCGTGACTATATTTGTATGTTTGAGAAGGTACATGGGTATTCCTCCATGCAGTTCCACTTTCTTTTTCAGATTTGTACTATGGTGGGGAAGCTTTCTCTGTAGAGCAGCCACAGTCTTTTACTTGTCCCTATTGTGGAAAAATGGGCTACACGGAAACATCTCTTCAAGAACATGTTACTTCTGAACATGCAGAAACATCAACAGAAGTGGTAAGTGAAGCATTTTGCTAAAAATGATGAAATGTGTTACTCCAGATGTTGATGAAACTAGGCACTGTTATCCTCCCGTGTGGTATAATGGACTGCTTGTATAGTAATAAAAAGTACTTTAAACAACAAATTTTAGAGCCCTAGGATGCTGCATTTCTTCAAGATACATGAGAGAATGCTTCGTCAGAGGCAATGAAGGAGGTTGAAAGGGCCCAGCCAGCCCTCTTATGCCTTTGTAAAGGGCTCTCCTCTAAGAGGAACATTTTTTTGGGGGAAAACTGCAACTCTTTACTTGTGTACTAAGCAGTCCTGGACTGTGTGCGCACCACTGGCCTTCCTTAGATTTCATTACATCTTAGCTTCTCAGGACTTCTCAGTTCTTCCTTCCTGGTCCTCTACTGCACACACCCCCATGACTAAAAGCCAAATACCTAGGATAAAATATGAAATCTAAACTTGAAAACTTTCAACATTTTTTATTTATCTCACATCTGAGTCAGACCATGCTTCTAACTGTAAGCATGTGTGGTATAATGGACTGCTTGGACTCAGAAGACTCTTCAGAAATGAGTTCATTCAAGATAGTGCTTCACAGGGAAGAATAGATCAAAGGAGATAGAGAAGGAACAAAAAGAAAGAGACTAAGGAGAAGGGGAAGGATGTGGATATCGTGGGTATGTGAGCAGCTCTTGCTTGCCCTTGGTGTAACATTAGGTAAAGTCAAGTGTCTGTGTGCAGCTGTAGATCCTGATTTTAGAGAATTTGCATACATGTCAAATAATAATTCTCTATATGTACTTAAAACAGGTAACATTCAGAGAAATGAAGTAGTACACTCAAGGTCATGCACTGGCCAGGCTAATCTTCATTCCCATGGACAGTGTCATTTTTGCTTCAAATTTCCATAAGAGTTGAGGTTTGATTAGCTTCATCTGGTCCTCACACCAAATTCCCCTTGAGAGTATACCACGGGACCTCAGAGCACTGTTTGCACTGCTTGGTTCCAGTCAGATAATGTTGCTTCTTTTGTGTCCTCCCAGGTCATAGCAGAAAGAGTCCTGACACTGTCTGTCTCCATGCTAACTGCTGTGGAAAGCTTGTGTCATTTTCCTGTTTAATTTCTGTTGGCTCTTTTTATTTAACTAGATGCACCGAGTTCCTTATGGAGAACTGGACATTCCAAAGGTCCTTGAAGCTCTAGTGTACTTTCATTACTTGGGTGGGCAATTTAACTACACTGCTTTCCACATTCAGGATCGGATAATCCAGGCCTTTCCATGGTTTACTTCATACTTCATCTTCAATCGAGGCTAAGTTTTTTGTTGGGAAAGCAACTATTATTTACACTCCTCCATTCTGATACAGTGTGAAAACTAAATGCCCACCATTTACAGTTTTACAAGTTTGTTCAGTCACATTACATTCCCAGAGGATCCAGTACATGACCCCGAGCAGTCTCGCCATTCTAGTTTTTCATATTTATTTTGTGGCTATGTTTTAAGGATCTCTCCCTCCTTAGTCCTTAGTTTTTGCATGAATATTAAATTATACCACAATAACCAAAACCCAGACATTTCAAAATGAAAAATAGCAAGCAGACAAGGACTTCTGCGATGAGGTGCCGGGTCATGACAGAGCATGCATGTGTGGCGTATAGACTGGTGTCGATTCCACAGGAGGAATGCTGGTGCCGCATCATGCCTCTGTCTGCGTGTGTGACTGTCCTGCTCTAATCTAAATGTGTATATGTCACCTCTTAATCTACAGTGTTTTGCTGTGCAAAGCCGTTTGTTTTGTTTTTATCAGGGTTTGTTTGTATGTGTGTTTGGTTTGGTTGGTTGATTGGCTTTGTTTGTTTTGTTTTTAATTTTGGTTTTTATTTGGGGGTGTGGGTAGGAGTTGGTTCCCTCTATCATTGTGTGTGTCCTGGATATTGAACTGAGCTCAGGTCATCTGGCTTGGCAGCACCTGCCCTACTCCAAACCAGACATTCTAAAATTGAATCTTAAGTTCAAGAGTAGATCCCATCATTTTGATGGACAGACATAGTGTTTTCCTTTTCAAACTGCCCAGTTCATTATTGTGCCTTTATTTGAGCAGTAACTGCATGCGTCCTCTAGACCCATTAGAACTTGGCTATAGGATTTAGGACCCATGCTTTCTAATAATATTTCCTTTAGAACACTGTAGAGCTGTAATAGGCTCTGTCATTGCAAACAGTTGCTACAGCTCACTGAGAGTTGAAGTGACTAGTAAGAGAGTCTGCTGAAGACAGAATTTTATAGCATCTTTGTGGCCTTTTATGTTTTTCTTCCTTTTTCCCAGCCTGGGACTCTATAGAACAACTGTAGCACTATGCCTTCTTAATATTCATTTTAAGATCATTCAAGAAGCTTAAGTTTGAGTATACTAAGAACCCTTTAACACAAGTCCCTGGCTGGGGGGTATGGCTCAGCGGTCAGGTACTTGCTTAGTATGAAAGAGGTTTTGGGTCTGATCGCCAGTAGTGTGTGAAAAAAAGAGGAAACAAAACCAAAAACAGCATCTGACAAAGATTATATGGAAAAGGTAGTTACTAGTTTAAAACAAAAGGATAACATAGATTCATAAGTCTTGATAATATTTATGTATAATACCAAATATGAGAAATAGGATTTGGAAATTAACCCTCATCTTTATATGTTTACTAGTGTGTTATTTATGCATAATAGTGGGCTTCATTGTGCATATAATGAACTTTGATCATATTTCCTTATATCTTCTCTCATACCCCTTCTTAACCAGCCTGTATTTATGTTATTAATTACTATTTTTAAATCCAGTAAGTTTTATTGGGGCTTTTAAAGGACTATGGCTGAGGACTGTTAAGAGGGGCATAGGCACCTTACCTGTGGTTGCACCACAGAAGACAGGGTTGGCCCCTCCCCCATTGTCTTAGGCTTTTATTGCTGTGAACAGACACCATGACCAAGGCAAGACTCATAAAAACATTTAATTGGGACTGGCTTACGGTTTCAGAAGTTCAGTCTATTATCATCATGGTGGGAAGCATGGCAGCATCCATGAGGACATGGTGCTGGAGAAGGAACTAAGTTCTACATCTTGATCCAAGGAGACTTTCCTCCTTGGGCAGCCTAGAGGGGTCTCTCTAACTTCCTGGGCTGACCTTGAACACAGGAGGCTTTTAAGCCTGCCTACATAGTGATACACTCCCCCACCAAGGCCACACCTCCTGATAGTGCCACTTCCCATGGGCCAGATTCAAACCACCATACCATCAGTCATTAACTGCTATAAATCTTGAAGGAGGGCAGGGTTTTAGTCCCTCTCCGTTCAGTGGCAGAGTGTTGACAGGCCCAATCTTTCACAGGGAATCATAGCTACTGCAAGTTCAAGTGGCCTAGTTTTTCCATACATGATGATCAGGTGCAGATATAAACTGACAACTACTGCTTTGTGGTATGGTTAAGGGAAAAGTTTTTGTTGTAGATATAAGAAACATTTGAAGAGTCCAGAGCAGAGGGAGACTTATACAGAGGATGGCCCGCAGACTAGACCTGTGTAGGGCTATCTGTGAGAGGGGAGAATAGCAGGAGTAGAGAGAGAATGGAGAAAACAGAGAAGCAGGAGCACAGCATAGGGAGAACATAGCAAGAATAGAAGGGCTCTAAGGAGAATGAGTAGATATGCAGAGGGAAACTAGTGAGCTGGAGGAAAGAAGAACTAGGATGCTCTGTGAACTTTGAAATATAGATCTATTCAAATATGAAAAATACAGATATGTAATAGATACTGAAGGAGCTTGGAGGACAGCATGTATTTTGATATACTGATAGAAGCTACAGATAGCATATGTCCCTTCTACTAGAGATAAGAGAAATGACTCCTTTTGTTAGAGGGGAAGTGGCCTCACAAGTTCCTGAGAAAGGCTGGCTTTTATCTAAACACCAGAAATCCTCTTGTAGTCCAGACTGAGCTCATATCATTTCTGGCTATTTGGACTGCTTTTGGAGTTCGGGAATTGGAGTTTGCTTTGGACCTGAGAGTGCCCTGTGATGCTTCCATATCTTCCATATCCATAGACAATGCATAGACTTTAACTTGTGGTTGAGCACATCTATCTCCTTGAGTGTTTGCCATGCCCAAAGAAAAAACAATCCTTTCTTGTGGCTTCTGTGAACTGTGAGGCATGAGTCATCAGATGTGAATGTTTGAGAGCAGTGTCTGAAGAGGACATTGGATTCTTACTGGAGGCATGTAGGGGAGGGTGTTTTGTTTTATAGGTGGTGGAGGTTTTTTGTTGTTGTTGTTCTTTTTGAGGCAGGTCTGGCTGGCCTAGAACTCAATAGAAATAGATCTACCTGCCTTTGCCTCTCATGTGATGGAGTGAAAGGTCTGCACCACAGTGCCTGTGACAAACATTGTATTTAATGCATATAAGTGTTCATTCACTGAAATTAAAGAATTCTTGGAGTTGAGGATAATTGCTCTTCATAATAACAAATATAACACCTAATCAGTACACATTGATGTCATAGTACTAGGGAAGACCAAACTCTAGCTTATTTGACTCAGTGAGAGGGCAGTGTAAGAAGTAGTTGGGGGAGGCCTTGAAATTTTGATGTGGTTTTGAAAAGAAAGGGGAGGAGTCAGCATATTTCAGAAGGAAGAGATGCAACCAAAATGCACTGTTAAGAAAATAGCTGGGCTGTGGAGATGGCTCAGCAGTTAAGAGCACTGACTGCTCTTCCAGAGATCCTGTCCTGAGTTCAGTTCTCAGCAACTACTTCGTGGCTCACTACCATCTGTAATGGGATAAGATGCTCTCTTCTGGTGTGTCTGAAGAAAGCAACAGTGTACTCACATATATGAAATAAATAAATCTTTAAAAAGAAGAAGAGGAGGAAGAGAAGAAGAAAAAGAAAATAGCCAACAGAGATACATATATCCAACTGGGAAATAGAAATGGATCCTTCAGTGAGGCCAGATAGCAGAGAACCGTTACAGCCAAAAAGCTGTGCCCTGGTTTTGATGTAGACATTTCAGCTTCTCTACAGAAAAATTACGTCTCCATTGTCATGCCACTACACTTGACTGAGAAGCAAAGGATGATAGGTACTGTGTATGTGACCTTGTGGTTCTTTGAAATCTAACTGACCCAAGCATGCTGATCACATGTATCATCATACCCCAGAAAGCTGTCCTTACAAGGTGGCGGTCGCCAGAGAATGGATAGGCATCAGACAGTTAGTGGCACCAGAGAGTAACAGAGGGAATAAATGATGTTGACAATGCATAAGATATATATTTTTTTTCAAGACGGGGTTTCTCTGTGTAGCCCTGGCTGTCCTGGAACTCACTCTGTAGACCAGGCTGGCCTCGAACTCAGAAATCCACCTGCCTCTGCCTCCCAAGTGCTGGGATTAAAGGCATGTGCCACCACTGCCTATCTTGCTTAATAAATTTTCAGAGGAATTGATACATGGAGTTCAGTTCAGATATTTCCTCAAGAGACATATGGTACTTGCTATTAACAAGAACTATGGAGCCGAGTGGTGGTGGTGCACGCCTTTAATCCCAGCACTTGGGAGGCAGAGGCAGGTGGATTTCTGAGTTCGAGGCCAGCCTGGTCTACAGAGTGAGTTCCAGGACAGCCAAGGCTACACAGAGAAACCCTGTCTCGAAAAACCAAAAAAACCCAAAAAACAAAAACAAAACAAGAACTATAGTGCCTGCAGCTAGGTTTGACCAAGTGTACATACCAAGTCCTGCCTTCAGTCACCAGCACCAAAAAAAAAAATGCAGTAGTATTTCCAAGAGTTACAATTCAGACAGCCTGGGCTCCACAGAGAAACCCTGTCTCGAACAACCCCCTCCCCCCCCAAAAAAAGAATTACAGTTCAGAGGACATCTTCAAGTATTCTGAGAATGATAAGAGAGTATCTTTCTCACAGGGCAAAGAACCCACCCGGCTCCCAGTGTATGTCCAATCTCCCTAGCATTCAGGGGAAGTTGGGTTTATACTGGATCAGGTAGGTCGAGGTGGGGGTAGGGGGGTTATTGCCACAGTGTGTTGTGTTCAGGTCAGAGGCCAGCTTTGAAGAGTCTCCTTTCAGGTGTGTTCTGGGGATCCAGCTCCAGCTGCCTGTCTTGTCAAGCAAACACTTTTTGCCTGTAAGCTGTCTCACCAGTCCCAGATAGGCAATACTGTTAAAAGATTTTTTGGTAACTGATTTGTCTCCTCCCCTCCTCTTCCCCTTCTTTTTCTTTTCCCTTTCTTCTTTTCAGTTTTTCATGACAGGGTTTCTCTATGTAACAGTCTTCACTGTCCTGGAACTCACTTTGTAAACCAGGCTAGCTGACCTACAGAGGTCCATCTGCCTCTGCCTCTGCCTCTGCCTCTGTCTCTGCCTCTGCCTCTGCCTCTGGAGTGCTCCAGGGGTTTGCCACCACTCCCTGCCAGAAATTTCTAATGAAGGCTGAGAGAAAAGGAACTTAGATTCCTCTCATTATTTTTAAGCTGTGCATACCACTCAGAGAAGAAACAATCTGATGTGATTGTATTTGGTACAAGAAAGAAACTAGAGGAAATGTAAACCTGCCTGAGACTGAAAAATAATTGGAATCTATGGAGTGTGGGGATGTTGTTGTGGTTTTGATTTGTGAGAATACGTTTTTTGCTAGCTGGAATTCATAGGAGAGCAAGCTAGCCAGTGAATCCCAGAAGTCCAGCTGTCTCCACCTCCCCAGCACTAGAATCATAAGCATGTGCCATCAAACCCAGCAACTTTTCTTAGCATGGGTTCCTAAGGGATCAAACTCAGATCCTTGTGATTGGAAGGCACTTTACTGACTTGAGCTATCTTTCTAGGATACTAGTTAAGGTCTTTTCCAGTGCGCAATGTTGTTGGGGGGGGGGGGTGTTTCTCACACACAGTAGTGACATAATATCTACGTGTGGAATGATGGCATCAAAAGTCTGTTGGTAACAGCATGTGTTGAAATGTGACCAACTGGTTGCTTGCGGGTGATCATTTGAGAAACCACAAAGAAACTGCAGAGTCTTGCCTCATTTGGTGAAGACTGTTGAGAGGGCTGCAGGTAAAAAGAGGACCAGGAGCAGAAAGGAAGGATCTAAACAATAGCAGAGACAGGATATCAAGGATGTGTGATGAGAGGAGTTCTGGTTATATAAGTAACAATAGCATTTGGCTTTTCATGTAACTGAGAGATAGACATTTAAATACTACAGGTTTTTGGTTTTTTTGTTTTGTTTTGTTTTTCAGCTTTATTTGTCAAATTTACCCCAGCCATAAGACCTGGGCTTCTTGTTCAGAAATACAGGTCTACCCCATCCAGTCTTTCTCTAAGTTCTTTTTCACAAGTTCTCCATGTGATTTCTATTCTTAGCCAAGTTTAAGAAATATCAACTTCAGCCAATTCAGGAAGCCTTGTTGACAGGTTGTTAGAACTTTGAACCAATGTATTAATAGAATTTTCATGTAAGAATAATAGAGATTACTGTGCTTTGTGGTGGTTGGAGAATGATAGATATTTGTGTTGACAGGCTGTCACATTTTAGAATGAATGGCCTATCCTATGTGTAGAATTTTCCCATGTTGTAAAGGAATTAAGTGCCCTTATGGTGAAGGCACTTTCAAAACTAACAGCTGTGTGCCTGACAGACAGCTCTGGCTCTCCTCCAACCCCACCTGACTTCAGTCCACCCCCTTTTTGTTTTTCCCACCCTATTTTGCATTTTCATTTTTTCCTTTATTTCCTCCTTCACCCCTCAGGAAGTGCAGCCCTGCATGAACTGGGGCCTCAGGCATGCTCTGATTGCTGAGTAGAAAACCTACAGTGTCAAAGATGACCAGGTCTCTCTCTGTTCCCATTGGCTCTGAAGCTTGATTTTCTTTTCCAGGTTCTCATTTTTATTAACTTCCAGTGACCCAAACATGACAACATTTTCTACTTGATTCCAAATCTGGTCTCTTGATTTTTCTCTGCCAGCTTCTAAGCCTTTCTAGTAAAGGCTTCATCCTCAGGAACTCTTTACCCCAAATCTTTGTAGAAATCAGGTGGGATGTTTTCAGTTACTTCTACATATGTACCTTTAGCCTAGCAGTGAACCCAAAGATTTTTGAGCATAAATACTCAATTGTTGGGAATCTTGGTTTTATTTGTTTTACATCTCCATCTCCCCCCAAGACAGAGTTTCTCTGTGTAGCTCTGGCTGTCCTGGAACTCACTCTGTAAACCAGGCTGTCCTCAATGTCAGAGATCTGCCTGCCTCTGCCTCCTGGGTACTGGAATTAAAAGTGTACACTGCTGCCGCCACCGCCAGTCAGCTTTATTTAGGGCATTCTTGATATCGTTCTTCTAGGAATATGTATCTTCAAAGAAGATGTTCATCTAATAGTACATCTAACAGTGTACATCAAAGTCGTGAAACGTATCCAGCTTATCCAGCTGTCTTCTGCAGTTTGAGTCCTAGGCTAACCTGAAGGGAACTATCTCGGGAGAGAAGCTTGCCGTATGCTTTTATTTTCTCACGAGATAAAAATGTTATATGTTCTTAGGCTGGGCACACCTTTAATCCCAGAGAGGCAGCCTAATCTACACAGAGAAACCATGTCTTTTTATGTTTGTTTGTTTGTTAGTTTCAAGGCAGGATTTCTCTTTGTAGCCCTGGCTGTCGTGGAACTTACTCTGTAGACCAGGCTGGCCTCAAACTTAGAAATCCACCCGCCTCTGCCTCCCAAGTGCTGGGATTAAAGGCGTGTGCCACCACCGCCCGGCCCTTATATGGTTTTTAATGATCCTGTAATAAGACTGCACATAGTTTAGTGCTTAACTGCTGCAGAATGAAACCTCAAAACTTGGCTCGTTTTTTGATCTTTAAATCACTAGAATGCTGGAAAAATGGCTCAGTAGTTAAGAGTATTTGCCCACATGGTAATCAGAACCAACTCTAAATTCAGTTTCAGAAGCTGACACCTTCTTGTGGCCTCTGCAAGTATGCACACAAGCAGGACATACATATGTATACATATAAGTAAAAAAAACTCTTAAAAAAAACTAGACTATGATTCTGTTTCTTTAAACCTTGCTTTGCTTTTAATGTGTGGCCATGGTTTGAAAAACAAAGACAAACCATACTGTAGTAAGTCCTTCAGATAGTTATAATCTTAGAACCAAGCACCATAGCATACACTTGCAGTTCAGAAGACAAAAACAGAGAGAGTCTCCACAAGGTCAAGACCAGTTAGGGGTATATAGAAGAGCTGGTCTCCGAAACATGAAAGCTTGTAGTCTGACTGGGCACCGCAGAAGCGCCTAGGAAGTTAAGTAAGCAGATAGCTGCCAGGCATCTCAGAACACAGGAGTGGCACCGGGTAGCCTGGATTTCTAGGGAAGATTCACAGTTTGTAAAGCTGAGCGCAGATACCACTGCTTTTCTCTTCAAGGGAGGGAAGAAAACCTGACCATTGTAAACTGGACTTGAGAGTGTGCTTGCTGGCTTCTCTCACTTCCCCTTGGGCACATTCCACCCTGGTCTTTCTAACTGTGTTCAGGCCGGCTGCTTCCTTGTTTTTTTCTTGTGAGCATCCTTAGATTTTCTTAGTTATTTTTCAGGCTCAAGGCATAAGTAATCAGGACAGCCAGTTGGGCATTAGAGACTAGTTACCAAATCACAGTCACACTCAGGGCTCTCTGCTCTCAGAAGAGATGGAAGGTGTGTTTGCTAAGGAGCCAGGAGTCAGACTGGTCAGTCTGCTTGTGTTTCAGCATTGACTTCTGATGCCATCTTGCTAGTTTCCTCCTCCAGTGCTGCTGTAAGCCAGCTACCATATATCACTAATGGCCCGAGTCTTAACATTGTCACATGTACTAGTGAGGTGATTGATATGCTCACTGGTAGAAAAACACACACCTCAAGTTTCAGCTGTAGTCCTCTATTAGACCTTTCTTAAGATTTGGAAACTTCCCGGGCAGTGGTGGCACATGCCTTTGATCCCAGCACTTGGGAGGCAGAGGCAAGTGGATTTCTAAGTTCCAGGACAGCCTGGGCTACACAGAGAAACCCTGTCTC
>NW_022196903.1:66543490-66549671 GCF_008632895.1 Mastomys coucha | reverse complement strand
AAAAAAAAAAAAAAAAAAAAATGGAAACTTTTCCAATGTCAAGGTTTGAGTAATTTCTTACTCTTTCTGTCTTCCACCTCCCATTCACCACTAATTGTGATCAAAAGTATTTCAAAATGGCCTTTCCAGCAATTGATTAGAATTTGTCAGCAACCGATCCTGCCCACCTTTATAAGTTCTAACTCCAAAATATAACCTTTCCTTTTTCTCTCCTCCATTTTGGCTCTTCTTTGTATCCTGGCCAAAATCCTGAGCACCCTTGCCTGACACTCTGATTCCCACTCATCTCTGAATCTCCTCCACACCCCATTCAGCTGCTCACTCCTGTTGTAGAGCACACCTGCTGTCTTGGACCCTCTTTGTCTTCTCCACCGCCCCCTCCTGGCAGCTGCCAAGATTGCCTGCTTACCTGCCCTATGATTTTCTCTCAAGCTTTGGGGAAGGGAGGGAATCCCTACCAATTGTCATCTCCTCTAATTGTGTGCACATTGTTTTATTCTTACTTGTTGCTTCTGTGTCTGGCCGTAGGCAGACAAAGAAGTTCATAACTCCTTGATTTTGATCTGCTTACAGACTCTTTGGTTTGTTTTTGGTTTTGGTTTTTTGGTTTTTCGAGACAGGGTTTCTCTGTATAGCCCTGACTGTCCTGGAACTCACTCTGTAGACCAGGCTGGCCTTGAACTCAGAAATCTGCCTGCCTCTGCTTCCCAAGTGCTGGGATTAAAGGTGTGCACCACCACTGCCTGGCTTACAGACTCTTACCACACTGCCCATCCCCCTGGTTCTAGACTGAGCTTTTCCTCCTCGTCTTTTTCTTTCCTCCTTATCTTCCTCTTCCTCTTCCTCCACTTTTCTCCTCCTCCTTCTTTCATCTTCAGGTTGTTTCAGAAATGAGCAATGCTCATTTGTATATTATCTCATTGTTCATTTTATTCTATACACATTCTATAGCTATTTCATGGCTACCTGTCTGTGAAGGGATACCATGACCTTGCCATCTCCCATAAAGGAAAACAGTTAATTGAGACAACCTTGTAGTTTCAGGGGTATGGTTCATTATCATCATAGCAGGAAGCATGGCAGCATGCAGGCAGACATGGTGCTGGAGAAGGAGCTGAGAGCTCTGCATCTTGATACGCAGGCAGCAGAAGGGGGCTGTGTCTCATTGAGCATAGTTTGAGCATATATAACCTCAAAGCCTGCCTTCAGTGCTTCACTTCCTCCAGCAATGCTACACCCACCCCAACAAGGCCACACCTCCTAATGGTGCCACTTCCTATGGGCCAAGCATTCAGACACATCAGTCTATGAGGATTAAGCCTGTTCAAACAACCATGCTGCCCTTTTCTTTCTTTCTTTCCTCTCCTCCCCTCTCCTCCCCCCCTTCCCTCCCTTTTTGAGACAAGATCATTTCCTGGTTTGGAACTTGCCAGGTAGACTAGACTAGCTGTTCAGGGAACCCCAGGTACCCTCCAGTCACTGTCTCCAGAGCACAGCTGTACTGTAGCCAAGCATTTGCTATTCTATTTGGGGACTGACCATCAACTACCTTTGGAGAACTATGCCTTGCCTTATGTCTGATGTTAGCATTCAAGGCTGGATTTTAGGTAAAAATGCTTAAAGTTTTGCCCAGAACTATTTGGCTACACCATGCTAATGTGACTTAGCCCCATCGACAGACAGCTCTGTTAGAAATCAGATTTGAACTATTTAGAACTGCTGTGTGTGGCATCGCAGTTGAGTGACTTGCTTGCTAAGACCTGCAGTGGCTCTGCTGGGTTGGAACTGAGCCTCCGCAGCTCTGTGCTGACTCTCGTGCTTTCTTTTCATTGCAGATTTGTCCCATATGTGCAGCGTTACCTGGAGGCGATCCTAATCATGTCACAGATGACTTTGCAGCTCATCTGACACTTGAACACAGAGCCCCTAGAGATTTAATATCCTTCCAGGAGGGTTTGCTGGTGGTACGGGTGCTTTGATTGTTGTTGAGAATCGTAGTGTCAGAGAGAGTCTTTTTGCTTGACCTTTTCATAAAATGACGTGCTTTAGAGTATGAGTTGCCTTTCTCAGTCTCTTCCATTGGGGTTCTGTTCATGTGAAAGCTTAAGTCAAGTCAAAGTCCCACAGCCTTTCTGTCTGCCAGACTTTGCTCGTGTTCCATAATCCAAACTAGACCTGATGGCAAACAAAGTGGTGATGTGTTTTTTCAGTCTGTAGCTCTAATCTTTCACTCACAGTCCCTGCTTCTCTTAAGTGGAGACAGTTAGGTTGAGGGAAGATAGAAATTACTGGAAAAGTGAAGAAAATGGAACTAGTCTGAGAAACTAGAGCCGGAGGAACTGACTGGCCTCAGACTGCCAGATCCACCCACCTCTGCACTGGGATTAAAGGTATGTGTCCCCACACACACACCCAGCTGGGGTTTTTGTTTTTTGTTTTAATTGGAGTTGAAGAAGTGACTCAGTGGTTAAGAGCTCAGCTGCTCTTTAGAGGGCACAGGTTCAATTCCAGGCACTCACATGGGAGCTTACAACCATCTGTCGCTCCAGTTCTAGGGGATCTGACACCTTTTTTGACTCCTGTGGGTAAGAGCACACATATGACACACAGACATCCATGCAGGCAAAATACCCATACACATAAAATAGAAAAAAAAATTTTTTAAGATGAAAAAATCAACTGGGCTAAGAATACCTAGGTCCTTTGAGTTACTGTGTATTTCCTGGGGGAAGCTACAAATACTAACCTGAATTTTTTTAATTCACAAACTCTGGGACTTCTGATGATACAGTGTACATTCAATAACAATTGACCCACATCATCTGAACCTATTTTGTAAACCTCCTATGAATGTCTTTGGTTAGTAAGGAAAGATTAAATTTTGAAACGTACAGGAATATGGAAGTTATTTTATATATTTTTATTTTTTACAAAATTTTAAAACACAAAATGCTACATTAGCAGATACCTGGAAGTTAAGTGGAGCTTTCAGATACCTCCAGTATCATGATGTACTGATTTTGTTGGGGCCAGTGTCTAGTGTATGCCTGTGGGCAGCAGTTGATAGATGAGTCATCTAAAAGTGCCCTCTCACCCAGCTGCTTCTTAAGAACCACACGTGCCGATGACCTGTAGAGCCTAGACTCTCCTCCTCAACAATGCAGTGAGACCCTGCACATCCAAGTGATTATGCAGGGCTGCTCACCTTGTCCTTAGTTATTCCAGAACTGCCAACCAAAACCAAAGTCCAGCAGGGGAATGCCATCGGAAAGTTGCTGCTTGCCTCTGAATACAAGGTTGACTTCGAGGGTTGGTTGGTTGGTTGGTTGGTTGGGTTTTGTTTTTGTTTTTTGGGGGGTGGGGGTGTTTTGGGGTTTTTTGGGTTTTCGAGACAGGGTTTCTCTGTGTAGCCCTGGCTGTCCTGGAACTCACTCTGTAGACCAGGCTGGCCTCGAACTCAGAAATCCACCTGCCTCTGCCTCCCAAGTGCTGGGATTAAAGGTGTGTACCACCACTGCCTGGCTGTTTTTTATCTTCTTTTTATATATATATATACATATATATATTATTTATTTAATTTATATATGTGAGTACACTTTCACTATCTTCAGACACACCAGAAGAGGGCATCAAATCTCATTACAGATGGTTGTGAGCCACCATGTGGTTGCTAGGAATTGAACTCAGGACCTCTGGAAGAGCAGTCAGTGTTCTTAACCGCTGAGCCATCTCTCCAGCCCTGTTTTTTTATCTTTATGATTTTTGATGGCTGATTGCTGCAAGACCTTGTTCAGTTTGACTCACATTCAATCCTGAGAAGAATAAGGCTTCTAGAAATCTGCTTGAAGACTGTTACATTAGTCTGTGTCTAATGATAAAGTAATTCAAGTATTTTCATTTTAGCCACAGAGCTGGGAATAAAACTTGAAGACAGAAATTAAAGCGGACATTGAAATGAGTCACATTTACAGAAGATTATTCAGCTTGCTCCTTTTCATTGTAGAGGATGTGTCTTCTGTTTATTGATACAAAAAATCCAATGTTAAGATCACCATAGATATGTGACCAGGCAGCTCTTTTGACCTCTTTCTGGCAGTGTTCCAGGTCCAGTACCTGGAAGAAAGTTCTTGGCCTTCAGCACGTACAAAATGCATTGCTTTTGTCTGTTTGACTGTATTTGGTTTCTTGAGTCTGGCCTCACTGTGTAGCCCAGGCTGGCCTCAGACTCCTTTGTTTTCCTGCCTTTGCCTCCTAAGAGTTAGGATTATAGGCATGCATGGGTACAGGAGTATATCATGCCTAGCTTATACCAGTTGTTTTATA
The DNA here is from genome assembly GCF_008632895.1 of Mastomys coucha. Classification (NCBI taxonomy): domain Eukaryota; kingdom Metazoa; phylum Chordata; class Mammalia; order Rodentia; family Muridae; genus Mastomys; species Mastomys coucha. The sequence continues at coordinate 66,545,348 of NW_022196903.1, read as the reverse complement.
TTAAGTATCTTTTTTAGGATTAATGAGCCTTATAGAATTGGAACATTGATATCCTAAGCTAAAGGTGCTATTTTAAGCTGCTTAGGACTTAGCAAGAGCTCGGTGTTTTGGTTTTGTTTTTTCTTCTTTTTGTAAACTACTTATCCTTTCCTTAACCTTGAGTTACGATGAATCGAGTGGTGTTCGACATGTACGTAGAATGTTTCACCCTGGTCGGGGGCTAGGAGGCCCTCGTGCTCGTAGATCAAACATGCACTTTACTAGCAGTTCTACTGGTGGACTCTCTTCTTCTCAGAGTTCATACTCTCCAAGCAGTAGGGAAGCCATGGATCCTATAGCTGGTAAGTTTGTTTCCACTTCTTAATGGCAAGGGCCGGGGTTGGGGAGCTCCTTTCATGGTTGTTTGTGTGGTTTATGTTTTACTTTTGCATCTGGTCCTGTGCTTGGATTCCTTCAAATATTTAGAAGTGACATTTGTAAGTGGACATCATATAGTAGCCCATGTACTACTGTATTTCGCAAAGGCATTCGGGGATAAGATAACACAGAAGAAGGGCTTTAGGAAAGATTTCACAGTGGAAGAAGGCTTTCAGAATTCCATGATTACACCTTAAGGACTTAGGAGCTCAGTAAGTTCTTCCTGGGAGGAAAGTAGGAGTGTGTCCTCACCATGATTTGAGAACTCAATATTGAACATGCTGAAGGAGGATGTTGCAATACCTTGAACAACTCCACTAAAATAAGAGTATGGGCTTTACTAGGCCAGAGTCAAGCACTACAGGTACAGAAGACTTGCCTTGCAGAGAGAGCACCGCCAAGTATTCTGAAACAGCAGTGACCGAAGATACTAGAGAGGAGGCAAAAGCCAGAATACAAGAAGCCGCATTTATAAATGCTCCAGACTCTGGGTTTTCATCCTGGTCACTCCTCTGATCAAGTGAGCAGAGATTAATGAGTACTGGTGCCACAGTGCCGGGCCCTGGCCCAAGAACTGGGAGTAAAGAGTAGAGTTGGTGCTGCTTTCATGGTGCTTCCATTAATGGGTCTTGATTATGATTGGACCTGCTTTTGAGTCTAAATAATTTTTAAAGCCATCTTTAAGTTCTGCCTAAAGAAGGCTTAATTTTATGAGGTTCACATAGATTTCGGGTCCTTTGTTGAACTTGGGGGATATATTGCATGAACTTGATTTTCTCTACTGACAAAATGATAATATGCCACTAAATTTTCCTATCTCAAGTTGATTTATCATACACATTTCCATTGGCAGAGCTTTTATCTCAGTTATCGGGAGTGAGACGTTCTGCAGGAGGACAGCTTAACTCTTCAGGCCCTTCCGCTTCTCAGTTGCAACAACTGCAGATGCAGCTGCAGCTTGAACGGCAGCATGCGCAGGCAGCCCGGCAACAACTGGAGACTGCTCGCAACGCAAGTCGGCGCACTAACACAAGCAGCGTCACCACTACGATCACACAGGCCACAGCCACAGCCAACACAGCCACCACAGAGAACAGCCCGCAGGCCCTCCACAGCTCCCAGTTCCTGTTAACAAGGTATTTCATTTACTAGTGTAGCTGGCTTGGAGAAAGCATATTTGGTTGGCACTGTCCAGTCTAATAAGCTTTTCCCTTTTGCGTATGTAACTACATGCCTTAAAAATTGCCTTTGAGGGACTGGAGGGATGGCTCAGCGGTTAAAAGCACTGACAGCTATTCCAGAGGTCCTGAGTTTAGTTCCCAGCAAACACATGGTGGCTTACAACCATCAGTAAGGGGATCTGATGCCTTCTTCTGGTGTTCTGGTGTGTCTGTGTACTCACATACATAAAATAAATGAATCTTTAAAAAAAAAAAAAAGA
>NW_022196903.1:66519015-66543313 GCF_008632895.1 Mastomys coucha | reverse complement strand
AAAAGCCTTGATTAAATCATTACAGCTCATAACCCTCTGATTAAAAAAATATATACATATATTTATTTATTTATTTAATATTCCCCCAGGAACACAAAAAGTAAATGTTGGTGTTTGTGTTTACAAGGTATAGATATCGTTAAAATATTCTTTCACATACTACATATAACACTTAAAATCCTGTGTAATTTATATTTACACATTTTTATTAGCTAAATTTATTTAATAATTTATGTTGCTTCTAATTTTCCTTCAAAGTCTGCTAAGGCATATTAGAAAGAACAAAGGAGGGATTCGTGGAGGGCACAGTGGGCGGTGTTCACTGTACCGGCATGAAGGCCTGAGCTCAGATACTTATGTAGGAGGGTGTCTGTTGTCCAGGCCCTAAGAAGTGGAAATGAGAGGGTCCGCACAGGCTCCCTGAGCATCAGTCAGTTGGGCCAGTTGGTAAGGTTCAGGTTCAGTGAGAAAGGTAGCAAGCAATAGAAACACTCCATGCCCACCTCTAACCTCCACAAACACAGACAGGTACACTCCTGTGTCTACACATGTGCATGTGTATGTACCACATGTACGATATATATACAAGAACAAAAGCTTTCATAATATGTGTTTGGGGGGGTGTGTGTGTATGTGATTTCCCAAAGTTAGATTTAAATTCTTAGGATTAGTACACAAAAGTAACTTTAAAAAATGGCTTACCATACTCATTACATATAGCAGACCATTCATTCTACTGGCTTATAGAAGTTCTCATATAGCCGGGTGGTGGTGGTGCACGCCTTTAATCCCAGCACTTGGGAGGCAGAGGCAGGCGGATTTCTGAGTTCGAGGACAGCCTGGTCTACAGAGTGAGTTCCAGGACAGCCAGGGCTACACAGAGAAACCCTGTCTCGAAAAACCAAAAAAAAAAAGAAGAATAAGTTCTCATATACTTTTAAAGCTAACCTTGAGGGTTAGGGATGTCATTCTGTTATATAGAGAGTGCTTGCTTGTCTTATACACAGCGATGTGCAACCTATAATGAAGCACCTGGCCTGTATTGTCAGCACCAAGAAAAATCAAGGATATCCTCCACATTGTGAGTTTGTGGCCAGCCTGGGACACATGAGACCCCTATCAAAATTGGCTGAAGAGGTGGCTCAGAACCTGGAGCCTCGCTTTTTTTTTTCTTGAGGAGACCTGGCTTCTGTTCCCAGCACCCACATGACAGCTCACAACCTGTCCAGTAACTTCAGTTCAGAGGTTCTGACACCATCTTCTGGCCTCTTCAGGTACTAGGCATGCACATGATGCACATACATACGTGTAGGCAAGACATTCATTCACATAAATAAGTCTTTTTAAACACTGTAACATGAAAATTAGTATATGACATAGTTACCTTGGGCTTGGGAATGTAGCTCAGTTGGAGTAGTGCTTACCTAGCATGCACAAAACCTGGGGTGAGTCTCCAGCATTAAATAAACCAGCCCTGGTGCTCCCTGTAATCCCAACCCTGGGAGATGAAGGATCAGCAGCTCAAGGACCAGCTAAGGACCAGTACGTGAAAATCAAGTTTCTAAACTATAATGTGTATGATGATTCTTTGGGACCTTACAAGAAACTATAATTTCTCCTCCTTTCTTCTTGTACTTAAATCCCTCAGTGCAGTAGTACACGTGCGTATGTGGAGCAGAATGCATAGTGGAGTGCTTAAACAGACAGAGAATGAAAAGTGCTCAAACAAGAACCCATGGTTAGAGCCCCAGCTCTGCCACTTAATACATTTAACCCTTAGACAAATCATTTCCTATCTTTAGTTTTATCATCAGTATCCCACCCCGAAATCCTGCCAGTTATGAGAGAGGATTATTAAAAATACTGATCATTGTCTTTTATTGTGAATTTGAGGAAGCGTTTTTCACAGGCTAGTTTATCTTTGCAGTGGCCTATAAGGCCAGTGAGTACCACTTACCACTAGGCAGAGTGATCCAGTGAAAGCTGCAGAAGGTTCTCTCTGCTGCCATCATTACCTTCCTACAGAGACTGAACAACAGCAGTGCCTTTTGGAGTCTGGGCATCCACCTGAAACATACCTGCCAGTGCGTATCTTCCTGAAAGGTGGCTGCACTGTGGGTCCTTGCCAAGAAAAGGACGTCTTTCCAGCCAGGCATGGAGATTCACGTAGAGAGAATCTCCTATGTCCCATGTGAAAGAATCACCTATCAATAAAAAACTGATGGCCTATTAGCTAAGGTAGAAAATAGAAGGTGGGACATCTGGCAGAGAGAGAGGATTCTAGGAGGAGTTAAGAATAGGAGATTCTCCCCAAATTCTGAGGAAGTCAGATGCATGAAACTGAGAGGTGACCAACTGTGTGCCATAGACTAGAATAAACTGGTTCTATAAGTTGCGAGCTAGTTGGGGAATGAGTCAGAGCTTATGGCCTAGGCAATTTATTCATATGTAGGCATATATATAATTCTCAGAATCATTTTTCTGGGAACAAAGGTTGTTAGAAAAGCTCATGGCTACAGCTGAAGCCAGAGTTCAAGGCCAGCCTATGACATGTACTACAAGATTATACATCAAAAAAAGTCAAAAAGAGCTGACTTGGTAGCCGACACCTTTAATTCCAGCACTCAGGAGGCAAATGAGGCCAGTCTGGTCTACAGAGCAAGTTGTCAAGGAGCTGGAGAGATGGTTCAGTGGTTAAGAACACCTGCTGATCTTGCAGAGAACCAGAGTGATTTCTAAGTGCCTGTGACTCCAGCTCTGTGGTATCCAGGTTCTCATCTGGCCTCCACAGACACCTGCACTTATGTTCATGTTACAGTCGAAAAGACATTTTGCCCTATTTGGTTTTTTGTGTTAGTATATGTATGTGTTTTCTATATCTTTTTTTTTTTTTTTTAAAGATTTATTTTATGTGTATGAATACAACTGTAGCTGTACAGATGGCCGTGAGCTATCATGTGTGTAGCTGCTGGGAACTGAACTCAGGACCTCTGCCGCTCTGGCCCCGCTCACTCCGCCCCACTCCTCCTGAGTAATTCACTGTAGAGAGGGCATCCGATTTCATTACGGGTGGTTGTGACCCACCATGTGGTTGCTGGGATCCGAACTCAGGACCTTTGGAAGAGCAGTCAGTGCTCTTACCCGCTGAGCCATCTCACCAGCCCTTTTTTTTTTTTTTTTTAATTCCAAATTGTTCCAAAATTTCATTTCCTGTGCATTTAAAAAAAGATTTTTTAAAAATTACCAGAACATAATATGCGCTGTCCCTTCATACTGTCTGTCATTAGACGCACACTGGCTTCTGGAAGGACAGTTATCTCCTGAAGCTGTGTGATAGATGCATGATGACCTGCAGTCTGCAGACCTTCCCCTCCTGCCTTTCCCTTCCAAAGTCTCACTGCCCTTGAACTCATGCTCCTGCCTCAGCTTTCAGCAACAGGGCATGGTAAAATATGCCTATAATCTTTTCTTTTTTTAAAGATTTATTTATTGTTATATGTAAGTACACTATAGCTGTCTTCAGACACACCAGAAGAGGGTATCAGATCTCATTACGGGCTGTTATGAGCCACCATGTGGTTGCTGGGATTTGAATTCAGGACCTTCAGAAGAGCAGTCGGTGCTCTTAACCGCTGAGCCATCTCACCAGCCCCATGTATAATCCTTATCATTATTTTTAGCCCTGGCTGTCCTGGAACTCACTCTGTAGACCAAGCTGGCCTCGAATTCAGAAATCACCTGCCTCTGCCTCCAAAGTGCTGGGATTAAAGGCTTGAGCCTCCGCCGCCATCACCACCACTCGGCAATCCTTATAATTCTTAAGGTGGAGATGGGAAGACCAAAAATTCAAAGTCATCCTAGGTTACACTGTAACTAAAGGCCAGTATCCAGCTTATTTGTTTTTGGGCTCCTTGGAACTTCAGCTATATTAGCATGAACAAGAAAAGCAACTGTAGCATCAACAAGGGCACTTCCTGCTCTGTTGTAGGAGTGCTCTGTGTGAAGTGTTCACGTTATCCTGAAGCTGATTATAAGGATGTCAAAGATAGTTGACATGTTAAGTGCCTAAGTCAGAGTCCTGTCTTTTGGTAATGGACCAGCTAGTTTGACTAACCTCAGTTTGAAGATCTTTAGCTTAGCAGCTCTTTTCTGACTCATCAAAATATTAAGCTCTAGTGCCACATTTTACTTCTAGCAGGTAAATGTAGGTAGCAGTGCAGGGTGATCTCTGCTTCCTGTACCTTGACATGCAAAAGGCTCTCCTAATTCTCCACATTCAAACTGAAGAGGAAAATTGCCAGTGTCCCATGTGCCTCCATGCCCCTCACTGCCCATCCTTTCTGTGTGCTACCTTTCCTAACCCAGTGCTGCAGCTTCTTGCTTTCCTCACTGCTACAAATAAAGAAAATAAAATCAGTACTAAGCACAAGTTCTTGTAGTTTGGGGGTTTGTTCTTTTTTGAGACAGGGTTTCTCTGTATAGCCCTGGCTGTCCTGGAACTCACTCTGTAGACCAGGCTGGCCTCGAACTCAGAAATCCACCTGCCTCTGCCTCCCAAGTGCTGGGATTAAAGGCGTGCGCCACCACCGCCCGGCGGGGTTTGTTCTTTAATGGAAGAACTTGAGCCGTTTTAGCAAGTTGGTAACAAGTAGAGTAGTAGTAAGTAATAACCAGTACTAAGGATTTTCAACTTTTTTCCTGGCTTTGAAGTTCTGGGATTAAAGGCATGCGCATACCACCACACCTGACAGAATTTTCAACTTTTAACATGTTCCATGGGTATGAGCCTTGACTTCACAGTCAGCCAGTGACTGTCATATGTCTTACCATCCTCTGGGAACTTGGTAGGAAAATGACATGGTGGTCTGATGAGGTGACATAACCAACCCAGCAGTCTGATGTCAACCCTCAGGACCTACACGAAGGTGGGAGGAAATAACCAGCCCCTCAAACTCCACTTGGCTCCGTACATTTACCATGGCACACATACATTTAAAAACAAGTAAGAAAGCTAGCATAGTGGTGTGAGCCTTTAATCCCAGCACCAGAGACACAGGTCGGTGGATCTCTTAAGAGTTCTAGATCAGGTTTCCTGATCTACATAGCAAGTTGCAGGCCACTCAATACAACCAAGTGGGGAAGAATAAAAGAAAATGTCATGGCATGTACTTCCTTGAGTCTTTGTGCGTACCTTATTTCAGAAAGAGAAAAGTCCTCAGGGTTTAGGACTCAGTGCTTGAGCTACACTCTGATCACTGGTCCTCCAGCAGGGCCACTGCCCGCTCGACTACCAACAAGTGAATCTTCCTTAGGGCATCACTCTTCCCAAGCAGTCAGCAGTCGCTGGCTTGCTTTGTTTGTTTTGTATTTTATTTTTTCAGAGGAATTTCTACCAGGATTTTCTCCAAGGCTAGTCTGGCTGTCTCCATGATATAGTTTCTGTGTTTGCTCTTTTGTTTTGTTTTTGTTTGTTTTTTGTCTCATTGAATCTACTGAACTTGGGTTTGCACCACAGTGTGGAGATTTATCCGAATATAACTGATGTGTTGAAGTCGCCAAAGTATCCTACGCAGACTGTAGAACTTAGCCTCACCGTTCATTACTCATTGACTTTTTACCAATAAGGTCTTTCCTCTTTTTACCTATACAGGTTGAATGATCCCAAAATGTCTGAAGCAGAGCGCCAGTCCATGGAAAGCGAGCGTGCAGACCGCAGCCTGTTTGTCCAGGAGCTCCTTCTGTCCACGTTAGTGCGTGAAGAGAGCTCGTCCTCGGATGAGGATGATCGGGGGGAGATGGCAGATTTTGGTGCTATGGGCTGTGTAGATATTATGCCTTTAGATGTTGCTTTAGAAAACCTAAATTTAAAAGAGAGTAATAAAGGAAATGAGCCTCCACCACCTCCTCTTTGATGACCTCCCCACTCGCAGACAATGTCCTCTGTGCTGTATTTGCCAATGAAAGTGGACAACAGCTATCCTGGGTTTGTGTGGTGATTGTAATTTCAGGTCTGTCACTCTTGTTACATTGTGTACATTCAAAAGGAAGAGAGAAATATATATGATAATCATTTCCACTTAACTAATTTTTACTTCTAGCAGGTAAATGTAGGTAGCAGTGCAGGGTGATCTCTGCTTCCTGTACCTTGACATGCAAAAGGCTCTCCTAATACTCCACATTCAAACTGAAGAGGAAAATTGAAATCTCTAATGAAGCTGCTGTGTGTATTTATGAATATTAATGAATAAAAACTGCTTGGATGGTTTACCTAACTACTGCATGAGGTTTTTTGCAGCGTGCATGAGTTTCAGTGGCCTTGTTATTTAAAAATTAAATACAAGGAGTAAAACTTAAAAACATAAAATTAAAAAATAAAATACAAAGCCCAAAGCTTTCCCAGCGTTATTCAATGGTTACTGGGCAGAGTAGCTTTGAATAACGTCTGCCTGACTCACCCTTATACATGTGCCTCCTACGCACAAAGCCAGCTCTGCAGTGGAACCTGGGGGTCCTAGCCAGGTATGGCGCTCCACTGTATGACTGTCCTGTCGCCCTATTAACCAGAGTCCAGCCTGTCTCTGACTCACCAGAAGACACACCAGTAAAGGCAGGGTCTTCTGCAGGGCGACAGTGTGCCCTTTAGACAAATCCTGTTTGTGTTTGTTGGAAGTTTTAATTTTTTGTGGTTGTTTAAAATTTTTTGATTGTTAAACATGTTCATTCAGGTGTAAATGGATTTCATTTACTCACTGTTCAGCGGAGGTAACCTGAATTCTGTTGTCTTGTTTTTAAAATCTCACATTCTCAATCATACTTTGTGCTGTTTATGTATGTGTGGTTTGCTGAGACAGATCAGTATAGGGAGCCTTGAGGGTTTGCATTTGCCTTCCCAGATCTTAGCAACCAAATTCTTAATGCTAATTTTAGCACCTTTTATTTATTGGGTTTTTTTTTTTTCTGGCATAAAAAGTAAAGTCTTTTAATTGAATCATGCCACCAGTATGCCTATGTTATTAATCCTGTGTGTTAAAAAAGAAAAAAGTAGAGCCGCGTTGGGTGTTAGGGTGTGGAGGATGGGTGCTTTCTATCTGTTTCCGGTTTTCACACTAGCTCCTGGAAGGGGCAGTGGGTCTGGGGGATGGGGGCAGTTTTTGGAATGTAAATTTAGGACTTTTAAAAAAGATGCGCAGCTTCTGATCAATTTCTATGAGACTTAATCTAATCATGTCTGGCTCCAGTCCTCTTCCCTGTGAGCCATTCTCTGTTGGCTCCTCTCCCGCCATCTTGTCCTTCCCTCTGTTTCTTCATGACAAGCATACAGACTTGAACACCCCAGGTGTTCTCAAGAACTGTGAAGTCCCTGTTCATCCAAATCTACCAAAAAAAGAAGTCACCCTCCATGTCTAAAAACTGTTCGCTTCTCCTCGGAAACTTGAGATCCACCAGCTTCCAGATACAGTAGCTGTTTTCTTTGTTTAGCCTTTGATGGAAATCTTCTAAAGGAACCACCCTCGCCGGACTCCTGGTACACCAGAGGTCAAGGCCGGTGGGGTTTTCTTTTTTTAATTGGTGTTGAGAAGCTTCAGAAGTCCGCTTTCCAGCTGTGGTCATTTCAGACACATCTGCACCATAACTCACACATTTCAATAAAGCATTTTCAAGACTGTTGGCCACTCGACTTTCTTTGGTGTTGAATTAACCTGACCATCATTCAGAGGATTTTTTTTTTACATCTCTAACGCAGTATTTTTTGCTTTTTGTGCTAAACACGGAGTTAATGGTTTTGTGTGGATGTATAACTTTGGATGTGAGAAAGAATAACTGCCAATTATGTACTTTCCCTTTTCTGCACAAATTCTGGGAAAACGTAAGGTCCTCCATTTTCAACATGGTTTTAGGGAACAGCTGTAAGTCTTTTCAGGGCAGTTTAATTTAGAAAATGAAGTTAACACTTCAGAAGGCCTAGTGGTTCGTAAGATTCCATCTCATGTAGAAAATTGTATATTAATTATTTTTATCAGATATTTTACAAATACCTCACCTCATCCTGTATGTAACCTATAATAATGTATTATTTTAGGGTAGAAAGACACAGATTATCAATATAAAATATATTTAAGCCCTTCGAATTCTTGTGTCCTTTTTCTTTAGTTTCTGAATCAGCATCACATTATTGGATGTACTTTAAATGAGTTCCATTGAGTCTACAGGAAAGAACCAGAACCTGGCTTTGGAGTGTCCATAATATAAGTGTGATCCTTCTACAGCTCTTGCCTTTACTTCCTGTACAGAAACGATTCTGCTCAAGGTATTCTAGAGGAGCTTAATTTCATGACTTGTAAAACTCAAAAATACATAGGCATCAGAGTATGTGTGTGGTACCCTAGTGCCTTTGTGTGGTATGCAGGCTGTAGTGTGCACTGCACTAAGACTCAGGATACACACTGAGATCCTGTGGACCTTGCAAAGGGACTCTGTGGCCAAATACAAGGAATGACAGAACTCCAAGCATAAAGGAAATAGTTGACCCTTGTTCTTGTAGGTCTTTCATTGACTTTCTTACAATTCAACTCTAAGGGGTAAAGGGCAAATAGAAATAGCTATCCTCTTATTTCAGGGCCACAGTCATAATAGGATAAATTGGAACCTAGACTTGCTAAACAAAGTAGTCTGTTGGTGGTAGTGGGTTGCTTTTAATTAGGGTTTTGTTGTGGAGGTATGGTTTGTTTTGCTTAGAGATGAGGTTAAATGGAGCCGGGCTGTCCTCCAGCTCACCTAAGCAGGAGGGGACTTTGAACTCCTAATCCCATCTTCTTCCTGAGCACTGGGATTACAGTTCCACACAGCTACAAAGTGGTGGGTTCTTTGTTCTGTTTTATTCTGTTTGTTTCTGAGAGGGTTTACCTGTGTAGCCAGCCCTAGCTGTCTTGGAACTAGCTCTGTAGACCAGGCTAGCCTGGAACTCAAAGATCTGCCTGCCTCTATCTGCTCAGTAGTGAAATTAAGTTTTGAACCACCATGCCTGGCTAAAGTAGAGGATTCTTTTGTAACAAATACTACTTCTGTGGCCTCCAAATATAGTTTGGAATAGCTTCTTCCTTCTCGGCCCAACATTTTCCCCTCCTGACAGTTCTTAGTACTATATTTCCTGTAGTAACCAGTAGGTTTTCACATGTCACCAAGCCTCTTGTGTCTGCTGATCTGGCCCCATCTTCAAACAGAAGAGTTGAAGACTCTCAGGATGGGCCCTTTCTTCCCAAGAGAAGGCTGGGCCTCTGGCAGCAGAGCCCATGCCTATCCAGGGTGGATAAAGAGGATGAAATGGGAGAAAGGAAGAGGAGTGGCTAGAGATGGAAACCTTGGGATTCCTGCAACTGAAGGGCTCACTGTAAAGATGTCACCTGTGACAGGCATCTAATGCAGGTGTCACAGCTTTGCAACTCAGGTATGTGTTAAGATATTCCTGGCATGATGGAGAGCATCTTAATAGTTCCTAAACAAATCCATCCACTTGGTAGCGAAGGCCCAATAGCAATGTCAACTAATGCAACCTATTGTGTTTTTGTTTGTTTCTTTGTAGAGTATGTGTCTGTGTGTGTGTGTGTGTCTGTGTGTGTCTTGTTTTTACAGTTATAAGCACAGTTTTGGGGGCACATTAATTGATTCTGTGTGCAGTTTGTTTTTGAAACTTCTAAATTGGTTTCAACTTACAACAGTCCTTGAGCCATCAAATACATCCACCTTGTTTTAGTTAGGTCTTTGAGACAAGCCCTCGCTAGATCAGCTGACCTTGAAGTCCTGCCTCCGCTACACAATTGCTGAAATCACAGCATACAGTATACCCCACTTGCCAAGATCGTTAGTGCTTGCAGAAAGTAATGGTTGTAACTGCTCTTTGTAGCTCATTCTATGAAGATTAAGCCACCTTTAACCATTCCCGATCTCACTCCTGTCCTTGACAGTATGGGCTGGAAATAGAATTCTTTGTACTGCCTACAGCAGCCTAAGGAGTTCTTCGAGAGACCGCTTCAGTGAGGCCTTCAGCCTGTTCGAGGTTAAGATTCTTGACACAGAAAACAATGTCAGGACAAACCAGTGTGAAGCAAAGTTGGAGCTTATTAAAGTTTGACAGATTTAAGCACAAGACTTAATATGTTCTCAAGGAAAGAGCAAGGCACATGCAGGTGTAGGTGTGAACTGCTTAACAGCTCCAAGCATTGTCACACTTGAGTGTCTACAAAACAGCCATGTGATACTGGCAGCTCTTAAGTCACATCTCAAGGGTTACTAAAGAACCCACCCGCTTGATTTTTATATATTGTCGTGGCTCTAGAGGCGCCTTTGCTAGGATTATAGACAGAAAACCGTGAGTCATAAAAGTCCCAAGAGACTCAAGACATGTCTTTTACTACAGACTAGTTTCTTGTGACATTCTTAGGAAATGGCAGGCTCCCAGCTGGGAAGGAGAGAAAAGGGCAGTAGGCTTCCTGTGTGCTTAGGCTTTACACAACTGTTGTGACATACATGAGACAGTACTGTTACTCAGCTGACCTTCACAGTGAGCGGTAGTGGTTCTGGAATTCTTTACCCAGGTGGGAAGGGACTCTGGCCAGACTCCACAGTTTCCTTTCCATATCTCCTTTCATCTCTTTCTATCCCTACTTCAATTCATATACAATTGTGTGTGTGTTTTACTTACATGTTTGTACATCCACCGCATGCTTTCCAAGAGCACTTGGAGGCCAGAGGAAGGCATTAGATCCCCGAGAACTGTAGTGAAGGACCGGTTTTAGCCACCACATGGGTCCTGGGGACTGAATCCAGGTCCTCTGCAATAACAAGCACTCCTACTCACTAAGCCGCCTCTCTATCCCTCACAATTTTTGAGCTCCCTGTAGGTGCGGGGCTTTAATGTACAACCTGAAACTTGTAGGCATCTTCTAAGGATTTTTTTTTTTAAACAGGCTGACTGAATTGCCTCACCCTTCTCATTTATGGTTTTTTTTTTTTTTAGATTTATTTATTTATTATATGTAAGTACACTGTAGCTGTCTTCAGACACACCAGAAGAGGGAGTCAGATCTCATTATGGGTGGTTGTGAGCCACCATGTGGTTGCTGGGATTTGAACTCTGGACCTTCAGAAGAGCAGTCGGTGCTCTTAACCCACTGAGCCATCTCGCCAGCCCCTGCCTCACCCTTCTCAAGTGCTGGGATTACAGGTGTGCACCACTGTACATGGTTTGGTCTAGTTATCTGTTTAATGGACGTGGGTAGGTTTTTCTGCATATCTGGCTGGACCACATGCATTCCTGGTGCCTGCAGAAGGCATCGTTGCCTGGAACTGGAATTACAGATGCTAGTGAGCTTCCATGTGCGTCCTAGGAACCAGACCCACGTCTACTGGAAGAGCAGCTAGTGTTCACAGCTAGTGTTCACTGCTAAACCATCTTTCCAGTCTACCTGGAGTTTCCAGTGGTGCCTCCTTTACAACTAGAGAATGTTGAGAGGTCCTCGTGCCTGTGGTCTCTGGCAAGTCACATCGCTAATGTAATCTACTAAGAACATCTTTAGATCTGCCAGATTCAAGTGTTTGCAACCTGGCCTCACATAACTGGGACCATGTGACAGTGAAACAAAACTGCCAGAGTGATGTGTCTATGTATGCATTTGGAGCTTCATTTTGAGTCGTTTCCTAAGCTGACCTTGAACTTGCTATGTGGCCCAAGGATGACCTGGAGTTCCTGATCTTTCCTCCACCTCCTAGGTGCTTGGATAACAGGAGTGTACCATAGTGGTGGGTTTATGTGGTGCTGGGGGTAGAACTCTAGGCTTTATTAAAGCATGCTAGGCAAGCACTCTATCAACTGAGCTGCAACTCCAAACCCATCCATCACATTCTGTTACATGTTCTGACATGACTGGTAGAGTGGGGGGGCTGAATGTTAACTCCACCAATCCAAAAATTTCTAGAAGAATATAGCAAATAATTGCTTTCCGCAGCCTAGTGCCCTGTTGTCAGGGGGCGCTGCCAGCAGAATTACAACTATTTCAGGCAGATTCAAAGCACCATTTAGTGTAGTACTTGTAACTCAGCATTTATATGCATATAATCCTGTGACAGGATGCAACAGGTGGTGCTCAGGGGGAGAACTCTCCATTGGAGAGGTGTCAGGGAATGATATGGCACGTGATCCTTACCTCAAAGGAATAACAGCAGTTTATTCTGGAGTCAAATATGAGTAGCTACAGCCCAGGAATGCAGATTACATGTTCCATTGTGTTACAGGAGTTATCTACCAACAGTTACAGGGTTCCTGATCTTTCTACATCTGCCTCCCAAGGGCTGGGATCCAAACATGCACCCCCATGTCTAATGCTGAGGTGATACCCTGAGATTTCTGTAAGTTAGGCAAGCACTCTACCAACTGAGACCCAGCCTCAGCCCCCTGTATGTGTTCGGAAAAGCCCTATTTCACAGATGACACCCTTAAGTTTAGGACCCACCTCTGGCATATGTGAGGTAACTCCAAATGTTTCATGAGCAGAATGTGACCATGGTTTGGTCTGGTGAGTCTTGGTGGAGTGGCCCCGGTCTCTGTGGAAAAGCAAGCTCAGCAACCTTGTGCCCTGCCTGAGATAGTCCTCAGCTGCCTCTCCATCTGTGGGAACCTGCTGTGTGGCCATCTCTCCTTCACCTCCCTGGTCTTACAAAGCCCAGCTTTTCCCCCTTTCAGCCCCCACACGACTGCAGCTACCTGGGGTCTGTAACACCACGTGGCAACAGTTGAGAGGTGGCACAACAAAGAATCCCATTGTGTATACCATTTGGTGTCTCCGTGGCTCTGATAGCCACCACACTGTTGACTTGGAAAGGCTTAACACATATAAAAACAAGAAATAGCCCAGAATTCAGGTTCCCAGGAAGAGGGACTCAAGTCAAAGGTAAGGCCTTATATGGATTCTGGAATAACAGAGGCAATTCTAGAAAAGGAAATTTAGGGCTGGAGAGGTGGCTCAGCAGTTAAGAGCACTGACTGCTCTTCCGGAGGTCCTGAGTTCAATTCCCAGCAACCACATGGTGACTCACAACCATCCGTAATGGGATCTGGTGCCCTCTTCTGGAGTGTCTGAAGACAGGGACAGTGTACTCATATAAATAGAATAAATAAATATTTAAAAAGAAAAAAATTTATTCTAGTGTTCTTCCTGGTCTCTTCAAAATGTCTAACTTTACTACAACAAATCCAGGGTCAAAGACCTCAGAAGTGTCCTTCGGAGCAGATGGACAGCATCCTTGGGTAAACTTCTGCAAGGGTAAGTAAAGCAGCCACTGGGGAGCTGGAAATGTTGGTGCAGGACCAGCAGCAGCTGTCTTCACGGGACTAGAGAGGAAACTGAGGACCTTTCTATTATTGGAGAGTTGCCCTCAAACCTGCCAGCAAGAGCCACAAATCAGCTCTCAGTAGAATGCCTGCCTGGTGCTCACCAAGCCCTGGACTGGCACCACATAAAACAAGAGGGGCAGTTCACAGTGGCTGGAGAATAAGATGTTCAAGGTAATCTTCAGCTGCATAAAGAGTTTGAAGCTAGCCTGGGCTACACTCCTGTTATGGATGTGAGTTGTGGCACCTCTCCTAGCCCTCCTACCACCTTAACCTGCCAACCGTCTCTTTTCCTCTCATGATGGAGATGTTGGCTCATTTCTGGGGACAAGAAGGGACAGTTCCAGAGATGTTTCTGGATGTACTTATGGCCAGTTTTGGCTTCAGCAATGGCACGAATGTGCAGTCGGGGCCAGACGTCCATCCTTCATCCTTGTGAGGCCGGAGATGAGCCATACAGAAACCATTTCATGTCAATGAACAGGCTGTTCTAAGGCAGCTGGACCACCTCAGAGAAGCAGCAGACCCCAAGAACAGGTCCCTCCTGGGCCTGAAGAGGCTCCTCGGGTGTGTCGTGCAAATCTCAGCTGGCTGCATCCCTGAGAAGGAGTAACATCTAGGAAGGCACCTGGCAGCTCCAACCACTGCCCACCAAGGGAGGCTTGAGAGAAAAGTCTTGTATGACCTTTACTGTGAAGTACTTCAGCTTCAAGAGTGACCACGCCTTGCTTACTGGAGACCTTTCTTCCTGAAGAATCTCTAAATCAGAGGGCAGATAATGAGCCAGGCCTTCCAACCTCTCAGCAACTCTGCATATTTGTGTGTTCATGTTCATGAATATATGTGTGCGCATATGTGTATCTGTGTATGCATGTGTGTATATTCATACATATATGCATGTATGTGCATGTTCACACACACACACACACACACACACACACACACACACACACACACACACGGCAAACAGAGGTCTGCATAGTTTATCTTGCTCTGTTGCCCATAGAAGCAGAGTCTTTCACTCAACCTAGAGCTTCCTGATTTGTCTAGACTAGCCTTCTTATATTTTCTAAGACAGGGTCTCTCTATGTAGACCAGGCTGGCCTCAAATTCACAGAGATCCAGCTGCTTCTGCCTCCTGAGCGCTGAGTTTAAAACCATGTACCTGGTCCTGTACCTGGCTTTTTATGTGACTGGTAGGATCGAACACAGGTCCTCATGCTTGTACTGTGTATACCTTACCTAATAAGCCATCTCCTCAGTCCCTCTCAGTAACTTAAGCCCTTCCATTCAATGCAGATCCAAGGGGCTGGAGAGATGGCTTAGTGGCTAAGAACACTGGCTGCTCTTGCGGAGGATTCAAGTTCAATTCTCAACACCCACATGGTGGCTCACAGCCATCTGAAGAGGATCTGAGCCTAGACAGAGAACACCAAGCTATCCTCTACTGTCGAAAGGACGTGACCTGGTGTTCTTGGTGTTGAATTCCAGTCATTTTTGCAGTTTGCTCATTGTTGAGGTATGAGGACCACGGAGGCCACCTCGTTTTAGACTAGAAGAAATTAAGCACTACAACTCCGACCAGAACTTGGCTACATTATTTTACTTCATACTTTTGGTTAACCTGGTATACACAATTTTCAGAAGAATGCAGCTGAGGTCCAGGGAGATAAAGAGTCTGTCCCAGGTCCCCAGTTTCTGTGTGAGGCACACAGGGCTGTTTCCCACTAGGGTGAAGAAGGGGGTTGGGGATGGGGTGTAATAATTTGGGATCTAACAGGGATGAAGTTCAGGATGTGGCCACGTGGGGGCAGTGGATCAATGTAAGATAGATAAGCAAACCCTTGTCCCTCAGGCTTTAGAAGCTGGTGGGTCCACTTAACAAGAGTTCCCTGGATAAGGGGCAACTGGGTTTCTGCAGGAGACTGCCTGCTTTCAGTGCCATCACTGTCTTTTATTGGCTTGTGGTACCCGCCTGCTTTCTCTCTGACCTGGCTTTCTCGTTCTCCAGGGATGCTATAGTGATGGCTCTGCAGAGCAAGCTACAGCTTACAGGGACCATCAGAAGGGATTTGGAGAGGAGTGGTTCATTGTAATTGATAAAAAAAAAAGTTAGCAAACAATGTTCTACTCCAGTGGGACTATCCAGAGAAGTCAGGGTGGATGGTGACAAGCTGAGTTGCCCACGTGAAGTTCTAAGGTTATAAAGCACAAGCCTACAGATGAACGTCGCTAGAACTCCAGACGAAAGAACTTCTGGAGCAAGCAGCAACTGAACTTGGCAATGGTCCCTTCCAGCCTTTCCCTCAAAAGCACTTGTGTCGGCTTACATGGACACTTACATTAGGCACAGAGAATATGAAGATTACAAAGCATTTTGAAGATGATTGCACATAAACTCCTAGTTGATATTGCTAATTAAAAGCAGGAAGTGGGGGGGGGGCTGAAGAGATGGCTCAGCAGTTAAGAGAGGGTTCTCTTATTCCCCGGGACAAGACATAGCACCCATACAGGGTGGTTTACAACCACCTGGAACACAAGCTTAGAGTATCTATGACCTTCTGACTTCAAGTACTGCACTAGTGAGAACATATACAAATAATCTGGGGGGGGGGGGGATGGACACAGATGTGGTGGCACAGGCTTTTAATGCCAGCACTAAGGAGGCAGAGGCAGGCAGATCTGAGTTTGAGGCCAGTCCAATCTACATAGTGAGTTCCAGGATAGCCAGGGCTGTGTAGAGAGAACTTGTCTCCAAAAACATCAAAATAAATAAGTAATAGGGCTGGAGAGATAGCTTAGTGGTTAAAAGCACTGGCTGTTCTTGCAAAGGACCCAGGTTCAATTCCCAGCACACACACACGTGTTGGTTTGTAACTGTCTATAACTCCATTCTAAGGATATGACACCTTCTTTTGGCCTTGGCAGGCAAAACACCCATGCACACAAAATAAAACAAAAATTTAAAGTATAAATAAATAGTAATTTTTGTTTTGTTTTGTTTTATTTTGTTTTTCAAGACAGGGTTGTCCTGGAACTCACTCTGTAGACCAGGCTGGCCTCAAACTCAGAAATTCGCCTGCCTCTGCCTCTGAAGTGCTGGGATTAAAGGAGTGTGCCACCACCAACCTGCTACAGGCTGGGTTTTAAGGTCAGAATGGTGCCTCGAACAGGGTGTCAGTTACACTATGATCCAGGAACCTGTTACCCATGACACCTCTTTCTCCATTAGGACCCGACCCCACTTGCCCCTCTGCACCCCTTACGCTCTTCTGGTTCTGCCGGCAGCCCCCATTCTCTGCTGACTGAGCCAGCCTGACCTTTCCTAGTAAGAAGGAAGTGATCATGACCCTCAGGTTTGTCCCTGTCCCAAGAGAAGAGGATAGTGATCAGGGCCTTGGGAGGAAGCCAGACGGGGCCTTTCAACTTGCCAGATTGAGGGTGACTAGGACTGGGTTTGGATTGATAGGAGGGATGTAGCATTGTCAGTTGGGCACGTATAGCTCTTGCAAAGGACTGTTTTAGTTCCCAGCTCCCACTTCGGGTGCCTCATAAAAGCCTGCAACTCCAGTTTCAGGGGATCTAATGCCCTCTTCTGGCCTGTCTCTGCACATCTCTACATACACACGAATAATTAACAAAATCCTTGTTCCTGATCACCTGGCAAACAAATAACAGCCTCTTATCTTCCCAATGAAAAAAGCTGTATTTTTTTTTTCACCTTTCTTTGTGGAATAACAGTAGAAACCTAAACAGAGTTGAACCAAACCGACAACCATGGCTGCGGCAACTTCTCTCCATGTCAGACAAAGCAGTGTCTACATCTGGTTTTTAATATCACACAGGGTCAGAAGCTTTTCACAGGTTCAATTTGCAAACCAAAACGATGACAGGTAGGTCCAGCATGTTGCAAGACTGAAGGCTTCTGGAGAGAGACGCTGAGCTGGGAGAGGTGTGGGGCTCCTGGTATCTGCGGCAGAAGGCAGTGAAGAGCACATGCCAGGGCATCAGAGGAGCCCGGCGGGCCGAGGGCAGGAGGCTCTGGAACTTATGAATATTCCAGACTGACTTCCAGGCCTGTGGGAGCAGAACCTGATCCTCTACTGGGGGCACAGCTGGGGCCTCAAGCTGGTGGGATACAAAGGACATCCAGACTGGGAGGCTGCAATCCACTCTTAGCACGGTGCCTGGGCCTGAGCCTGGCAGGGGAGGGCAGCAGCTCGAGACCCCCATAGCCCACCCAGCTTCTGTTAATGAGCCCCACCAGGAGCGCCAGCTGTCAGTCATCCTCCTGGCAGAGTCCAGTGAGTCCGCAGCCTTCCTCTGTGGAAGAGGCTGGTTCAAAACGATGCCAGGAAGCAGATCTGGCTTGACAGAACGTGGGGTAATAGTCTTGGACTCGCAGCGGGCTAGATACCTGCCTCTCTCCTCAGTGTGAGCTTTCTGGGAAAGAAACAGACTGGCGGCTAAGAACAGCTCAGGTGCAGGTATCAGGAGAAGTAGAGAACCTGGGAATAGCTTGGTGAGTTGTAGCCAGACTTGTATGGGTGGGGACCCAGAGCAGAGAGGGGTCTCTGAAGCCACCCCAGAGCCACTTGTAAATGACCTCTTCTCTAGGCCTTTAGCCTTCCTCAAGTGTGTTTGTTCTCCTCCTCTCCCAAGCTGAGACGAAATCCCTGAGGAAGGCAACTTACGGAAGGAGGGGCTTATTTTGGCTTTTGGTTTGAGGGTTTTGGAAGGGAGGCATGAGAGGGTTTCTCTGTGTAACCCTGATTGTCCTGGAACTCACTCTGTGGTACAGGCTGGCCTCGAACTCACAGAGATCCACCTCTGCCTCCCCAGTGCTGAGATTAAAGGCATGGGTCACCACACCTCACTTTCATGACCTTCTTATCTGCAAAGTCATTCACTCCTTCCCAAAGTGGACCAAGGTCTCTTCAACCGTGGGCTCAAAGCCCCATCCGTCCTCATGAGACCTGGGTGTGAACGGCAGCCTTCGGGGATAGCCGCAACTCTAGTTAGCTCTCTCTCCCTGTGTGCCTGGGAAGTTAAACAGACAAGATATCTTTTCCCACTTGGCATGCAACGATGAACCTGACACAGAACTCAGCTGGGAACACGTTCTATTCAAAAACTACCCAGCTTTAAATTTTTAAAAGTGTTGAAAAAAATTAAAAAATAAAAAATAAAATAAAAATAAAATTAAATTAAAAAAAAAAAAGCTGAGCAGTGGTGGCACATGCCTTTAATCCCAGCACTTGGGAGGCAGAGGCAGACGAATCTCTGAGTTCGAGGCCAGCCTGGTCTACAGAGTGAGTTCCAGAACAGCCAGAGCTACACAGAGAAATCCTGTCTCGAAACAACAACAAAAACAAACAAACAAACAAACAAAAAGTGTTGAACTTTTATTTTCAATGCTGGAGTGTAAGACAGACCCCATCAGTCTGGTGTGTGGTAAGGTAGAGTACTGTGACAGAGGGAACATAGTGAGGCAGTGAGAAGAAGAATGACAAGATCTAGTCCCCAAAGGATGCAACTTTAGTGGCCCACAACCTTCAGTGAGGCCCCATCTCCCAAAGATTTCCAGAACAGAGTCCCTAGCCAAAGCTTCAACACACCAGCAGGATCAGTTGATATGACTGCAGGATCAGTTCATATTCAAAGCATGACAGTGGTTATTTTATTATATCTTTCCAGCATCTATTTTTTTTAAAGTAATTTGCTTTATGTACGAGTGCTCTATCTGCATGTACAGATGTTTCAGATCACATTATAGGTGGTTGTGAGCCACCATGAGGTTGCTGGGAACTGAACTCAGGACCTCTGGAAGAGCAGATAAAGCTCTTAACCACTGAGCCATCTCTCTACGTCACCCCCCACCCTCGACAAAGCATGTATTTTTAAGCAATATGCTTCCATGCTGGGCACAGTCGTACACACCTTTAGTCCCAGCATTCAAGATGCAGAGGCAGGCAGATCTCTCTGAGTCTGAGGACAGCTTGATTCACATAGTGAGATCTAGGCCGGCCAGGGTTACATGATGAGACCCTGTCTCAGAAAAGCAAAACAACAATAACAAACCAACAAAACTACACACATACAAAGGACCAGTATGCTTCCAGGACTGGAGAGATGACTGGAGGTTGAGTATTTAATACTCTTACAGAGGACCCTGGTTAGATTCCCAGCACCCACACAATGTCTCACAATCATCAATAACTCTAGTTCCAGGACATGCAGTGCCCTCTTCTAGCTTCTGTGGACACATGCCACATATATACACATAACATACAATTTAAAAAAATAAAATAAATACTCACAGTGTTTTCCTTTTTTCCTCTTACTATCTTTTAAAAGTGTTTGCTTGTTTGTTTGTTTGTTTATTGTTTTTTCAGGACAGGCTTTCTCTGTATAGTTTTCTTTGGCTGTCCTGGAACTTGCTCTGTATACCAGGCTGACTTTGAACCCAGAAATCCAGCTGCCTCTGCTTCCCAGGTATGCACCACTACAACTCAGCCTATTTTTTATATTATTATTTTAAGTTTAATTTTTAAAAAATTTTAGAGACAGAATCTTAGATAGCCCAGGTTGGTCTCAAACTTGGTTTGTAGTCAGGGACTTCTGATCTTCCTGCCTCTAACTCCAGAGTGCTGGGATTGTAGGCCTGCATCACCATGCCCAGATTTCCGTGGCACAGGGGTCTGCACTCTAGGTAAACAGTCTACCGAATAAGCCACATACACGGCTCTCTCTCTAGAATGTCTGTGTTAAAGTGTAGTCATCACTGTTGGACCTTATGGGAAGTGAAATTTTCATATTTGAGATTGACCTAGCCCAAACTGGCCTGTTTTAGTTAGCATTTTATTGGTGTGAGCAGACACCATGACCAAGGCAACTCTTATAAGGACAACATTTAATTGGGGCTGGCTTACAAATTCTTAGGTTCAGTCCATTATCATCAAAGTGGGAACATGGCAGCATCCAGGCAGGCATGGTGCAGGAGGACATGAGAGTTCTACATCCTCATCTGAAGGCTGCTAGCAGAATACTGACTTCTAGGCAGCTAAGATGAGGGTCTTAAAGCCTACACACATAGTGACGCACCTACTCAAACAGTGCCACACTTTTTTTTTTAGATTTATTTATTTATTTCGTGTATGTGAGTACACTGTCACTGTCTTCAGACACACCAGAAGAGGGCAGCAGATCCCATTACAGATGGTTGTGAGTCACCATGTGGTTGCTGGGAATTGAACTCAGAACCTCAGGGAGAAGAGTCAGTATTTGTAACCACTGAGCCATTTCTCCAGCCCCCCACCTGGAACTCTTTATGTAGACCAGGCTGGTCTTGAACTTACAGAGACCTGCCGTACTCTGCCTCCCAAGTGCTGGGACTAAAGGCAGGCACTGCTTCACTGCCCATCTTGGTTCTGTTGCTGCACTGTGTATTCCAGGCTAGCTAGCTCATGTGCTTCCGGACTATTCTCTTATCTCTGCCTCCTGTCTTGCTACAGAAGTGCTAAGATGACAGATACATGCCACCAACCTAGCTTTTTCTGTGGGCATTATCAGCTTTCATAGCTAGCGCTCTCCCCTACCCTCTGAGCCATCTCCTGGGTCCAATACTTGTTCTTGTCCATCTATGAGTTTATCCCAGTAGATGTGAGTGGCATCTCACTGTGAATTGGTGTGCATTTTTGTAATAAGTAATGATACTGAGCATTTCCTCATACGCACATTTATTTCCCATAGTCCAGTGAGACTTTGTCTTTTGTTTTGTTTTGTTTTTTTCTTTTTTAATTTTTACCTGGCTTCAGAGGCACCAGAAGAGGGCATCAGATCTCATTATGGGTGATTGTGAACCACCATGTGGTTGCTGGGGTTTGAACTCATGAGCTTCAGAAGAGCAATCGGTGCTCTTACCCGCTGAGCCATCTCACCAGCCCTTGTTTTGTTTTTTGACACAGGGTTTCTCTGTGTGCCCTGGCTCTCCTGGAACTCACTCTGTAGATCAGACTGACCTCAAACTCAAAAGTCCACTTCCCTCTGCTTCACAAGTGCTGGGATTAAAGGCACGCGCCACCACCGCCCGGCGAAACTCTCTTAATACATTAGCTTAATCAATAAGTTAGTTCATCAATAAGGTATTCTTCCTTGTTGCTATTGTTGTTTGAGACAGGGTCTCATGCAGCCCAGACTGACCTTAAATTTGATATGTAACCAATGATGACCTTGAACTCTTGACACTTCTGCTTCTACCCCCCAAGGGCTGGGATTCCAGGCTACACCCACAGTACACCACCTGCTTATAGGAATGTCTCAGATGTTGTCTTGACCAAAAGCCACCTGGGGAGGAAAGGGTTGATTTTATTCACAGTTCCATAATACAGTTCGTCAAAAGCAATTAAGGACAGGAAACTCAAGCAGGCCAGGAATCTGGAGGCCGGAGCTAATGTAGAGCCCATGGAGGAGTGCTGTTTATTGGCCTGCTCCTCATGGCTTGTTCAGCTTTCTTTGTTTCTTTTTTTAAAGTTATTTATTATCATAATTGAGTACACTGTAGCTGTCTTCAGATGCACCAGAAGAGGGTGTCAGATTTTATTACGGGTGGTAGTGAGCCACCATGTGGTTACCGGGATTTGAACTCACGACCTTTAGAAGAGCAGTCAGCGCTCTTACCCACTGAGCCATCTCACCAGCCCTCAGGCTGCTTTCTTATAGAGCTCTACACCAGCAGGTCAAGGATGGTCCACCTACAATGGCCTGGGCCCTCCTGTATCAATCACTAATTAAGAAAATGCCCAGCCTGGCAGTGATGGTACTGGCAAAAGCCTTTAATCCCAGCGTTTGGGAGGCAGAGGCAGGCAGACCTCTGAGTTTGAGGCCAGGCTGGCCCTACAGAGGGAGTTCCAGGACCAAAAAAAAAAAAAATAGATATAGATATATGTGTGTGTGTATACATATATAGAGATGTATACACACATATATACATATACATGTATGTATATATGTATATACATATTTCATATATGTATATATATATGAAAGAAGGAAGAAAGGAAGGAAGGAAAGAAAGAAGGAAGGAAGGAAGGAAGGAAGGAAGGAAGGAAGGAAATTCCTTTCAGGCTTGCCTGCAGCTTGATCTTATGAAGGCCTTTTCTCATTAGTCAACCTTCTGTCATTGTGACAAAGTACCTGAGATAACAATCGGCTTTGGTCTGGTTGCAGATGTGTGAGCTGATGGCAGGTTGCTTTTGGCTCTATGTTAATGTAGTACATTGTGACAGGAGAGCAGGGAAGCAAAAGTGCTGGCCTGGGACTGCCAGGAAAAAAAGACAGAAAAGGATGAGTTTCTCTATCTTACCCTCGATGATCTGATTACCCCACTAAGGAACAGCTGATGCTCCACAGGGTAAGTGTTGCCAGCATCTGACTTGCTGGGTTTTTTTTTTTTAAGATTTATTTTATTTATTTTATGTGTATGAGTACACTGTAGCTATACAGATGCCGTGAGCTATCATGTGTGTGGCTGCTGGGAATTGAACTCAGGACCTCTGCTGGCCCTGCTCTCTCTGGTGTAATTCACTGTAGCTGTCTTCAGACGCACCAGAAGAGGGCGTCAGATCTCATTACCGGTAATTGTGAGCCACCATGTGGTTGCTGGGCTCCAAACTCAGGACCTTCGGAAGAGCAGTCAGTGCTCTTACCGGCTGAGCCATCTCGCCAGCCCCTGACTTGCTGTTTTTAGTTACAAGCACGACACATCCCATGATGTATTCAACACTCTCAGATAAAGGTGGTGTCTTAGTTAGGGTTTTATTGCTGTGAACAGACACCACGACCAAGGCAACTCTTACAAGGACAACATTTAATTGGTGCTGCCTCACAGCATCAGAGGTTCAGTCCATTATCATCAAGACAAGAACATGGCAGCATCCAGGCAGGCATGGTGCAGGAGGAGCTGAGAGTTCTACATCTTCATCTGAAGGCTGCTAGCAGAATACAGGCTTCCCAGAAGCTAGGATGAGGGTCTTAAAGTCCACACCCACAGTGACACACCTACTCCAACAAGGCTACATTTCCTAGTAGTGCCACTCCCTGGGCCAAGCATATACAAAGCATCACAGGTAGTTTGGGGTGAGATGATCTTGCCCATCTGTGGGCTAGTGGAAGCATTCTGGGCATGTTTAAAGCAGGCTGGGCAGTTCAGACATACTGAATGCAATTCTTACAGTATTTCAGCCTACAAGAGGTTGAGACAGAACCCCATCGAAAGCCCAGGGGCCTCTGAACTAAGCATCTCGGACTATAGACTGTGTCTGATGCCTGAGACTTGGTTATTCTTGTTGCTGCTGTTGCTTCTTTTTTGTTGTTTTTTTCTCTTCTTTTCTTTTCTTTTCTTTGTTTTGTTTGTTTTTCAAGACAGAATTTTTCTATATAGCCCTGGCTGTCCTGGAACTCACTCTGTATATCAGGCTGGCCTTGAACTCAGAAATCAGCCTGTCTCTGCCTCTCAAGTGCTGGGATTAAGGGGCATGTGCCACCACTGCCTAGTTTCTTTCTTTCTTTCTTTTTTTGGTTTGTTGGTTTTTTTCTAGACAGGGTCTTATCATGTAGCTCTGGCTGTCCTGGAACTCACTGTGTAGACCAGGCTGGCCTTGAACTCGCAGAGATCTACCTGTCTCTACTGAGATTAAAAGCCTGTGTCACTATGTCTGGCTAATTCCTGAGAGCCTTGTAGCAGGGACAACTACTATGGCTCCTGTTGAGTAGACAGGATGCACTTCCTGCCGCATGGCAGACTATATGTCCCTCTGATATTTCAGACACTAAGAAAATCATCTGGGGTACAAAAAGAGAGGGAGACCCCCAAGCGTCATGGCACACACATTATCCTCAGATGTAGGAGGCCAA
>NW_022196903.1:66514583-66519005 GCF_008632895.1 Mastomys coucha | reverse complement strand
AAAAAAGGAGGCCAAGGCAAGGGACTGAGGACTTTGAGGCCAACCTGAGTTGCACAGGGAAACCCTGTCTCAAAAACGGATGGGCCGCAGGGACGCATTAGCGGTAAAGAGAGTGCTCACTGCTCTTTCAGAGAAAGTGAGTTCAGTTCCCAGAACCCGGGTCACTCAAGCTCCAAGGAACCTGACACCCTCTCCTGAATTCCAGAGGCGCCTGCACTCAAATGTACACACAACTAATCTCCTATACATACACACATAATTCTGAAAGAAAATAGATTCGTTTGTTGATTTGTGTGCATGAATGTTCTGTCTGCATGACGTGTAACCTGTAACATGTGTGTGTCTGGAGCCCACAAGGCATCAGATCGCCGGGAACTAGAGTCAGGGATGGTTGTGAGCCATCGTGTGGGTGCTGGGAACATAATTAAAAAGAAAAAGACAAAAAGGAGGAAGAAGTAGAAACAGAGAGAGTGAGGAGGAGGTGAGAAGCAAAGAAATGGGTGGATTCATAGAAATCTAGAGGAGTATCACTTTATAAGAAATGATTGTGGGCTGGAGAGATGGCTCAGCAGTTAAGAGCACTGGCTGTCTTCTAGAGGTCCTGACTTCAATTCCCAGCAACCACATGGTGGCTCACAACCATCTGTAATGGGGATCTAATGCCCTCTTCTGGTGTGTCTGAAGACTGTGACAGTGTACTCATATACATATAATAAATACTTCTTAAAAAAAAAAAAGAAAGAAAAGAAACTTGGGAGGAAGAGGCAGGCAGATTTCTGAGTTTGAGGCCAGCCTGGTCTACAGAGTGAGTTCCAGGACAGCCTGGGCTATACAGAGAAACCCTATCTCGAAAAAAAAAAAAAGAAAGAAAGAAAGAAAGAATAATGCCTAACTAACTGAATTTTTAAAAATCCACATAAGGGCTAGAGAGAAGTTCAGCAATGAAGAGAGCACTTACTGATCTTCTAGACGACCAGAGTTCAGAACCTAGCACCCACATAGACTGTAACGCTAGTCGCAGGGGATCCGACACTCTTTCCTGCCTGCACAGGGATTGCATGTAGAGCTGCATAGCTGTACATTGAGTCAAAACACCCATACATAACTAAATCCTAAGTAAGTGCGTGGAACCCTAAGGTCCTAACTGTAGACTTCCTGTAAGTATGTCTGGTAAATTAACAAAGGGAGCTGCTGGGAAGAAAACAAAAAGGGTTTGTATCTTCCACACTGGAGGACAGAGACCATGAAAAAAAGAAAGAAAGAAGGAAAGAAAGAAAGAAAGAACCCAAAAGTAAAAGCAACTTTTAAAAAGAAAAAATTTCAATTTTTTTAAATTTTTAATATTTTTTTAATTTAAAATGTATTTTTTTGTGTAAATGGGTGTTTTGCCTACATGTATATCTGTTTTCCAACCATGTGCCTGGTGACTATGGAGATCAGAAGATGGCTTAGGATCTTCTGGAACAGGAATTATTGGTCGTTGTGAGCCGGGGTAACCATGTGAAGGCTGGGATTTGAACCAGGTCCTCTAGGAAAAGCAAATGCGCCCTTAACCCCTGAGCCGTCTCTCCAGCTCCAAACCGTTGTCTTCAAAGGACAAAAATCGGCATGGCATCTCACATGGTTTTCTTTTTTCTTTTTAAGTTTGCTTGTTTATTTATCTATCTATCTATCTATCTATTTATTTATTTATTTATTTATTTATGTGACTACGCCGTAGCTGTACAGATGGTCGTGAGCCTTCATCTGGTTGCTGGGAATTGACTTTGGGACCTCTGCTCGCTCAGGTCAACCCCGCTCAATCAGTCCCTGCTCACTCTGCCCAAAGAGTTATTGTACGCATTATTATAAATGAGTACAATGTAGCTGTCTTCAGACACACCAGAAGAGGGCGTCAGATCTCATTACGGTGGTTGTGAACTACCATGTGGTTGCTGGGATTTGAACTTAAGACCTTTGGAAGAGCAGTCGGTGCTCTTACCCACTGAGCCATCTCACCAGCCCCTCACATGCTTTTCCTTGACTTGTTTTTATTACATGTGTGGAGATTAGAGAACCCCCTGCCAGAGTCAGTTTTCTCCGTCCACCGCATGGGTCCTGGGAGTTGAAGCTTCTGGCTTGGTGCTAAGCCCTCTCTTCTTTTGAACTCTTGGTCTGTGCTTTTCATTTCTAGTTCCGGATTTCCATTGGGAAACGTTTCCTACACTGTGACTCCTGCTCGTGCCTTTTGATCACACTTCTTTCGCATTTAGGTTTCTCACCTATTTATCTGTGCAGTTCTTTCTACAAAGCTTTTATTCTGGGACTGGAAAGTTAGCTCAGCAGTTGACAGCACTTGTTGAGTGAGCAGGATACAACGGTGCACGCCTTTAATCCCAGCAGTTGTGGGGCAGAGGTAAGGGGATCTCTCTGAGATCCAGGAGAGCAAGGGCACATAATCAGAAACAAAAAAGTCCCGTGGTGGCTACAGAGGAATAATGAAGTTGCGATTGTGTTTCCCCTTCCCCCACCCTCCTTTTCTCCATGTCTCTGCTCTCCAGAGGCAAACACGATCGTCTTCTTCGTTTCTTCAATTACCATTTATTTTTATATTTTAAAATATTCAGCCTGCCATCTCTTGCTACACACTCTCTTCTTTATTATTCATTCACGATTCACCAACTTGCCATGGATGAAAAGAGCATTAAATCTCTTCCATCCACTCTGCCGCTCCCTCCCTCACCCCTAAATACAGCACAGCGTTTGCCAGTTCCGCAGTCAATGTTTCCGTTCCGGTGCTTGTACAGCATGGTTCATAGCTAAGTGGGTTTCGTTTCGGTTTGCCATGAGGTCTTTAAAGTGTAACTACGGTCCAAATTGTCCTTACACTTTTTTTTTAAAACATTTGTTTATTTTGTCTGTGTCTACCAGTGTGGGTGTGCATGCCGTGGTGCATGTTTGGAGGTCAGGGGATGACTTGTAGAATTTGTTTCTCTTTCCACCACGAGTCTTCTGGAGTTCCCACTCCAGCTTGTCTTTACCCCCTGAGTCGCCCATCCTCTGGCTCAGCCTCCTGAAACCACACCCACCCAGTCACTCTGCCTGCATTTCCTGGTTTTGTTTTATTTTGTTTTGTTTCGAGACAAGATCTCTCTCTCTATAGCCCTTGCTGTCCTGGAACTCACCACGTAGACCAGGGCGGACTTGAATTCACGGAGATTCACCTGCTTCTGCCTCCAGAGGGCTGGGATCAAGGACACACACCACCATGTCCAGCCTACATTTAAAAAACAAACAAAAAAAAAAAAAAACCAAAAAAAAAAAAAACAGAACTTTTTGTGTTCGTCTCTTTCTTCACTATTTGGTTTTTCCAGTCTCTGCCCAGGCCTCTTAATATCTCAGTCACTCTATATAGTGCCTCTTAGCACAGGACAAATATCCATCCCATTCCTGGAATAATTTTCCAAAAATATTCCACGGAGAATTTCCTGTCTCCCTTTCTGTACTCATCTGAAGTAGCTAGTTTCTTTTTCTTTCTATTGGGTGGGGGCAGGGAGGGGGTTGACCTTCCTTCCTTCCTTCTTTCCTTCCTTCCTTTCTTTCTTTTTTTTTTTCTTTTTCTTTTTGACGGGAACTTACATAGAGAAGGCTAGCCTCAAGCTCTTCATCCCCCTGCCTCCATTTCCTCAGGGCTGGGATTGCAGGCACGGGCCACTCTGCCTGGCCAATGTGCTAATATCTATATGTGGCTTAGTTATTTTTTGAGAAAGGATCTATGCTTCTGTTTGTTGGTAGGTTGGTTGACTCCCTTTTTTATTTTGCAAAGTTTAAATATTCTCTTCAGTTTTGAGACTTTAGCCCAGGTTTAGGTGAGCTCTTAGATTATCAGGGGAGGAGGGTGCTAGAGAGATGGCTCAGTGGTTAGGAGCACCATCTGCTCTACCAGAGGTCCTGAGTTCAAATCCCAGCAACCACATGGTGGTTCACACCATCTGTAATGGGATCCGATGCCCTCTTCTGGTGTGTCTTCTTTTTATTTATTTATTTATTGGTTTTCCCAGACCAGGTTTCTCTGTGTAGCCCTGGCTGTGTCCTGGAATTCACTCTGTAGACCAGGCTGGCTCAAATTCAGAGATTTGCCTGCCTCTGCCTCCCAAGTGCTGGGATTAAAGGCGTGCGCCACCACTGCCCCCATTTCTGGTGTGTCTTAAGACATCTACAGTGTACTCATATATACATTAAATAAATAAATAATATTTTTAAAAAACATTCTGGGGTTGGGGTTGGGAGAGATGGTCCTGTCCATAAAGTACTTGCTGGGAAAGCATGAGAACCAGAGTTCAGATCTCCAACACCCACATTCAAAAGCCTGTCACCCCAGTGATAAGATCTCTGGAACTGCTAGCCAGCCAGTCCAGTCCAACTGAATTGATGAAGAGAGAG
>NW_022196903.1:66511900-66514573 GCF_008632895.1 Mastomys coucha | reverse complement strand
AGAGAGAGACAGAGAGACAGAGAGAGATGGCATATCTTTAAACCCAGTACTTGGGAAGCAAAGGCAAGCAGATCTCTCTCAAGTTCAAGGCCAACCTGATCTACATGGTAAAACTGTCTTGAAAACAAAATGTAAACCAGGCGTGTGGTGGCACACGCCTTTAATCCCAGCACTTGGGAGGCAGAGGCAGGTGGATTTCTGAGTTTGAGACCAGCCTGGTTTACAAAGTGAGTTCCAGGACAGCCAGGGCTATAAAGAGAGAGTGAGAGAGAGAGTGAGAGAGAGAGACAGAGAGAGAGACAGAGAGAGAGACAGAGAGAGACAGAGAGAGAGACAGAGAGACACAGAGAGAGAGAGACACAGAGAAACCCTGCCTCAAAACAAACAAACAAACAAACAAACAAAAAACAGTATTACCTGGGATGCTAGGATCCCTCTTAGAGGTCCTGAGCAGATAGAGCTGAGGATCCACACAACTTGTCTTAAATCCATCCTTCCTTCCTTCCTTTCTTTTTTTCTTCCTTCCTTCCTTCCTTCCTTCCTTCCTTCCTTTCTTTCTTTCTTTCTTTCTTTCTTTCTTTCTTTCTTTCTTTTTCTTTCTTTCTTTCTTTCTTGGCTGGCCTCAAACTCATTATGCAAGAAGTGACCTTGAACTGAATCCTCTTGCCTCTGTCTCCTGAGTGCTGAAGTTATAGTCTATTCTGGGCTGGCAGCAGGACCCAGGGCTTTGTGCACGCTAGAAAAGCATTCTACTTACAGAGCTACATTTCCATCCCCTTTTAAGTGCTTCCTGAATGATTCTCACATGCAGCCTAGACCAAACCACATACTAGGTGATCCGGCAGCCCCCTGTCAATGCTAGGAATATTCTATAGCCTGCTGGGCATTGCTAGGCCACAGGCACAGATGGTGGTACCGTCTGGGCTGAGCCACTGCAGCAGTGCTGGGTTTCCCAACTTAAAGCAGGACCCTCTTTCAGCTAGTCCAGGGACCCAATTGGCAGAGACAAGAGTGAGTCAGACTATAGGGTCACAGCTGTGCACCTGGCAGGGGGCCACAACACTGATCCAGGAAGCCTTCTGAGACATTTGGTGGTGGCTACATGGTGGGGGCACAGATGATTAGCTGCCTAGGGGGACAGCGTGGTATGGAGGTATTTGCAAGCCTTAGAGGAATGAAGGCTTCCACCTGGGACCTGCTACATTTCCAAAAGTGTGTGTTTTTGCCTTGTGTGTGTTAAGTTTTAAACTCCCTTATAAATAGTCTTTGGTCATTATAAAAAAAAAAAAACTCAAAAATACAGAGCAAGATAAGAAAAAGGGCAACAGAGAAGGCACACGCTATTCAGTGTGCTGCAATAATCCCTGTTGACATTGGAATTCCGTCATGCTTGGTTGGCCCAGTACATTCTGAGAAGGACATGGTTAGCGGATCTGATCACTGTGCAAACGCGCTATGGTGTTTGCACAACGATGGCTACATCTTTCACGAGTCTGTAGTCTATAGGACCTCTGCCATACACGAAGTCCACGGTGAATTGAAAAGTCATTCTGTGGCCAACAACCATTTCCAAATGCACATGTGCGGATCCTGGCAGCCGGCAGCTTGTTTGTGCGCAGGTGAAAGCCGAGTCTGGTATTT
The DNA here is from genome assembly GCF_008632895.1 of Mastomys coucha. Lineage (NCBI taxonomy): Eukaryota > Metazoa > Chordata > Mammalia > Rodentia > Muridae > Mastomys > Mastomys coucha. The sequence goes on along the minus strand of NW_022196903.1, from coordinate 66,512,932 downwards.
TAGCACTTCTTGGCATACCCACAGAGCATAGGGAGGTGAAGGAGCTGGCAAGAACCCTGTCTGTGGTCATGTGGTAAAGTTCCATCCCAAATCTGTCTGGCTCTGATGTTGGACAAGCAGCCACAAGAGTGGATATATCCCTCATGATAGGAATTGACCCCAGAGAAAGAAAGTGCTAGGTCTTATTTCATGAAACATCTCTCTCTCTCTCTCTCTGTCAATTTGCTTATTATTTTATGTGTATGAGTGGTTCACTTGTATGTTTGTATGTGTACCATGTATGTGCCTAGTGCCCTGAGCAGAAGAGAGCATCAACTCTCCAGGGATTGAGGTTACAAAGGGTTCATGAGTCACCAGGTAGGGGCTGGGAATTGAACCTGGATTCTCTGCAAGAGCAATAAGCCCCACAAAACATCTCTTGACCTTTCCTAAAATACATTAATGTGGAATCATCAGTGGCAAATCAGGAATAAAGTTTCTTTTGCAGGAGACATGTTAAAAACAATTATCATCTTAACATTTTACTAATCTATCTATCTATCTATCTATCTATCTATCTATCTATCTATCTATCTATCATCTATCTATCTGATATGTGTTTATATACCATATGTGCACACCACAGCATGTACAGAAAGCTGAAGACAGACTTCAGGAGTCGGTTGTCTCCTTCCATCAAGTGGGTCCCATGGTTAAAGCTCAGGTGATCCATCGGGCTTGACCGTAAGTCCCTCTACCTGCTGAGCCTTCTTACCTGCCAGCATATGATAGTTTAAGATAAAAGGCTAGTGAGTGACATAAGGCTACGGTTTCAGTGACCAGGGAAGGCAGGAGGATGTGTGAGTTAGAGCTCAGTCTGGGATACATATATATATCCCTCAATCATTCAATCAATGAATCAATGTCAAGATATATACTTACATATAGAGAAATTTGGAAGGCTCAAATGCCTGGATTCAGTAGGTTTTTTCTTTTTCTTCTTTCTCTCTTTCTTTCTTTCTTTCTTTCTTTCTTTCTTTTTTTTTTTTTTTT
>NW_022196903.1:66506735-66511890 GCF_008632895.1 Mastomys coucha | reverse complement strand
TTGGGATAGGACCATAGGACTTTACATATTCCAGGCTGGTCTCAAATCTCAAATTCACTTCTTAGTTGAGGATGACCTTGAACTTCTGCTCCTCCTGATTCTACTTCCTGAATACTGGCATTCAGGGCAGGCCCCACTACACCCAGTTTACATGGTTCCAGGGATGGGACCTAGGGTATTACATGCCATCAGCAACCACTCTTCCACCAGAGCTACTTTCGAGGTTCACAATGACCCTGTTTTTAGGAACCTGTTCTAAGGAGATAGAAATGTAGTAGGTTTATTCATACATACTGTGACACTATTCAGAGGCATGAAAACCAATTTGAATGAACAGTGTGTGACTGAAGAAACTTGGTCAGATAAGTATCATGTTACAATATGTTTAATGGCACACAAAAATATTTAATATATATACATGCATAACAAATAAAAGGCAGATATGAGCTCATTTGGTAAAGTTTGCAAAATAAATCCATATAAAGAAACAAGCCTGGCCCTAGGTGTGAGGCTCAGCAGCACAAACAACACAGAGCAGGGGAGGAAGCTGAGTCCCTCTCGAATGCAGTGTGCTTGGGAGGACCTGAATTCCCTTGGGGACCTGACATGCTGTAGAGACAAATGAGCTCTGTAAGTTCTAGGAGAGGCCTGTGCGAGGGCCAGAAGAGACCTGCCCGAGTGTTCAGGCTCTGAGTCAGGATGAAAAACTGGCTTCAGACAAGTGTTTCAAACTCATGGCGCCAGGTCTAGACTGTGTGTGGCACTTCTCCCATGGGTGACCCTTGTGAGCCACAGAGCTGAGTCTGCTTCATGGCAGTTAGTGACAGTCCTGAGCTATGCTGAGGGTGGGGGAAGAACAGCCAACACCAAGTCTACAAACACCAAAAGGAACAGCCTGCAGAAGTCTTGTGACGCTAATTGCTACTTACAGTGGTAAAATGGTTCCAATGATTTACAGTGTAATTCATTTCTGTTGTTTTAAATATTGTTTATCCTGAATGCACATCAGTTTTTAAAATTCTTTTTTGTTTTGGGGTTTTCGTTTGTTTGTTTGTTTGTTTTTTCTAGACAGGGTTTCTCTGTGTAGCCCTGGCTGTCCTGGAACTCACTTTGTAGTCCAGGCTGGCCTCAAACTCAGAAGTCCACTTGCCTCTGCCTCCCAAGTGCTGGGATTAAAGGCATTAGCCACCACTGCCCGGCTAAAATTCTTTTATTTATATATTTATTGGGGGGGGGTTTCGAAATAGGTTTCTCTGTGTAGCCCTGGCTGTCCTGGAATTCACTCTGTAGATCAGGCTGACCTTGAACTCCACCTGCCTCTGTCTCCCAAGTGCTGTGATTAAAGGTGTGCACTACTGCTGCCTGGCTGCTTTTGAAAATTGTTAAAATAGAAGTGAGTGTTAGGCCTGGTGGTACACCCTTGTCATTTCAGTACTTAGGAGGCAGAAGCAGGAGAATGGGAAACTTAAAATCATCTTCAGCTGTTAGTTTATAGCAAGCTGACTATAAATAAGCCTAGGCTACATGAAACTCTGTATCAAAAAAGACAAAGAGATGCCAGGAGGTGGTGACATAAGTCTTTAATATCAGCACAAAGGAGGCAGAGAAGGGCAGATCTCTGACTTCCAGTCTAACCTGGTCTACAAAGAGAGTTCTAGGATAGCCAGGGCTACATGGAGAAACCCTGTCTCTAAAAACAAAAACAAAAACAAAAACAAACAAACAACAATAAAAAAGAAAGGCAAAAAAAGATGAAGTTTGGCGCTGGAGAGATGGCTCAGCGGTTCCTAAGAGCACTGACTGCTCTTCTGAAGGTCCTGAGTTCAAATCCCAGCAACAATAAGGTGGTTCACAACCATCCATAAGGAGATCTGACACCCTCTTCTGGTGTGTCTGAAGACAGCTACAGTGTACTTAGGTATAATAATAAATAAATCATTTTAAAAATAAAATGAAGCAGGAAATGTAGCTTAATTGGTAGAGGGCCTACACAGTATAACTGAAGCTCTGGGTTCCATTTCCACCACTGCAGAGGCTCTGTAATCTCAGGGAGGTGGGAGCAGTGGATCAGAAGTTCAGGCTCACCATTGATTACATATAGAGTATGAGACTAGTCTGGGATACATGAGACCCTGTCTAAAGAAATATAAAGTAAAGAGATTCTAAAAATGGATCCAGCTTGGGTCTCTAGCTCAATCATAAAGCATTTGCCTAACACATGCAGGCCCTGTGCTGGGTCCCCTGCACCACACGCTAAGCAGAGCAAATTTGGAAGATCTTATATGTGTGAAAAGCAGGAAGAATCACACCCACCAAGCTCTTTGAGCTATGTTGTTCATCACACAGCCATAAGAGTAAGCCAGTCTGAGAAGTGCGGCCATGAATCACCTCCATAAAAAGTCACTTTAGTACAGGTTTTATGGTTCTTTAATTGGTTGGCTTGGGCACTTTGAGACAAGGTCTCACTCTCTAGCCCAGGCTGGTCTGGAATATGTGGCAATTCTCCTGCCTCAAATTTCCAAATGCTGAGAGTACTGGAAATTGCCCTGATTGTATCAGCCATCGCATCTGGCTTACTTTTAGGTTTCAGTGGAAAAAAAGGCATACATTACATTCCGTCACTCATTGTACAGACGTATTGCAGTGAGGGGCCAAATGCAGGGTTCTGCCTGAGGCACATCTTCAGTAGTTTGCTCTTTTTTTCTTTTTATGTTTTTGTTACATTTATTTACTTATTTATGGGTACATGCATTCGCCCATGCCTGTGGGGGTCTGAGGATAAATTGCTGGAATTGGTTCTTTTCTTCTACCATGTAGTTTTCAGGAATCGAACTCAGGTTGTCAAGCTTGGTAGCAAGCACCTTTTCCCTCTAACCCATCTCACTGTCCCTTTTTTCAAATTACAGTGATTTAGTTGTGTGTGTGTCTGTGTGTGTGTAGTTGTGTGCATGCACATAGGCATATGTGCCACAGCATGACGTGGAAGCCAACCCACTGTAGGAGTCAGTTCTCTCTTTTCACATTGTGGGTCCTGGGATTGAACTTAGGGTGTCAGGTTTGGCAGCAAGCACCTTTAGCTACTGAGTGATCTCCCTGCCAGACACACATACCTCTTTTAATAAGATTTTAATCTTGACTAGTAATAGAAAATAATCAATTAAATTGTTTTGTTTTGCTTCTTTGTTTGTTTAGAAAGGTTCTATCTATGCAGCCCTGACCTGCCTGGTATGTGTAGACCAGACTGGCCTTGAGAACTTGGAGCAATCCTCCTGCCTCTGCCTTCCTAGTTTTGGGATTTCACATATGAGTCACCACACCTGGCTGAATTTTTCTTTTCTTTCTTTCTTTCTTTCTTTTTTTTTTTTTTAAAGATTTATTTATTTTATTTGTATGACACTGTAGCTGTCAGACACACCAGAAGAGGGCATCAAATCCCATTACAGATAGTTGTGAGCCACCACGTGGTAGCTGGGAATTGAATTTAGAACCTCTGGAAGAGCAGTCAGTGCTCTTAATCACTGAGCCATCTCTCCAGCCCGAATTTTTATTTTCTTGAAGGAAAAGCTGAAGGCTTCCTTACCGAAACCACGGATTTGTGCTCATCCCCTTGGATTGGAGGGGAAAGATGCGCTGGTAACGCCAGCAGGAAGCACCAACAGGAAAACAACAAACTCCACTGAATTCACATGTGTGTACACATATACACACATACATACACACACACACACTCACACGCACATGTACACACACTCGCACACGCACACACACACACACCGCAGCCCCATTCAGCAATATATCCTGCAATAACTTTTTACCTTTTACATATCTAGATCAACACACCCGCTCCTAAGCCGCTTTTGGGTGGTGTGTAATCTTTTGTTGTCACAAGAAGTATGGCCACAAATGGCCTGGATTGGACTGCCTTGATTAAATGCCATTTGTTAACTCTTCCAGTGACTCATGAGGACACATTCCTAGAAGCAGTATTAATCAAAGAGTAAAGGCAGGTTCTTCTGTTCTGATTGCTATTACCGATTTCCTTCCAAAGCGATGATGTCGCTTTGCACTCCATGAACAATGTGTGTGAACGCCTGAGTCCTCACAGCTCCTGGTGTCAACATTTTGAAATTTTGCCCATCTGATAGTAGGACAAAATGTTATCTCTGTGTAATTTTAATTTGTACATCTTTTATTATGTAAAAAGTCAAGCTCCTTTGCCATTTATCACCTACTATCTATATTCAGATCTTCAGCCTATATAAACATAAGGACCTGGGGCTGAGGAGATGGCTCAGTGGGTGAATGCCTGGGCAAGAGCGTGAGGACCTGAGTTTGGATCCCCATGGGAGGAGATAGGCTGCTCCCTGGAGTTTGCCAGTTGTAGCTTGCCTCAGTAGTGTTCTGTCTTAGAAACTAACGCTGTAGCTCAGTGGGACAGCACTTGACTGGTATGTATGCCGTCCTAGGCTTGTATACAAATATGCACGCGCGTGCATGTGTGTGTGTGTGCGCGCGCGCATGTGCGTGTGCATGTGCTCGTGCGTGTGCACGTGCATGTGTGTGCGCGTGTGTGCATGTGTGTGCACTCATGTGCATGTGTGCATGCGTGTGAATGTGAGCATGTGTGTGCATGTGTGTGCTCACGCGTGTGAATGTGAGTGTGTGTATGCGTGCGTGCATGTGTGTGTGTGTGTGTGTGTGTGTGTGTGATTAAGGGACTGGAGAGATGGTTTGGCAGTTAAGAGCCTTTGCTGCTCTTATAGAAGATTGGGTTTTGTTCCCAGCACCCAGATGGTGCCTCACAACTGTCTGTAATTCCAATTGCAGGGGATTCAATACTCCTTTCTAGCCTCTAAGGGCACTGCTCGCATGTACAGGCTGCCGAGACACATAGATATATAACAATCATAATACACATATAATAACAAATCTTTTTTTTTTTAATGGAAAGAAACAGTTCTTTAGCTTTCCATGGTACTCAGTTTGTAGAGTGCTTGCCTAGCATGTGTGAAGGCCTAGGTTCAGTTTCCAGCACCTCAAAGATAAATAAATAACAAAAACCTAGGGGAGGAAGCAGGTGGAGGCAGGAGGATCAGAAGTCCAATGTCACTCTCGGCTATATATGGAGATCAACACCAGCCTGGGTTTAGGGAGG
>NW_022196903.1:66503084-66506725 GCF_008632895.1 Mastomys coucha | reverse complement strand
AGAGAGAGTCCTGGTGTATTATATTCTTGGCCCACAAAAGAAAAGAGACACGTTCAATGTTAGACTACATTGGTATCAAGTAAGCATGTGCTCAGAGCGTCTCCGTGTAATGTGGATCCTGGCAGATCTTCCGAAGGTTCTGCAGGTCATTATAAAGTTTAGTGGTGACCCAGGCATGGTGCTGCACAGGTAGAAGGATCACAAATAAAATGCTAGCCTGGGCTACACAATAATGGCCAGAAAAGGAGGGGGATAAAAGATGGATGAAAAGACCTCCTCAGTGGGTAGAGCTGTGGACAGCATAGCCTCACTATTTTTGTTGTATAGAAATAGAGGAGGTGAAAATAGAGAAATAAAGGGAGCTGCCAGCGGGCAGAGACAGTGCCGGAAAAGAACACTTTGACGTCTGCTACGCTTCTCTGTGCACAGAAGGTTGGGGTAAATGTTTTCAGCTCACAGGTCACAGGTTTTCTCTGGCAATTCTGCTGCCACACAGAAGCCACCAGGGTCTGTGCAGAAGTAAGCAAGCATGACTCGTGTTCTAGTTTGCCTTCTATTGCTGTGATGAACACCGTAACCAAAAACAGCTTGGTGAGGAAAGGGTTTGGGCCAGCTTCCAGTCCATCATGAGGGGAAGCCTGGGCAGGAACTGAACACAGGCCATGGAGGAATTCTGTTTACTGCTTGCTCTGCCTACGTTCTTATCCACCCCAGGTCCACCTGCCCAGGGGTGGCACCAACCACAGTGAGGGCCCTCCCCCATCCATCACCAAATCAAGACAATACTTCACAGGCTTGCCTAGAGGCCTATCTGATGGTGACATTTCCTTGGTAGAGGCTCCCCCTCCCTAGGTGACCCTAGCTTTTTGTCAAGTTGACAAAGTAACCAGCCCAGCTCGATTCCACGGTATTATCCAGAGGGTAGAGTGGATCTGGCCTGGGAACTTGAGTCGATCAGCCTCCGGGATGAGTAGACTAGCAGAAGTGGGTGAAAGGGTGGACATCTGTGTGGTGTACTTCACTGACCACAGGGTTTCTATCACCCCGGTGGCTGGAAGATTTGGGATTTGGCTTGTTGGTGCTCCCTTGTACATGCACGAGGACCTGAGTTTGAATCCATGAAACGGCGGGCTTGTAGCCTCAGCATCTAATCCCAGAACTCTTACAGGAAGATGGGAACAGGAGCCCAGAGGCTCTTGGGCCAGCTAGCCTGGTGGAGGAAATAGAGACATACAAATCCCTCGGACTGTCCTCTGACTTCTACACACACACCTGCATTCACACGCACGAATGCACAAATACACACAAACATCAGCCACACACACACACGCACACAAACTGACTGGAAAATCAAACAGATGTGTGACTCAGCCAGCTGATGCCAGCCTGCCTCTGTTGTCACCCATTCCAGTGCTGGCACAGTCACTCAGAAGACTGGCAGGGTTGTAGACTCTAAATGATAAGAAGAAGCTGTTGGGCTGATAGGATGGATGGCTCAGTGGGTAGGGACTGTCAAGCCTGCAGACCCCTGCTCAATCCCCAGGATCCATATGATAGAAGGAGAGAACCAACTCTGACAACTTGTGCTCTGACCTTCACAAACATGCTGTGGAACAACCATATACATTCACACTCACACAAAAAATAGGTAAAAATGTAATAATTTTTGTCAGGAGGTGGTGGCACACATTTTTAATCTCAGTAGTTGAGAGGCAGAGACAGGCAGATCTCTAAGTTCAAGGCCATCCTGGTCTACAGAGTGAGTTCCAGGACAGCCAGGGCTACTCAGAGAACCCCTGCTCCTCAAAAGACTAAACAAACAAAGTAATAGTTTTAAAAAATGACTCACTGAGGTTGGTATAACTATTGCTGTTGGCCAAGTTACTGCAACAGAGGCTAAAATACTGAGTACCCAGTCCGGTACCTAAGCAGTAACTTGGTACCAAGATGACTACTGGGCCATATCCACTGGAGTGGAAGAAATAATTCTTCATCCTCACTGAGGTTAGCCTAATTTCTAAATATATTTTGTTTTGTTTTTGGTTTGTTTTTTGGTTTTTGTGGTTTTTCGAGACAGGGTTTCTCTGTATAGCCCTGGTTGTCCTGGAACTCACTCTGTAGACTAGGCTGGCCTCGAACTCAGAGATCTGCTTGCCTCTGCCTCCCAAGTGCTGGGATTAAAGGCGTGCGCCACCACTACCCGGCTTAAATATATTCTTATCTTTTCTGCCTACCATTGGACAATGCCACAGGCCTTTGGAGGGTCTACCAATACAAGAGAGTTCTTTTTTCTTTTTCTTCCTTCCTTCCTTCCTTCCTTCCTTCCTTCCTTCCTTCCTTCCTTCCTTCCTTTCTTTCTCCCTCTTCTTTCTCCTCTTCTTCTTCTTTTTCTGGCTCTCTATGTAGCCCTGGTTGTCCTGGAACTTGCTATATAAACTATGTTAGTCTTGAATTTAACTCCTAGAAATCCTCTAGACTCTTCCTTTTGAGTCTGGGACTAAAGGCCTGTGCCAGCCACTATGTCCTCTGCTAAACTGGGAGTTTATGACCAGTCTGGGTTACAGGAGACCCTGTCTCAAAATAAGGTGCAGAGTAAAATACACTCTGTAGAACAGCGTGAACTTTGGGTGGACTGAGAGGAGTCCAGAGGGAAAGGCAAACAAAGAGAGCGAATGTGGACTGGTAAGTCTGTGCCAGAATCTGGTTAACCTTTAGGCCCTCCAGAAAGAGCTAACTTTTTTTTTCTTTTAGTTGTTTTTGTTTGTCTGTTTTTTTAATTTAATTTTATTTTTTGAGACAGAGTTTCTCTGTGTTGTTTTGGCTGTCCTTGAACTCACTGTGTAGACCAGGCTGGCCTCAAACTCATAGAGATCCACCTGCCTCTGTCTCCTGAGTGCCCAGATTGAAGGCGTGAGCTGCCACCATCACCTGGCTAAGCTACAGGATGGGTCCCATTTCAAAATGCTGAAATAATTTCACATTTTGATGGGAGAAAAGTGCTGAGGCGCCATCTGCTCAATCAGACAGGAGAAATAAATCGTGTCTACTTTTGCAAAGAACAATAATACAAATGAGCTGGAAAGTCAGAAAGCCACTCCCCACACCCCCATCCCCAGGAAAGGAAAGCTCATTTGTTGGAAGAAAATAGTAAACAGTAAGGCATTTCTGTCTCTTTTTAAAACTTTATTTCCTATTTTGTGTATCTGCATTTTGCCTGTACATGTTTGTGTACCATGTGTATCATGTGCTTGTGTAGAGGCAGGAGAAGGCACTAGATTCCCTGGGACTGGGGTTTCAGAGAATTGCAGCTGCCATGTGGGTGCTGGGAACTAAATCAGGGTCGTCTGGAAGAGCATCCAGTGCTCTTAAGTACTGACCCAACTCCGAAGCCCCAATAACATTGTGACGAATTGTCATTCCCCAGTTGGATCACATGCCCTTTACAGCAACCTTGTTTGAATAATTAGGATGATGTTTATGACTCTGTCTTCTTGTCTTAAAGACGAAGAAGCCAATTCTAGATCCTAAGCTGATTATTTCAGAGTTGAGGTTCAGTTCGTAGAACCAGAGGCAGATCCTCGCATTCTTCAGCTCACCCTGAACAGGACTGAGAAGGTGAGGTAATGCTCAACTTGATTTTT
>NW_022196903.1:66501483-66503068 GCF_008632895.1 Mastomys coucha | reverse complement strand
GCCTCGAACTCAGAAATCCGCCTGCCTCTGCCTCCCCAGTGCTGGGATTAAAGGCATGCGCCACCACTACCCAGCTCAACTTGATTTTTTAAAATGTAAAGAATAATTCATACTCATTATTTATTGGGATGGTTCGACACAGATTTTACAGATGTTCAGACAAACCCTTTAACATACAGAACAAGTAGGCTGTGGGCTCTTGTTCTAATCTTCAGCCAGCCCTAAAATTATTTAATTTGATATTTTGAAAAAAGATGAAACACTGAGAAGGCAGGAGGTGATTCATGGCCACACTTCTCAGATGAAAGGACATAACTGGAGATAGCCAGTGACCACAGAAGGTCTGTAGGGAGCAGGTGCGTGGCATGCAAAGGCCTTCTGCTCTACACTGCATACTTCCTCAGCCTGACATCACATGTGGGAAAGTTCCTGATATCTAGGAGAAATGCTCCTTCAGAAAGAGTTACCCCAGTTAGAGCTGGGGGATATGCCAGTGGTAGGATATTTGACACACAGACACGAAGACCTAAGCTTAGATCCCTAGTACTATTCATATAAAAAGGGTGCTAGAAAGAAAGGTTGGCTGTTAAGCAAGCTTATTGTTTCTGCAGAGGACCTGAGTTCAATTCCCAGCACCCACATCAGAGAGCCAGCCTCATCTAATGGATGAAATCTGGGCTACAGTACCTGTGGTAGTCAGAGGAAGAGGTTTGGGGCTCAGGTCTCTCCTTCCTCTGTCAGCCTGGTACAGCAAGTGCTTTAACCATCTGACATCACACTGGCTACTTTTAGTTTAGCATTGTCTATACTCCTACATACATCCTTAAATGAAAAACTAGCAACTGCAGAAGGAGAATTTCTGTCAGTTCAAGGCCAGCCTCAAACAAAACAAAACAATAACAAAAAAACTTCTCAAATATAAAGATAATGACAGAACCTCAGGAGTTTTACACACACACACAAGCACACACATGCACATGCATACACACATACTAACACTCACACCCAGACACACCACACATACACAATACACACACACATGCACATACACACATATGATGCACATATACACACATTCACACATCCCTTTCTCTCTCTCTCTTTCTCTCTCTCTCTCTCTCTCTCCCACACACACACATACCACACATACATACCACATACACACACTTCAGAGGTTATACATGAATTCCACGTGTGTGTGTATGTGTGTGTGTGTGTATTATATAAACTTATATACACAAACACACATGCATGCTCACACATATAAAACCTTACAGGCTATAAGTAGATATATTTACATATATACATCTATATATAAAACCTTAGGGTTATGTATAAGCTCACACGTTACATTTATGCACACAGACATATTTCTTTCTTTCTTTCTTTCTTTCTTTCTTTTTTTCTTTTTTTCTTTTTTAGGTTTCCAAGACAGGGTTTCTCTCCCGGCGGTGGTGGCGCACACCTTTAATTCCAGTACTTGGGAGGCAGAGGCAGGCGGATTTCTGAGTTCAAGCCCAGCCTGGTCTACAGAATGAGTTCCAGGACAGCCAGAGCTATACAGAGAAACCCTGTCTTGAAAAAG
>NW_022196903.1:66482818-66501473 GCF_008632895.1 Mastomys coucha | reverse complement strand
CGAACTCAGAAATCCGCCTGCCTCTGCCTCTCAAGTGCTGGAATTAAAGGTATGTGCTACCATTACCCAGCTCTGAATTTCTTCTTTGATTAAAACTTACAAGTTCAAAACAAGGGCACTGCTTTGGCTTCCTGTCCCTCTCAGCTCTCAGGACACTGGGGAGGGGCGGGAAGGACTGTGGGAGGAAGGGGGTGGGAAGAGACATGTTGGTGGGTGAGTTTAGACTCTATAAACCCTTCTGTTCCTATGATTTTTTTTTTTTATTGTTTGGGAATAAATCCAAGGTTCACACATACTAGACAAGCACTTTACCATGAGCTACATCCCCAGATGCTCTGAGTTTTCCTTTTTTTCTTTCTGTGGAGCTGGCCTCCAATTTACAGCAACTCCCCTGCCCCGGCCTTGAAAGAGCTGAATTACAGATCTGAGCCCATATCCAGCTCTTTGTACTTGTTCATTATTATTACCATGGTACTTGACTTTCTAGTTAAAAAAAAAGTATTGATTGACTTTTTGATACTGTAACAAATACTAAGATAGTCAAGTTATAAACAGAAAGGGTTTATTTTGGCTCAAAGTTGTTTAGCTTTTTGCCTGTGATCAGGTGCTTTGGGGTCTGGGAAACCTAGCATATAATGTGGGAAGCAGGTGGCAGAGGAAAATGGCTCATCCATGGCTGGGATGTGAAAAGGAAGGCACCAGGGTCCTAGTCTATTTCCCCTAAGCTCCACCACTTCCCCCAGTGCCAACACAAGGACTGGGTCTTTAACACATGGCTAGATCTAAAGTACAGCAAACTCCTTTAAGGGATTTCTATATGGGGCCGGAGAGAGAGAACTCAGTAGGCAAAGGGCTTTCTCTGAAAGCATGAGAACCTGAGTTCAATCCCCAGAAAACACATAATGATGTCAGTCAGGGACATTTACCTGCATAAAGAAGAGCAGATCTCCACGTGTGGTGGTTATTTGAGATGTCCCGCACAGGCTCAGGCATTAACCTATTTGGTTCCCAGTTGCTGCTGTTATATGGGGAAGTTTTGGGGGAAGCACACCACAGGGTGAGCGGTGAGTGGCCACCCCCACTTCCAGTCCATGTTTTCTGCCTTCTGCGTTTGTGGTTGAGATGTGATATCCAGTTTCTTGCTCCTACCACCATGCCTGCCTGCCATTTGCTGCCATGCCACAATGAATTTATTCTTCTGGAACCATAAACAGATGTAAACTTTTCTTCTATGAGTTGCTTTGGTCATTGTATTTTATCACCATAACTGAAAAGTAGCTACTTCAGAAGTTGGCACCTGAGAGCCAGCTGTCACTGTAAAGAACCAGCCTGTATTGCATTTTGAAGGGGTGTGGAAGACTTTGGAGCTTGGATTAGAAAAACAGTTGAATGCTGTAAGCAGGTTGAAAGGGTTGTTTAGTAGGAGCCAGGGAAACAGTGGTGCTGATGGCAATGTATACAGGAACGCGTGGTTCAAGAGGTTTCCCAGAGGAGTAATATTAGTAAGTGGGCCAGAGGACATCTATGTGATACTTTGGCAAAGAATCTATCTGCCTTCTGCTCATACCCTGAGAATTTGCCGGATGCTAAATTAAAATGTAACAGACTCGTGTATTCAGCAGAGGAAATTTCAATACTGCATAGTGTTGAGTCTGTGGCATGATTATTGCTAATAATGCCTATGCAAAAGAGAGAGGACCTCTGCCAGCCCCACTTGCTCCTGTGTAATTCACTGTAGCTGTCTTCAGACTCACCAGAAGAGGGCGTCTGATCTCATTATGGGTGGTTGTGAGTCACCATGTGGTTGCTGAGATTTGAACTCATGACCTTTAGAAGAGCAATCAGTGCTCTTACCTGCTGAGCCATCTCACCAGCCCAAGGGTTGGCTTTTTTAATTTATGGATTTGTATGGTTTAAAATACATAGCTGGGCATTGGTGGCACATGCCTTTATTTTATTTATTTTATATTTTCTTTCTTTCTTTTTTTGGGGGGGTTGTTTTGTTTTGTTTTTTTTGAGACAGGGTTTCTCTGTGTATCTCTGGCTGTCCTGGAACTCACTCTGTAGACCAGGCTGGCTTCGAACTCAGAATTCTACCTGTCTCTGCCTCCCAAGTGCTGGGATTAAAGGCATGCGCCACCACCTCCCGGCTATTTATTTCTTTATTTTAGTTTTTTTTTTTTTTAAAGAAAAGAGAGTTTGTGGTGGTTTGGATAGGAATGGCCCATAGATTCATGTGTTTGAATGCTTGGCCTATGGGGAGCAGCACTATTGGGAGGTATTCCCTTGTTGGAGTAGGTGTGACAATGTTTGAGCAGGTGTGGCTTTGTCGGAGGAAGAGTATCACTGTTGGTGTTGTCTCTGAAGTCTCAATCAAACATGCTCAAGCTATGTCCATTGTGGAGTACGGTCTCCTTCTGCTGCCTCTGGATCAAAATTTAGAACTCTCAGCTCAAGCACCATGTTTGTCTATATTTCTTCATGCTTCTTGCCATGATGATAATGGACTAAATCTCTGAGCTGTAAGCCAGACCCAATGAAATTCTCTCCTTTAGAAGAGTTGCTGTGGTTATGGTGTTTCTTCACAGCAATAAAACTCTAACTAAGACAGTGTTTCTCTGCTATAAAATTTTATATGCCCCCCCCACCCAACTGGTGCACACTATTAATCCCAGCACTTGGGATGCAGAGGCAAGAAGATCTCTGTGAGTTCAAGACCAGCCTGGTCTACAGAGCAAGTTCCAGGGCATCCAGGGGTTCTCAGAGAAACCCTGTCTTGAAAAACAAACAAATAAACTCTCTTTGTATGTATGTATATATATACATATATATACATAATATATATAAGTATATAAATCTATATATATGTACACATACATAAATTTCTGAGGGCTGGAAAGATGGCTTATTGGTGACGAGCACTTGCTTCTTTTGCAGCTGACCTGGGTTCAGTTCCCAGCATCCAGAACATAGTGGTTTCCAGCTGTTGCCCTGAATGCAATATACATACAGGCAACCAGGGAAAAAAAATGCTTACACATTTAAATTAAATTTAAAACATATTTTATTTTATTCTATTGATTTTTCATTAAAACATATTTTAAATTACAATAATTTTAAAAATATTTATTTATTTATTTATTTTGGTTTTTCGAGACAGGGTTTCTCTGTATAGCTCTGGCTGTCCTGGAACTCACTCTGTAGACCAGACTGGCCTCGAACTCAGAAATCCGCCTGCCTCTGCCTCCCAAGTGCTGGGATTAAGGCATGTGCCACCACTGCCTGGCTTAAAATATTTATTTATAGAAAGATAATTTGAAATGTATCTTTATGTATTTTGGGCACTAGAGCAATGGCTCAGTGGAAAGAATGACAGCTGCTCTTTCAGAAGATCTGAGGTCAGTTCCTAGAACCCATCTCAGATGTTCTTCCTCCCTCCCTAGAGCTGGCACGGCATGGCAGGCATGGACCACCACAGCAAGTTTATTTCGTACTGGGGATTTAACCTAAGGATTCATGTGCATCTTATGATCCTTTATCCCCCATGTTATTATTTTTATATACAAATGTATATTTATTTTAAAATAAAAAATAATATATTTAAAAGATTCTAGTTATCCTAAAAGTTTTTAAGCTAAAATTTCTAATTGCTTAGGACTAGCAGGTAGCATTTACCTATTTGATCAATATATTGGTCATATTTTCACTTGAAATGTGTTATTTCATAAGAATAGGTATATAAGAGAATACGATAACCTCTAAAAGATATTTATACAAGCACTTAATTACCATTTGAATTGATTTTCACTGTTACTATATCAGCTATGAAGCCATGAATGACATTGTGATATTTTTTATGTGCACATAACATGCTTTGATCCTAGTCACCCTGCATTGCTTTCTCGTTCCCTCTTTCTCCTCCAGTACCAGCTCTCTTCCAAAATTGTCTCCTTCATACCGTCTTTTTATTAATCAACTTGTTTGTTTGTTTTTTCTTTTTATTTTTTTTTTTCTTTTCATTTTCCCCTTTGGTTTTTCGAGACAGGGTTTCTCTGTGTAGCCCTGGCTGTCCTGGAACTCACTCTGTAGACCAGGCTGGCCTCGAACTCAGAAATCTGCTTGCCTCTGCCTCCCAAGTGCTAGGATTAAAGGCGTGTGCCACCACTGCCCAGCGTTTGTTTGTTTTTTCAAGGCAAGGTTTCTATGTGTAGCCCTCGCTGTCCTCAACTTGCTTTAATAGACCAGGCTGGCCTGGAACTCTCAGAGATCAGCCTGCCTCTGCCTTCCTAGTGCTGGGATTAAAGGCAAGCACCACCATACCAGGCCTATTTGTTTTCTAAAAAGACATAAAAGGACTGTATCAGCATAGGAGGGAGGTGAGGAGAAACTGGAGAGGGAAGGAACAGAGGCAAGAAAACCATAATCGGGATATAGTATTTGGGGGGAAACCCCCCAATTTTCAATATAAAGGTGGGAAGTATTATTAATTAAGTAATTAAACCGAGGTGGGTGGAGGGAGGGAGGGCGATTGGGCGATTGGGGTTGTTGGGATCTAAAATGCTGAACAGCGATCTTCTGGATGCTGGGCGGGGACTCTGGAGTTCACCGACTCAAAAAGAGACAACTGAGGAAACCCGACAGGGGGAAGGTAAGTCTGTTGGATAGATGGCGGGGCTGGCTAGTGCAGGTTAATTCCAGGCCAGAGGAACTTCAGCCAATATACATCATCTTGTGAAATTCCTTTGACTTGATTTATTTCAGGAGTGGGCTAGGGAAGGAACTCCAAGCAGTAGACTGGCTGAAACTCAATTGCAGATTACTGGAGCTGAGAGGCCATGATGCTTGGGTCCAATATACGCTGGAAAGTGCAAACGCGGCTTTTCAGCCAGATAGAATTTACTTCAGACCTCATCCTTCTCCCACGTGATTATTACTGGAGTTGTCGGGGTCAGAGAAAAACTGTTACCAGAGTAGGGTCAGAGCCCAGGGCCCTAGGAGCCTTCAAGTGCTCACTCACGGACCTGCCCTCTGGAGACAACAGTGAAGTGCAAATAAATAAGATTTATTCGATGTAGCCACAGTGGGAAGAACAATGAGGATACGTGACCACCCAAGTCCATCTCAGGAGTCCTGAAGTGAAGTAAGCAGTCTGGCCAAGGCGTGGACCCTTCATTCCTCAGCCCGGCAAATCCTCGGCAAAGTGGTCCAATGAGCGCTTAGAACTGAGGAAAATCTCCTCTCGGGAGACAAGTTCTTCCTCTGACTGCTCCAGGCCTTTTCCTTCTACCAGCATGGGACTCCTGGGGAAATCTGCATATTCTTTTTTAAATGTAGCTTTTATTGTTATTCAGGTACAGGAGGACAACAGATCAGAGCATAAAGGCTACGGAAAAGATAGTCTGTGATTCACAGTACCTAAAAGAAAGGGACACGTAACACAACCTGGAGACACACGGGAAAGTACCTGAGTCAGCCTGGAGGAAGGAGGAATGAGGAGAAGGCAGAGCAGAACTTTTACTGTGGCTTTCAGGGCTGGGGGGAAGCAAGGTGAACCAGTCAAGCAGGTGGAGTTGCTGTAGGCGCAGCTGCAGCTTGCTCCAGTCTAAGCAGCTGTCGGGACGGTACTCCGCTCTGTGCAAGTTAGGGACAGGGCGCCTTGCCTAAGGAAGTAAGAGCCCAATGGCGTGGGGTGCTGGGGTGCGTGAATGGGTCTGGGATTGGTTGTTTTGTATATGAAAGACCCCTCATAATGCAGTCATTTGCAAATCTTTCTGACATTTACAGCATCTGGCCTTCTCTCCCGGGTCACCAAAGACCTGCAGGGGCAGTTCCCAATACACACAATTAAAAATAAATATTTAAAAGACTTATGGATCCTGCTATTGGAATCAGCTTGTCAATATATGTGTACACACACACACACACACACACACACACACACACACACCAAAACCAAACCAAAACAACAACAAAAACCTGTGAAGTTTTTAATGGACTGGGATAGTTTTTTTTAAACATTGTATTGAATGTATGCATCAATTTTAGGAGAATGACCAAAAAATACCCTCACTTTTTTTTTTCTTTTTTTAGTTGAGGGGATTCATTAAAATCTGTTTGTTAGTCGGTTGAGGGTGGTGCACGCCTTTCATCCCAGCACTCTGAAGGCAGAGGCAGGAGGATCTCTGTTGTATTAGAGGCCATCTTGGTTTACAAATTGAGTATAAGAACAACCAGGGCTGTTACACTGAGAAACCCTGTCTTGAAAAAACAAACAAACAAACAAACAAACAAAAACATCAGGTTGCAGGCGAACATGTAGGGCATTTTCTTAATTAGTAATTGGTGTGGGTGGCCTCCCTGGGTGGCCTCCCCCCCCCCCCCCCCCCCCCCCCCCCCCCCCCCCCCCCCGCCCAGTCCTGGGTTCTATAAGCAAGCAGCCTGAGCAAGCAAAGGAGAGTAAGCCAGCGCGGCACAGCCACCTTCTTATGGCCTCTGCCTCCCTGTAGGCACCTGCGCTGCTTGACTTCCTGCTCCTTGCTACTTTTGATGATGTTGTTGCGTGGAACTGTGAGCCTGGTCGCTTTTGGTCATGGTGTTTAATCACAGCAATCAAGACCATAACTAAGACAAACGCCCTTGTTGGTTGTACTGTTAAAGATCGGGCTGGCGAGATGGCTCAGTGGGTAAGAGCACTGACTGCTCTTCCGAAGGATCCCAGCAACCACATGGTGGCTCACAACCACCCGTAGTGAGATCTGACGCCCTCTTCTGGTGCGTCTGAAGACAGCTACAGTGTATTACTCCGGAGCGAGCCGGGGCCGGAGCATGGGGGGAGGGGGGGAGCCAGAGCGAGCAGGCCTTCCTGAGTTCAATTCCTAGCAGCCACATGATGGCTCACGGCCATCTGTACAGCTACAGTGTACTCATACACATAAAATAAATCTTTAAAAGATCATGTTGAGGGCTGGTCCCAGTACTGAATAAAGTAGACGAGATAACACATGGGAGATAGAGGCAAGAGGATATAGTATGCGCATGTTAGTGCAGATGCCTACAGAGGCTGGAAGATGGTATCGAATCCCCTGGCACTCTGTCACAGGAGGTGATGCTGCTATTGTGGGTGCCAGGAACCACACTTGGGTCCTTTGTACAACTTTTAAGTGTTGAGCAATCTCTTAAGTCCCTATTTATTTTTTTGAGACAAGTTTTCACACTACATAGCCCAGGCTGGCCTTCAACTCATTATGTAGCCCAAGCTAGCCTCTGACTTTGAATTTATGACCCTCCTGCCTCTTTGCCTGGAGAGCTGGGATTACACACATGTGCAATCATGCCTATCATCCACATTTTTAAAAAAAATATTAAGCTGGGCGGTGGTGGTGCACGCCTTTGATCCTAGCACTTGGGAGGCAGAGGCAGGCGGATTTCTGAGTTCGAGGCTAGCCTGGTCTACAGAGTGAGTTCCAGGACAGCCAGGGCTACACAGAGAAACCCTGTCATGAAAAACAAACAACAACAACAACAAAAAACAATTATACTTTCTTGCTGTAATCCGTTTCTTTGAACACTGATAAACATATTTGCACGATGTCAGAGTTTTCTCCTGAATGGATACACCATGATTTGATGTGATAATTTAAGAGCATCAAAATTGTTTCTAGCTTTTCATCATGGTGAACACTCTCTTCCAGTTTATTTCTTCAGTACTGAATCCTAGAAGTACAAGGATGAGTCAAAGCATTTGCACTTTTAAAGATTTTCCAAGGCATTGCCAAACTTCCTTTCAGAAATCTTACACAACGCCACGCCTAGAGCCCTGTGTGCTTCTGCTTATGGGGGCCAATGCTGGGTGTTAGCTTCTTCTCGACTTGTGCCAATCTGATAGGTGATAAAAGTCTATTCTATGTTGCTTCAATTTGTATTTCTTCCAAGTTGACAGGTGTGGTAGGCTGACAACAGCTCACTCCCAAAGATGACAGACAGGCCCACGGCCTACTCCCCGGAGCCTAGGAATGAGGTCAAGCGGTCTTTCAAGATTTGATTCAGCTATGGATTGGAGCCTGGAAGAAAGGTGATCCTGAGTTACTGGAATGGTCTCCAAATGCCATTTCAGGGCTCCAATGTGACCACAGATAACAGAAGTTAGCAAGATATGGTCCAAAATAGAGTGCTAACAGCCCTAGAAGCTAGCAAGAGGCTCATTGGAACCCTCAGAGGCCATCTGGTTCCATCAACTCATTCTTCCTCTTTCTTATTCTCTCTTTTCTTCCCTACCCTTCTCTTCCATTCCCACCCCTCTCCACCCCACTTTCCTCTTCCCTTCAGCAGTACTAGGGATTGAACTCAGGGTCTCAGATTCTAACCAAGCTCCCTACCATCGAGGTAACATCTTATTTCTCAGCTGCCAACATCTTAATTTCTACCCAGTAAAACTAATTTTGTATCTCTACAACAGTAGAGAGATTACTGTCCTGTAAGAACACCTTTTTCTTTTAAGGCCATCAAGTTTGTAGTGATTTATCACAGCAGTCATAGAGAATTAATACAATGAGCTTATCATATGTTTATACACCACAGGAAAAGTGTTTTTTGTTTGTTTGTTTGTTTTTGTTTTTTTGAGACAGGGTTTCTCTTTGTAGCCCTGACTCTTCTGGAACCAGGCTAGATTCAAACTCGGAAATATCCACCTGTCTCTGCCTCCCAAGTGCTGGGATTAAAGGCATGCACTACCACTGCCCCACTAGGAAAAGTTTTTTTTGGAGACAGGGTTTCTCCGTATAGTCCTGGCTGTCCTGGAACTCACTCTGTAGACCAAGCTGGCCTCGAACTCAGAAATCCGCCTGCCTCTGCCTCCCAAGTGCTGGGATTAAAGGTGTGTGCCACCTCTGCCCGGCAGGAAAAATATTCTTAAATAAGAGTTCCATAGATTCCTCCTATACAATTACTTTAACTTTAAAAAAAAAAAAAACCTTCCACAAAATACCATACAATGACATGAGGGAGGGTACATATTGAGGTAATAACAGGAGGGAGGGTGAGTATTGAGAGACTCTGACCAAATGGTGGAGGAGGCCTGGAGTAGACTGCTTGTGAGCAGCAAAGACCAGCCTCGGGCTCTGGGCTCACTCTTAGCTCCGTGCTCAGTGGACTACCCCAAGCCATCACTGCAACTGCCATGCCTCTGTCACCTAATTTCTGTTTTGTTTTCTGAGACAGGGTTTCTCTGTGTAGCCCTAGCTGTCCTGGAACTCACTCTGTAACTAGGCTGGCCTTGAACTTAGAGATCTGCCTGCCTCTGCCTCCTGAGTGCTGGGATGAAAGTCATGTGCCACCACTGCCCAACCCCTAAAATGTTTTTAAATGAAACAATGAAAGCTATATGTACTAATCTTTGTCGTAACGGTGCTTTAAACCCATTCTTGATCCTCCTAAGCAGGGGCTCAACCTGTGCAGCTCCTTGCTGTGGGTTCTGTGGGTAGAAAGATGCAGATAAACTATAGCTCTCTCCATCACCCCTTCTTAAAGCTGTAACTTTATCCAACCTAAGGCAACTCGAGAAAACACCGCATGTGTAAGTCCTGGTTTGCTTGCTTGTTTTCTGGTTTGCTTTTAAAGACAAGGGTCTCTCTAGGCAGACCTGGTTGTCTTGTACCTCACTGTGTAGACCAGGCTGGCCTCAAACTCACAGAGATCCACCAGCCTCTGCCTCCTCTCCCAGGTTTTGAGATGAAAGGCACAGGCCACCACACCTGGCTTTAAGTTGTGTCTAAAACATTTAAAAAGATTCTCATACTGACTTTCTAGACTGATTTTAAATTTTATGTTGTCACCAATGTCCCCATGATAGATGACTGCAAGTGGTGTTACTTCCCCCTTTCCTAGCTGACTGTGGATATGTGAATCTATCTAGTCCCGAGGACTGAACACAGGACCTCATGAGTGCTAAATACTGCCTATCATCTCCATCTTTTTTTTTTTTTTCCTTTTTTTGGTTTTTCGAGACAGAGTTTCTCTGTGTAGCCCTGGCTGTTCTGGAACTCACTCTGTAGACCAGGCTGGCCTCGAACTCAGAAATCCGCCTGCCTCTGCATTCCAAGTGCTGGGCTTAAAGGCGTGCGCCACCACCGACCGACCGGCCATCTCCATCTTTTAAACCATATTTAACTTGTGAGTGAATGAATGCACGTGGCATGGTCCACACATAGAAGCTAGAGGACAACTAGAAGGGAGTCTGTTCTCTATTTCCACCAGGTGGGTACCGGACGAGGACACAGAGCTTGAGTTAAGTACCTGCTGAGCCATCTTGTTAGCCCCAAAATGCTCTCTCAAGTCTGTTCCTCACCTATATAGCTGGTTAGGTAATTTGCTTATGGTGCTTGTTAGCGCTCACGGCAGCTTCCTAATCAGCTTTGGGAGTTCTGGGTGATAATTTCTTCTTGAAATCCATACAGTTAAAATCCCGTCTGAATCCAAGACAGTAAGTATTGGATTTCACACCTCTTTTCTCCAACTTTAGAGAGTGATCTTTCAGACTTCAGTAGTTCCTTACTAAGAGGAAGTGATCAAAAACAGTTTGGAGACAGGAATGTGTTGGAACACCATAGGAAAGGGAACGGAAGGCCGCTAGGCTTGTTTCGAAGTGTCACAAAATCCGGCTGAGTAGAAGGGCTCATGGGATCCTGCACTCTAAGGAACTGCAGGCTGAGTGGTCGTGCTCCGCCGATCGGCGAGTTCTCAGCTTTCCCGCAGGGGGCAGTGCTGCCTGCCGGTGCGGTGGGAGCCGAGTGGGAACCCTCGCGGAGTTCTGGGGGTTGTTTGCAAAGAAAGTTAGGAGATGGGAAGGAGTGCGGGCCAGACTCTCGGGCTTAGCGGGAGGGTGCGAGAAGGACTTCCCAGGGTAGCCATTGGAGTTCAGTGGAGGGGATCTGGATAAGTTCGAGGGGTAAGGTGGTCGCACGAGGAGGGGAGTTGCAGTCCCCGGAAGGTGCAAGCGAGCAGGACGCGAGTGTGAATGCGAGTGTGCGTGCGCGCGCTGCAGTTCGCCTGGTTCCGAGAGGAGCGGGTGTCAGCTTGCAGCCGGGGCTCCTCCCTCCGGCCCCCCTGCCCCGCCGGGCGGTCCCTCCCTCTTTCCCCATCGCCCCTCCCCGGCGGGCCAGGCGCTGGGACGCCCGGGCCGAGCAGGCAGCGGCTGTGGCGGCGGCTAGTTGTGGAGCCCTAGGTTCCGTGCTGCGGGACGATCCGGAGCCGAGTGTCTCTTGCCCCGGCTGGGCGGTGCTGGGCCCGCTTCCCACGGAGCCACGCCCTGTCAAAACTTTGTCGCTGCAGCGGCCAAACGATCGGAGCCGGGCCAGCGAGAGGGAGGGAGGGGCGCCGGGCCGGGCCAGGCAGGGCGCGGGGCTCCGAGCGCAGCGGCCCCGGCCCGTGGCCCCACCATGCCCCAGCTCGGTGGTGGCCGTGGTGGCGGCGCCGGCGGGGGAGGCGGTGGCTCCGGAGCCGGGGCAACCAGTGGAGGGGACGACCTCGGAGCGAACGACGAGCTGATCCCCTTCCAGGACGAGGGGGGCGAAGAGCAAGAGCCCAGCAGCGACAGCGCTTCGGCGCAGAGGGATCTGGATGAGGTCAAGTCCTCCTTGGTCAACGAATCG
Source organism: Mastomys coucha (assembly GCF_008632895.1). NCBI lineage: Eukaryota > Metazoa > Chordata > Mammalia > Rodentia > Muridae > Mastomys > Mastomys coucha. Next base: position 66,489,828 of record NW_022196903.1, on the reverse strand, counting down.
GAGAATCAGAGCAGTAGTTCCGACTCCGAGGTAAAGGGATTCCTAGGGTCAGCCCCTGGGGGACCCGGGTCCCGCTCCCGCTCACCCGCCTTCGCCTTTGTGTCTCCTCCACAGGCGGAGAGGCGCCCGCAGCCCGCCCGGGACGCTTTCCAGAAGCCGCGCGACTACTTCGCCGAAGGTAAGTGCCTTCTCCGTCACTCTCCACTCTCCGGCCATCAGCGATTGGCCGTACGGGTCTCCATGGTCCGGGTGGCTGAGCCCCTGCTCTCCTCCCATCGCTGCAGCAGCCACTCTGGGGCTCACTCGGGGGGCGCTCGGGTTCCGGATTCCCGCCCCGACCTCCAGATCGCTACTCTGGGGGACCCCTGACCTCACTCCACTTTGGTTTTGTCCGTAGTGAGAAGGCCCCAGGATGGCGCTTTCTTTAAGGGACCTGCGTACCCTGGGTACCCCTTCCTGATGATTCCAGACCTGAGCAGCCCGTACCTCTCCAACGGACCCCTGTCTCCTGGTGGAGCGCGCACCGTAAGTGTCAGTCCGGCCGTGGGGGGACCGGTGGGCGTCAGGCTCGGCGGGATGCGCCCCCGGGCTTTCCGTGGTGTGGGGGATGGGGCCTCCTGCCTGAGCCATCCTGGGCCGAACTTGTTTGCGGAGTCAAACTCCCCTGTGGTGGCCTAGTAGGAGACTGCTTTGGCCAGTAACCGGATGAAAGTAAAGTTCTTTTAACTTCTCGCCTTTGGGAGATTGCGGCCTGGTGGGTCCTCCCAGCCTCCCAAATTCCTTGCTCCTACCAAAGGAAAACTTGGATTTGTGCCTGCCTTTGGAGGTGGGGGTGTCTCGCTTTCCTTCCTGGAGATTGGTCAGCTTTCCCCTTGGCAAGGGGGAAAGTTGGGCAAGGGCCTGGAGGATCCTTACTTGAGATGTCCTCTGACCTGCCGGTTCCCTGGGCTGCTGTGAGCTGTACAAACTCCTTATTTTGTGTGGATTATACAGAACCCACCCCCCAATCCTCACACCAGGGCCTCAATTTTTCTGCAGAACTCTGGGTTTTAAACTCCTCTGAGATGGTTTGGAGGGCGACCCAAGGCATTCTTACTTGGCTTTTTCCCCCTTTTGTTGCGGGCTTTTCTCATTTAAAGCGAGCGCTGCGACACTTTAAACCTGTTAATGGGAGCGCATTGTGTGCTGTGTGCCTGGCATTTAGAGCGGTGATTAAGCAAATTGACCCGGCCCCAGACAATGTGCAAATGAGGGCGGATTCCTTCACCCCTCTCTAGCTAGGAGCTCCCGCCTCTCTCTCCTGCGAAATGAGGGGTGCAGTTCGGGGCTGGCCAGGCCTTCTAGCCGCTACTCCACACCCAAGTTTCCTGTGCTGATGCTAGGTTGGATGGTAGATCCTGGGTGCACACCCTCCTGCTGTGCAGCGGCTTGCTCGACGTCTCTGCCTCTGTCTACAGAGCTTTCCAGAGTTGGTTGGTTCATTCTCCCTGCTGGACTCTGTATGGCATGTCTACTCAGGAGTGCATCCCTCAGGGAACTGAGCTCGAATAAAAGTTCATCTTAAATATGACTATATTCAAGGGCTGCCATCTAAGATCTGGGTACTGAATGGGTTGTTCCTGCTGTCATTTCGAGCCCTTACTTAGTGGAGCGGGATGGCCTCCATAGTTCGTGCAGAGTGTGTGTGTGTGTGTGTGTGTGTGTGTGTGTGTGTGTGTGTGTTGTGTGTGTTCTTCACTGGTTAGGGGTTGGGGGATGTTCTGATGGATGAAGAGGGGCATAGAATCACACCCACACTGCTTGCCTTGGCTCTGGGATAGAGAAAGACCCTCACAGTTTTGGGCCTGCTATACACTTCAGAGTACCCCAAGAAGTTCTTTTGAAAGTGGATATTGATCTAGGACTTTGCTTTTGCTCTTTCAAGGTGAAGGTGTGTGCAAATGTTGGGGACCACCCCCAGCTTCCCTCCCTTGCAGGCGCAGGGAGTTCCCATATCTTTGTGTGTGTATGTTAAGTCACTTCGGTCCCCTCTTCTCTGTTTTTTATCATTAGGAGCCACTTATGCCCATATATTAGCTCTGAGCCAGGTCTTAGGAAGTTAGAAGTCATCGGAAACATCCCAAATATGACTGTTTCCCCTTTAACTGGAGATTTCCTCCACACCACACTCATTTCTTTTAATTTTTACATTTTCTTTCGTGCATGTGTGTACATGTGTGTACATACTTGGGTGTTTCTGAGTCTTATGCCAGGATTAGTACCTTCCTGAAGGACAGAAGACAACCTTTGGTAGTCAGTTGTATTCTCTTCTGCCATGTGAGTTCCCATGATCCAAGTCAGGTTGTCCCATTTGGCTGGCCAGTGCCTTTACCCACAGAGCCATCTCGCTGGCTCTCCACACCCATCTCTTAGCCCATTGGCCTGGGGACTTTGACTCCCATCTCACCCCCATGCCTCTATCTTATCTCCCTGATGAACTGGCTTAAAATCGTAAGTTCGGCTTCCTTGGTGTTTGGTGTTTCTCACATGCTGCCCTGCTCAGTTACAAAGTTCACTGTGTTGTAGCAGGGAAGTTCCTATCCTAGAGCTGCATCATCAGTAGGGCAGAGCAGGTTAGGACCCATTTAAGCACTTGTTTGGACTATATGGCTGAAATTATTATTTTCTTCTTGATGATAGTATCATTATAGTTAACACAATTCTCATGGAAGAACACAAGTGGTCATCCAGGTAAAATCCGCCCTCTGCTGTTTCCCAGGGAAGTGGATAGTTAGGGATAAGGCAGGAACCAGTAGGTTGGAAGGAGATTCTTGGACTGTGTGATTGATTCAATCTGTCTTTTGCTTTCTAGGTCTTGTTGTTTCTCCTTTAAATTATTCAACAGTAAACTTTATTGTTTTAGGCCTATACGTATAAAAGTGGGGTACCATTTCTCGGCCGTTCTAGATTTCTGGACAAAACAAAACCAGAAGTCAAAGTGGATGCTGGCTGCAGTGTTTTTGAGTTATTTTGGACCTTTGGCTTTGCAGACAGGAGGCCAAAGCACTCACCACTGGCATCTCTGCTGCTTGGACAGTCATGTAGTCAGGCTGTCCTTCTCCGTGGGTCACCTCTGCTTTCTCCTCTGCTTTCTGCCAGGAAATGGTCCCTTCCTGAGACTCTTTAGGGCAGAGGTCACCTTTCTCTGGGCTAAGGGATAAGTTTTAAGACAGGGTCTCATTCTATATAGTCCAGGCTGGCCTCGAACTTGGATCCTCCTATCTAAGGAGGATTAGCCTCTTGAGTGCTAGGTTTACAGATGTTTCACTATGAGTGTGCTTCTCTTTCAATCCCCCTGGGGAACCTGAGGCTTGTGAAGAAGGGAAGCGCTGTCACACTTCGTACTAGTCCTAGTACTTGGAAACATGAGCCAAGGTCTCACTGTGTAGTCCTGGCTGACCTAGAACTTGCTGTACAGACCAGGCCAGGCTAGCCTTGAACTGCTGGGATCCTCTTATGACATCACGAGCATAAGCCACCAGGCTCTGACTATACCTTCATTCTAGAGGAGTCTTTGCAGGCTTACAAGACTATTGTGAAATTGTTGGCTACCATTTTGCTAAGAAAATGTAAGTTAAGCCACACAGGGTGGCACTGGCTGATAATCCAAAAGACAGGAGGGAGATCATTGCAAGTCTGAGGACAGCCTGGGCTACCTAGGAAGAGCCTGTCCCCAGAACAAATACAAACAAAATAGAGTGGATGTCAAAAACCAAAGCCAAACAAACAAACAAAAAAAACCCATTGTTTAGGTAGAGTAGAGCCAAATTGACAGTATTGGATGCGGTTCTGCAAGACAGCTTCATACTGCTAGAGTACTTTGTGACCACAGCGTAAATGTTACTAACGTCTAGGAAAGGGACATGTCTAGGGAGAGGCGCTGAGCATGCTGTGTAGGGATCGCTGTCCTGAAGCCTGCGTCTTTGTCCGGCTGTCCAGATCAGTTCTGTGTGAAACAGTCCGGGGCTTTAGGTGTGTGCTGACCTGTAAGTATCCGACAGTGTGCTTCCTGAGGACTGCCGACCTCCTCAACGTGCACCTCCTGCTCCTCTAGAGAAACAGAAATCTCTGAGCACACACAGGAGGTTGTTTTGGGGAATTTATGTAACATCCAAGGAAAACCTATCTTCTATTTATAAAAATGATTCATACACTTTGTTACATTTCACTTATTAATTTGGGAGGGGGGCATGTACCCTGTCAGGACAGCGTAGGAGTCAGTTCCCCCCTACCACGCTGGTTCTAGGGATCAAACTCAGGTCAGTAGGCTTGGCAGCAGTCGCCTTTACCCTCTGAGCCATCTAGCTAATCTAAAACCCTTTTTTTTTTTTCTCCTTTTGCAGATCAGTCTAAACATGCTGTTTTTGGTAAAATTCTTTTAAGTCATTTCATCTAAATATAACTTCTGTTCCATTTTTGCTAAATATAACTCTCGAGTTTAATGAAGGCTTTTTGTATAGAGTGGGCTGTTGGGAGTGCCCTGCTGTGTTACTGAAATTTTGGCACTTGGATTGCTGGGGTGACGTTTGGTTTTAAGCCTGAGGTGGGCTTGAGTCCTGTCAGACTCGTCTTTGGGTAGGTGGATCTGGCAGGGAATATCTGAGTTGCCTTGTTATAATTTTAGAAACCTATGGCTTAACCTCATTCTCCATTGATCTCATTTCTAGGACTTCTCAAGGAGAAGGCAGTTTGATGTTTACATGCACACACATACACACATACATACACACATACATACACATATACATACACACACACATATACACATACACGCACTCACATAAACACACACACATACACACATATACACACATACACACATACATACACACATACATGCACACACACATACATACACATACATACACACATACACATACACATAAACACATCCAGCCAAATACACATGTGCACACACATGTACGACCATTAACAGCATTTCGGCCTTAACAGTAAACTGACAAGAATTGCCGTGTTTGTTTATTTGCTCATGGTTGTTCTGCCTGTATGTATGTCTGTGCACCATGTATGTGCAATGCTCTTAGATCTTCTAGAACTGGAGGTACAGATGGTTGTGAGCCACTGCGTGGGTGCTGGGAATGGAACCTAGGTCCTCTGTAAGAGCAGCCAGCCTTTTAAAACTACAGAGCCATCTCTACAACCTACCGGCTTGAAATGTTAACCAATGAAATTGTAGAGGGAAAATGAGCACCTCACTGGAAACCTTCTGTAATGAGAAGGGTGCAGTCATAGTTCTGCTGGAAGATGGCTTTCACTTGCTACGCTGCGGATACTCCAGATTAACTTGTAACTCCTTGACTTCTTAGCCCTAGTATGTGGAGTGCTTATCCTGGACAGCACTGTGGGAGCCAGGATGCATTAGGCCAGATGCTTAAAAGGTGTAAAACTTGAGTTAGGAAACGGTAACATTGGCATTTTATAAGGATACAAGGAGGTAGGTCTATGTTAAGAAGCACTGAAGAGACTTTTTAGACTTAAGAAGTTTGGTAAAATTGCTTTAAGTTAGGGTGTTTCAAGGAAGGCCAGTAGAGGAGGTAACTTAAACTAGTCCTCGGAACTCACGCTCTGCTGCTGTTGCTGCTGCTGCTGCTGCTGCTGCTGCTTGTGCAGGGGTGGATGGGGGGGTGCAGGTGGGGAGGGCAGTGTCTTGTAATGTAGCTCCAGTTGGTCTCATACTGGGCTTTCCTCAAACCCAAGCCAATCATTGTGCCTCAGCCTTCTGAGTGCTGGGGTTACAGGCATGGGCTACCATGACCAGCTTTAGTTCAAAGTGATTCTTGTTAATTATAAAGAAATTTAAATATCCTTGGTGTATATTTACTCAGGATCTTCACTGTGATCCTGAGATAGAAGCCAGGGAGACCAAACACAAGAAGAGAAAAATCCATAGCTGTAATAGAAGTTACTCGGTTCTAGTTGCCTATAATGATTAGGGATGCGTTAAGCCTTGAATGCTAAGAAAGAAATCTGTTGGAACTGGAGAGATGGATCAGAGGTTAAGAACACTGACTCCTCTTCCAGAAGTCCTGAGTTAAAAATCCCAGCAACCACATGGTGGCTCAGAACCATCTGTAATGGGATCTGATGCCCTCTTCTGGTGTGTCTGAAGACGGTGATAGTGTACTCACATATATGAAATAAATAAATTTTTAATAAATAAATAAATAAATAAATAAATAAATAAATAAATAAATCTGGCCGGGCAGTCAAGAGACAGCAGAGGTCCCCTCAAGTTATCCCAAGCGCTGAGAATGTGCCTGTTGATAGAGAAGTTGCCTGACCTCCTTGAGGCCCTGGGTTCGGTTCCAGCAACACAAAAAAGGTTACATCAAAATAGTGTGACTTATATGCCTCCTACCTCTGCTTACCAAGATGATGAGATAGAAGGGCAGGAAGGAGCTAGGCGGTGGAGGAGACTCACCGGAGCCAGGCGGAGGGGAAAGGTCTTGCATGTCAGAGGACAGACAGGTTCAGGGTGAGAGGAAGGAGGTGTGGTACCCAGATGGCTTTGGTAGCTGCTGTTCCACAGTTCACTGCTGGTGTCTGAGCCTGGTTGAGCTGAGGAATTACTTCAGCAGATGGAGCACTGGCCTTCTCTCTTTGCCGCCCTGGAGCTGGACAAAAGCTCCCCAAATACTTTGGTAACATAAGAGCTCAAGCAGGCTGTGAGAGGCTTTTCTAAGGAGGAACTGGTGTTGGAGGAGAGACCAGTAGGTTCGTGTGGATGTTTGGAGAGAAGAGGGGAAGGCGGTCACTGATGGGGATCTCACCGGCAAGAGACTGGGAGCAGCCTGAAAGGAAAGGACATGCTGGATCTTCCATACTTCATTTTCTTTTCTTTTTTTCTTTTCTATTTATTTTATTTATTTATTTTAGTTTTTCTAGACAGGGTTTCTCTGTATAGCCCTGGCTGTCCTGGAACTCACTCTGTTGACCAGGCTGGCCTCGAA
>NW_022196903.1:66481073-66482753 GCF_008632895.1 Mastomys coucha | reverse complement strand
TTTTTTTTTTTTTTTTTAGATTTATTTTTATGTGTATGGATGTTTTACTTGCTTGTATGTAGGTGTACTATGTGCATGTCTGGTACCCTGGAAGTTCAGAAGAGGTTCTCTTGGGATTGGGGTTAACAGTTGTTTGTAAGCTGTCATGTATGTGCTGGGAAGTAAAGCCAGGAAGAGCAGCCAGTGCTTGAAAGTGCTGAGCCACCTCTCCAGTCCCACAACTCACTTTCTACCTAGGGTTACCTGAAGGATGATGGAGACACAAGGCTTTAGTCAACCCATTAAAGAAGCCTGGCTGTGGAGGAGGAGGGATGGGTAGAGCTACAGGCTACAGCCCACTGCATGCTGGGACAGAGCTGGTTTGTGGGTAGTCTGACAGGACTCAAAGATGAGTGAGGGAGAAAAGAAGATGAGAACTTTGGCAGGAAGGCAAATTTCTTCCCTCATGGATGGCAAATGCCCTTTGTAGGCATCCTCCCTGTTTTACAGACCGGTTCCGCCCAGAGATGAGGATGTAGGAAAATGCAGAGATGGCCTTGATAGGCGTCAGGGTGAGTCTTGCCCTGTACCACTGGATGGACTTTTCCAAAAAGATTTATCTGAGTTCTAAATACATGTATGTGTGCACATGTCTGCAGGTGCCCACAGAGGTCAGATGTGACAGTCCCTCTCACAGCTGGAGTTGTAGGAGGTCAGGACCAGTCCAACATGACTGCCAGGAACAAACTTGTCCTCTGCAGGAACAGCAAGTGTTCTTAATCTCAGAACCATGGCCCCAGTCCCTGGCTGGCCTTTTTATACTCAGTAAAGTCAAGGGAGATTTGACTGCTGGGAGGCTCCTAGAATTCAGTTGACCTTTTTATTTTATTATTATTGTTCCACACATGCTGCAAATCAATCTCTGGAAATTTTCTCTAAGGTAAAATGAAACACATCTGCTATTACACTGAAACGCTAAAAAATTCTTATTGCGTGTGTTCACAAGGTGTGGGGAGTGGAAAGTACCCCAGTGTGTGTATGGAAGTCAGAGGACAACTTTACGTACGTGGTTCTCTTCCACCTTTACGTGGGTTTGAACTCAGATTGTCAGCCTTCGAGGGAAGCACCTTTGCTTCCTATGCCTCCTTGCAGGCCGCTGTGGCTAGCCTTCTGACCCTCTTGCCTCTACCTCCTGAATGCTGGGATTACAGATGTGTGCTACTAGGCTTGGTGTATGTCGTGCTGTGATGAAGCCAGGGCTTCATTCATGGTGGGCATGTACTGAAACAACTGCGTTTAAGTTAAACATCTTTCCATCTTCTAAACTGGATCAGATTTAAGGATGAGTACAAAATGTTCACTTCCCCAAACCTTGCAGGTGGTAATGAACAGAACAGGAAGGAAAGGGACTCAGCCTTCTCTCTGGACTGCCCAGGGGACATCTTCCTGCAATGCATCAAGTAACATAAAGATAGCTTTTGTTACTTTACTTGAAACCTTAAGGTTATAAAGCAAATTTCAAAATCCTAAGTCTTTCCACTTCATTGTGTTTGTAATCTAAAGTTTTTGTTTTGTTTTCCTGTTTTGACAAAGCTGTGTAGCAGTCCTGGCTGACCTAGAACTAACTAACTGTGTAGACCAGGCTGGCCTCCTTTGAGGATTGGGATTAAAGGCACACACCATCATGCCTATCTTGAGACT
>NW_022196903.1:66444739-66481063 GCF_008632895.1 Mastomys coucha | reverse complement strand
CCTGCCTCTGCCTCCCAAGTGCTGGGATTAAAGGCGTGCGCCACCACCGCCCGGCCGAGACTTTTAGTTTCTTGATATATATATATATATATTTAATGTATATGAATGCATGTGTGCACCATGTGTGTGCAGTGCCTGGAGAGACCAGAAGAGGGCATCAGGTCTCCTGGGACTGGAGTTACAGATGGTTGTGGGTGTGGATGCTGGGAATTGAACCTAGGTCCTCAACAAGAGCAGCCAGTGCTTTTAACCACTGGGCCAACTCTCCAGTCTCAAAACCCCTACCCTCAAAGTAACAAACAAACAAATAAATGCCAAAAACAAAACAAAAAACCTATTTGTCCTGATACTTCATTGTTGGCAAATGTGTAGCAAAGGGCTCTTCTTGAAAGGGTATAAACATCTCACCCTATTTGGGAAGCACTTGGCAATGACTACTAAAATTTCAGTGTTTTTCATACTTTCTGACCCAGTAGGAAGTAGGTACTTGTTAATCCTATTCTGCTGCTGTGCAAACAGACTTCTAGAGGTCAAGTGTGTCATACAAGACCACACCACTGGTCATTGTGAGCACCAGGATTTGAACTTGGTTGAGTCCAAAGTCCAGAGCTTTTTTTCTTTCACCTCATGACACAAGCCTGGTATCACTGGCCCTCTCTGGAGAAGGGCGATGGCTTGCTTCTCAGTGCAGAAATTCTGATATGACTATCAGGTTGGATCAAGATGGGGTAGATTCGGGTCAGCCTTACAAACAAGCGCTGGGCACATCCCTCGTCTAGTCAGCAGTGAGTAAGTCTAGCTGGAAGCCGCCTGACCAGGCCTTTGCTGCTGTGGGGTCAGTAACCTTTAACCTGCTGCCCAGGGACTTCACCACCTGAGGAAAAAGCCATTATCTACTGACATTTGGAACCTGGAGACTGCTTTCTCCTTGTTGAAGTCAGTGAGGGTCGGAAGTGCACGCAGGTGTGTGTCTTTGGCTTGGAGCAGCCTGGGAGGAGGAAGCCTCCCTGCTTTGCGTGCAGTATGGATTACAGTATGGTTGGCTTAAACAAACCAAGCCCCGAGAAACCAAGCATGAATGCAGTGTTTCCTTAACGGTGCCTTTTATAAAATGCTTGGTTAAGTCCCTTGCTTTCCTTGTGCACTGCCCAAATAAACGCACCAGTCTAGCGTCTCTCTGACAGACTATTACAGTGCTAATTAATTATTAAAGAAATGGGTACTGGATATTTACACAGTGATCATTTTAGGACTCACAGGAGAGATATATGGGTGTCTTTCTATGTGTGTGTTATGATTTGAAATTAGAAATCATTGAAGTTCCATGTTCTTTTTTTAAAAAAGATTAATATAGTTTAATTTGTTATTTTATGTATGTGTGTCTGTGTGAATGTATGACGCGGTGTATGTGCAGGTGCCAGAGGAGGCTAGGAGGAGGGTATTAGATTTCCTAGACCTGGATTTATAGGCAGTTGTAATATGTTGGATGTGTAATATGTGGATATGGAGCCTGGTTCCTCTGGAAGAGCAGGAAGCACTAACAACTGAGAACCTCTCAGATCCCAGAGTTCAGCACTTTTGCTTTTATTTTTCAAACCACCCGGCAGGTGGTCTCCTTGAAAGTCACACTGCCCTGGGAAGATTGTTACTGAGTTACTGTTGCTAGAACTTGGGGTTTCTTATGAAGTTGAAGGCCTGACAGATGCAATCTTTTTGTTTGTTTGTTTGTTTTTATTTTTCCAAACAGAGTTTCTCTGTGTAATAGCCTGGCCATCCTGGAACTCTGTAGACCAGGCTGGCTTTGAACTCAGAGATACGCTTGCCTCTTACTTCTGAGTACTAGGATTAAAGACAAGTGCCACCTCGTCCTGAACTTTAGTGAGGTTAAGTATCTTGGATCCCTTAAGCTGAATGGAGCCAGGACTTGTAGAACCAACTTCAGGAAGTGTGTGGAAAGCCGGCAAGCAGAAGCAGGTGGATCTCTGTGAGTTCCAGGCCACCTAGGGCTACATAGAGGGATCTTGTCTCAAAGAAGAAAGAAAGAAAAAAAAGAAAGAAGGAAGGAAGGAAGAAGGAAGGAAGGAAAGAAAGAAAGAAAGAAAGAAAGAAAGCTGAGAGAGAAAAGAGAGAGGTGGATCTGAAGACGAGAAAGGGATACACAAGAGGTAGGAGTGAGCAGTGTGCAAATCAGTTTAATTTACAAGTCCAGATGTGTTAGCCATAGTGAGTAAGCTCAGGTGATTATTGACCTGCCTAAAGCAAACGGTTAGAAGTGAATGAATAGACACAAGCCTGAAATTCTGTCACTGGAATGTGACCCTCTGCCACAGGGAGACATACCCCAGAGACAGCGTGCCACAAAACACTTCTGTATTTAAAATATAGTACCCACACATGACAACACAAATATTTAAATAACAGTTGCTGTTGTTTTTGTGTTTTTGTTTTTAAGAAAAAGGAAAAGTAGTCCTGTAGGCACCTTCAGTGTTCCTGGGATCTGTTAGAACTCTTCCCACAATGAACTCCCAGGGAACTGACAGGATAATCGCCTTATTATCCTCCAGGAAGCTGTGAGATAGAGCCCTGGAGAGCCTTGAGGGGAGGGGAGGGACCTGGTTCCCGGAGGCTGCAGTTTCCCCCAAGGAAAAGTCGACAGAAAAAAAAAAAAAAAGTGAAGACGCCATTTGGAGCAAAAGTTAAAGAAATGGAATGCAAGTGAGCAACTTCTCTGCATCCTTTCTCTGTGGTGGTATTTCTATCCCTTTCCCGCAGGCATCGTTGAGACAGGGTGTCACTATATAGCTCCAGTTACCCTGGAACTCTCAAGGTAGACCAAGTTGGCTTTGAACTCACGGAGACACACCTGTTTCTGCTTTCCAAGTGCTAGGATTAAAGAAGTTGGTCCACAGGATCCATGCTCACTTTTCTAGGTGGTCAGAGTCTTCAGGCAGGTCTAGTTACAGTCCCAGAGATGGTGTCAATTGCTGCCTTAATCTTTCCTTATTCTGTGCTCTGTACCCCGTTTAATCTGCCTACCTCTGTTGACCTAGCCTGTTACCTACTTCCTACTTCAGACCCAGCCCTACTTTCTCATGTCTGTGAGCACTCTTGTGTTATGTCGATTAAATGTGGTTGCATTCTTTTGAAATTACTTATTTTTATGGATGCAGGTGTTTTGCCTGCATGTATGTCTATGTGAGTAAGTGCACTGGATCCCCTAGAGCTGGAGTTACAGTTGTGAGCAGCCATGTGGGTGCTGGGAATTGAGCCCAGGTGCTCTGCTAGAGCAGTCCGCTGAGCTGTCTCTACAGGCTCTCGAGTAGCTTCTTAAACTGTTTTCTAAGTGGGGTACTGTAGAGAAGCGCTCTTGTGGGAGGGTTTCACTGTGAAATGGAAACACTTTGCACTTCTATTAATGTTTTCCAGCCTCGGTGTTTGTGTAATGATATGCTCTGATATGCTCGTCAGGGAATGACCATCCTGTCACGGCTTTGCAGTGGGAGAGGCTCATCCTCACAGAGGGGTTCCCAGATAACGCCACTACAGGGAGGGACTGAGATAGACTCTGTCCACTGATCAGCATTGTGCTTGCCTGCAAACTAGATGACCTGAGTTGGATCAACAAAACCCAAGTAAAAAGTCCGAGGCAGTAGTATGCGTCTGTAATCCCAGCACTCCTACAGGGGGATGGGAGGCTGAGCCAGGAGAAATACCCCGGTAGTTTGAGGTTCAGTTAGCCAGTATGCAGTCACAGGAACTTAAAGGCACTGCTTCAAGAAGGTGGAAGGAGAAAACCAATTCTGAAAGCTATCCTCAGACTTCCACATGTGCACATGCCCACAGATACACACACACACACACACACACACACACACACACACACACACAGACAGAGACAGAGACAGAGACAGAGACAGAGACAGAGAGAGGGGAGGGGAGAGAGAGAGAAACTTAAAAACAAAACATGCACTTAAAAAAAATAGAGAAGACGCGTAGTGGTGGTGCTCGCCTTTAATCCCAGCACTTGGGAGGCAGAGGCAGGTGAATTTCGAGGCCAGCCTGGTCTACAGAGTGAGTTTCAGGACAGCCAGGGCTACACAGAGAAACCGTGTCTCAAAAAAACAAAAAAAAAGAGAGAGAAATACAGCAAATGTAGCTCTATGGGAGAGTGCTTGCCCAGCATGCTCAAGGCCCAGGGTTCAATCTCAGCTCCATCAGAAAACAAAACAACAAAACATTGTAGCTGGGGCAGTGGTGGTGCTCGCATGAACTCTGGAGGCAGAGGTGGCCTGATCTACAGAGAGAGTTCCAGGATAGCTGGGCCTACACAGAGAAACCCTGTCTCAAAAAACAAACAAACAAACAAAATTGTAGTAGTTACTGTTGGCTAGGATGTTTAAAAGAGGAAGGCACCTTCCGGGACTAAGAAGGGTTCAGGGTCAGGCTATGGTGGATTATCATGGGCATTTGCTCTCTGCCACCCTAAAGCAACTCTTTGGTCTACTGTCTCCGTCATACTTTGGTATGTTCTTTTCTTTCTGGTGAGTGATCCAGTCTGTCACTGGTTGAGAATCGTGTCCGCCAGGGAGCTGGACACGGAGGTGAACCCTCCTAAGGGAGGCTGATGGAGGAAGATTAAGAGCCAGAGCCCACCCTGTCTCAGATCGTCCCCGCCCCGAGTGTGTTTACCAAGTTTCCCCAAGAAATTTACTCTAATACTTTGTTTTTACTGCCCTCCCCCTGCCCCCATGAATGAGTATCTTATGGGGAAACACTTAAGAGACTTAAGTATTGGGTTCTGCACCCAGCTTTCCCGCTGGTTTTAGCAGCCCCCTGGGATTCCTGCAGGAGTGATTATCTCTGTGATGTTTGTCAAACAAATGGTCCAGTTTCTAAACCTTGACCTGTAAGGAGGCACAGTGATTTCTCCAGGCACTGATGTATTTGTGAATCCTAAGTAAAATGAAAGACAAAGTGTTGGTAGTCTGTCCTGAAGAAAAAATAAAAATAAAGGCAGGGCCTGCCTAGCATACATACAGGGACCTGAGTTTGATCCCTAGCACTGAAGGAAAGAAATGGCCGGGCAAGCCCAGCCTCTCCAATTCTGTAGTCTTTATTATGTCTGCCCCAGAGAGGGCTTATCAAGGAATGACCCAGCAGTGACTGGGGAGGTGTTTTTTCCTAGAGAGATATTTAACTAGCAAAGGAGAAATTCTAGTTTGCATTCAACATAGAATGCAAAGAACTTACTAACTAGAATCTGTTTTTTGTTGTTGTTTTTATTTTTGTTTTTGTTTTTAAAATCTCATTCCTGTTGAATGTGTCATAGACTGATATTTATTTTGTTATTATGGGGAGGTAGGGGCAGGATCTTGCTTTTGTAGCCCATTCAGGCATAGAACACAATCTTTTTGGGTCCTGATCTTAGGTATTCACTGGTATACAAGTTTGTGCCCCATTATGCAGCTCTAGACTTGTGTGTGTGTGTGTGTGTGTGTGTGTGTGTGTGTGTGTGTGTATGTATGTATGTATGTATGTATGTACTCACCTATTTGTTTTTGAGGTGGACTCTTGTTATGGGGCCTCACTGGCCTAGAACTTACAATCCTGCTTTAGCCTTCTAAGCATTGGAATTACAGGCAGACTGTAAATTTAGATTCTCTAAAATTTTTAAATTACACTTACTTACCTTATGTATGCAGCACAGCACACGCACGACACTCGGAGGATAACTTGTGGGAGTCTGTGTACTTCCTTCACCAGGGGCTGGACACTGGTCATTGGGCATTTGCTCTTTACTGTATTTTGCCATCTCGCTAGCCTAGGTATGCCCCCACCCCTTTTTCTTTAAGACAGGGTTTCTTTGTGTACCCTGGCTGTCCTGGAACTCACTTTCAGTCCAGGCTGGCCTCCAACTCAGAGATCTACCTGCTTCTGCTTGTTACTTGAGCACTTGGCCATTGACCTACATCTGACCAGCAACTCTTCTTCCTCCTCCTCCTCTTTCTTTTTCTCATATGGATTATTCAGGTGAAGCATTTGATTTGTTTGGTTTGCTTCAGTGCCTCAATATGTAGCTCTAGCTGGGACAGGCTATATAGACCAGAGTGGCCAGCAACTCACAGATATCCTCCTGCTTCTGTGGTACAGGTCTTGGGATCAAGGCATGCAGCACCACGTGTTCAAAGCCGGGCCGTGGTGGCTCATGCCTTTAATCCCAACACTTGGGAGGCAGAGGCAGGCAGATTTCTGAGTTCAAGGCCAGCCTGGTCTACAGAGTGAGTTCCAGGACAGCCAGGGCTACACAGAGAAACCCTGTCTCAAAAAAAACCAAAAACAAAACAAAAAGCAAAAAAAAAAGGCCAAAAAACAAAAGCGTGTCTGAAACCATACCTACCAAGGCAAAGAGGTTCTTTCCCACCACCAGCATCTTCTTTTCAAGTTAGATGCATCATCATCAAGGAGATGCTCATAGGCAGCTGCCTCTCTCTGGTGTTAGCACACTTACTTCTCTTACTCCATTAGTCATTCCAGATGTCTGCAATCTGTATTATTCCTTCTTCATGTATTAGCTGTAGTTCTTAAAATGAAAGTATCTGGCATCAACTATCTCATTCCCTTAGATCAAAGGGCAGTAAATCAACATCTCCAGATTAAACCCATCCTTCCACTTTTATAAGTAAAGTTTTATTAGAACACAGCTATGTTCATTCATATGCACGGCTAGGGCGTGGCAAGAGACCTAGTCTCCTAGGTGAGATAGAGGCCCTATTGGCTTACAGAATTAGAAGATCTACTGACCAGCTTTTTAACAGAGTAAACAGACCTTCTCTGTGGATCAATCATGATTTCAATGCTTCACTCTTTACCTTACTGTTTCTAGTTACTGTCTCCTGTCCTATAAAATTTAATGATGCACATTGAACATAGAGATTTAAGCCCACTCACTGCCCTCTACTGTTGGCAAATGCTACCCCTACTGACACTCAGAATGTCTCATCTTCATCCAGGAGAGGCTTGCTCTAATTGGCTGCTGAGTTCTTTGGACAAGTTGGGGCATGGCAGGACATTCCACGTCTGCCCTATCCGTTCCTGCCCCAGACCTGGAGCTAGTGTTTTCTAGAAGGAGTTGGCTTCTTTTAATGGGAACAGGTATTTAGAAACCTCCATGTAAATACTAAAGTACACATGCAAAGTACACAAGGGCACCAAACAATACCACGGAGATTAGAAGAGAATAAAATATGCCCATTGTATTTAAAAAAAAAAATCTATTAAGAATATTCTTGCTCTAAAAGAAATATTTCCAGTATACTCTGGAGACAGGGTCTCACTGTAGCTGTGGCTGGCCTGTAGAACAAGCTGGCCTCCAACTCAGAAATCAGTCTGTCTCTGTCTCTTAGGAATGCTTGGATTAAAGGTGTGCAGCTTCAATATACTCCCAATGCTGAGTCATGTTCTCTATTTATTTAATAATTGTAGTTGGACACAGCAATTGTTCTGTAAATAAAATCTCTTTCATACTTATATTTTGTCCTTCCAATTGAAAAACACGTGTATTCCTGCCAACCGGTAGCATTTCGACAATTACTAGTTGTGGCTGGAGAGATGGCTCAACTGGCCGAGGTGCTCATGTAGAGGTTTCACATTTGGTTGCCAGCACCCACTTCCAGTAGTTCTCAGCTACCTGCAGCTTCACCTCCAGGAGATCCCATGCCCTCTTCTGGATCCAGGCATAGGCACTCACACATGCACATACCTACATAGTCACATACATATGCGTGCAATTAAAAATAAATATAAATAAAAAGGAAAAAGCTCACTGGAAGGCTTTCATTCATCTCCCATAGAGTGTCCATATGGTTTTGAGGGGGCACGTACAGGAGGTAGTGAGGGTAGATCCAATACCTGCTTCACCTCCATGCCTCTAACATCATCACCCCGACTACAAACATTTGTCAACTTCTGAAGACATCTGCTCTTGGATCAGGTGGATGTTCAGATCTTACCCACTCGGCAACAGCTTCCTATTCAGTGCTGAGCCTGAGGCAAGAGGGCCTATTCAGTGGCTGCACAGACTGCATAGGGTTGCACAGAGGATAGTGCCCAGCACAGAGCAAAGGCTTTGGGTCAGGTTGTCAGGATCTCACTGGCTGGATTATAGGTGGGCTACCACCCTTACCTGACATTTCTGTGATTCTAGAGTTCCAAACTCTGGTCTTCCTGCTTGCGGGCAAGTGCCTTAATCACTGGGCTGTCTGTGAAGCCCCCATTTTAGGTTTGTCACAATGGGTTTCACGTAGCCCAGGTTAGCCCCTAGCTTGCTATGTAGCTGAGGATGACCTTAAATTCTGATCCTCCTGCCTTTGGCTCCCGAATGCCTGGATTATAGGCCTGCACCCCGTTGCCCAGTTTATGTGGTGCTGGGGATCAACCCAGGTCTTTGAGCATGCCTGGTAAGTTACACACCAGCCTATTAACTTTAATTACATTTTTCTTGCTAGGAAATCAAACACAGATCCTCATGAATGCCAGACATGTGACCTACCATTCAGTGATTATCTTTAGCCCCTAATGTTTAATTTTGGGCTGCTAGTTTTCTTGAATTTGTATTCCAAAGGACCCTGGCTATTAAATTTTGATTTTGATCGGTATGACTCTGGGACATTGCCTCAAATATAAAATCTGCCTACGTGTGTGAATACTTGATATTGTTTATTTCTATTTCTCTCTGTGCACAGAATGTAATAAAATAAATACAAAGACCTGCCTTCCTGGACAGTTTTGGGCTAACAAGAGCAATCATTGTGCGCTTCTGTTCTCCTCCACTGTATAGTTTTGATAAGTCGATTATTGGTGCCCGATCGTTTCCCTTTGCTTATTATCGTAGATTTTTTTTCCCTCCCAATGCCTCTCAGAGTTGAGGCTGTACAGCCTTCTAAAAACAAATAAAACAGAGGTCTGAGCTGGCAAAGGAACTTTGAACCTGGTCCCCTGGTTCATGTCTGTGGACTTGTATGTGAGCGGTTGTGGCCATATGTTGTTTTAGGGCCATGCCAAGGAAAATACTTTAGAATCACATTAGAAACTCAAGGTATTTTGGCCTCTCTAAGAGGACACGTGATAGTTTTCCAGTTATATGAACAAGGGCTTTTGTTTCTTACTGAAGTTTCTTACTGGCTTTGAGAACAATAGGCTTCTCTCAGTCTTCCCAGAGGTCTTTGGGATGCTAATAGGTAGACTGCACTGTGTTTTGTCTGGGGAGACTTCTCAGGCCTTTGACACGCCCGCCACTGCCCGCCACTGTGGACTTCTTCGAGGGAGTGGGTCATGCAGGATTCCTCTACTCATTTGGCCAAGGCTTTCTCTGTGCTTGAAATCGTATCCTTCTCCTACTCCTCCGCCTCGCAGCCTCATCTATGGCTCCCTGCTGCATATTCTTAAGCACATTTCACTGTTGGCAAACGCATGGCCTTTTCATCCAAAACATACTTGTCTCCTGGATCCAAAACTCACTGAAGGTGCCAGGGAGTGGATCTGTTATGTCCCATTGCTGTTACAATCTTAGCACCAGGCACATGCAAGGTCTTCACTCGGTATTTGTTGAATGAATGAGGGGAACCATAGAGAATACTTCCTGGCCTCCAAGTAGCACCTAAAGAGAACTGCCCTCCACAGAAGCCATTTTCAGGATGAGAACCATGGATGGGTTTGTTGACTGTTCTACTCTTGTGCTTCATGTTCAAATACGACCAACCGGGGGTGTGAGAGGCCCTTGTCATTTTTAGTTCAGGTACTAGGCTCATCCCGCAGGAAGCGGTCAGTTTATTTAAAGATGAAGCACTGTGCTTGAAATAGCATGTCTCCTCGGTAGAGCGCGGTGAGCCGACCAGGATTAGAACCTTCATTTCCTGATACCTGTTGCAGGGGCCCGTTCGTTACCCAGCCGGCAGCCCGCAGCCCCTTCCAGTACTGGTAGTTACATCAATGGGAACCAGTGTTTCCGACTGTTGGGGAGGGAAGAAATCAGACTCTCCTTTGTACGCTAATTAGCACAGGCAGAACAAAAGGCCTAGCTTGGTTTTCGAGTTCAACTTTGGCTCATACGCAATTCTCAGCGAAGATAATGATCTCAGATAAATTAAAAACAAATGTTAAAGAAGTCATAATGAGGTAGGAAGGGAATTCAGGATTCCTGTTTTCAAATAACACTGGGTAAACAGACTTCTCCCTAAAGCAGACATTCGTGTCCTCCTCCCCCCCCCCCCCCCCCCCCCCCCCCACTTTGCCTTTTGAGCCTTTGGGTTCAAAAATCTTGTCTTACTCACTGTACCTAAACCTGGAGAGGTAGGCCAGTGTGTGCTGGTCTGGTGTCAGTGTGCACGAGCTTCACTCACCAAGCCTCACTCACCAAGCCGTTAGTTCTTTGGAACTAGGAAAATAGAACAGAGGAGCTGGGTAGAATCCACCAAGTCAAAGGGAATCGCACATTTGGCAACATGCCCCTCGCCTCAGGAATGACCGCCACAGCCCGCTGCCCTGGCCTGGCTTCCTTTTCCTCCAGTCTGCTGAAGGCAAGGACCCGGCAGGGAGCACACAGAAACCCCCTGTGTTCTTTCTTCTCCTCCAGGCCGAGTTCCTGAGTACATTCTTGACCAGATGGGGGGAGCTGGGGGCCCAGTGAGCTGCCGCATTCAATGGGACTCTGTATGTATATGCCAAATGAAGTCTACAGGCGTCTTTACGAGCCCAGCGACCGTGCTGGCAGATGTAAAGAAACTCAGAAGGCCTGTGTGTGTGTGGAGTCTCGATTCCTAGGAAGTTTCCATGAGTGCATTCAAGGGCTCTATACATGGAAATTCAGTTCCTCTACTGACCCCCACCCCCACCTAGAGAGGAGGGTCTCCTGTAGCAAAGGATGATCTTGATTCTTGGTCCTCCTGCCTCCCACCTCGCCGTGGTACAAGTGTGTGCCACCTTCCCTGGTTTATGTAAGCATTGCTGGGAATGGAACCCAGGGCCTCATGCAAGGAGGAAAAGCACTCTACCTACTGAGCCATAACCCAGCCCACCTTATTTGCTCTTCCCTGTATCAGTATGTGCCACGTTAGTTTATGGGAGTGCACTTGTGCCCCCACATAGTTTTCAATGGCAGGATACGCCCCAGCCGACTTTGACAATGCCGGAGAGATTTGGGATGCTCAAAATCTTGTGGAGGAGACATATTACTAGCTTCTAGCTAGGAGAGAGACCAAGGATGCTTGTACTAAGCAATCTTTAAGACAGAGAGGAGAAGAGACCTCTAAACAACCAGAAGCAGATGAGGGAGCTCATGAGAAACCTATCAGGACAAAGACCTGAGCTCTCTGGGGTGTGTGTGTGTGTGTGTGTGTGTGTGTGTGTGTGTGTGTGTGTAGGGGCCAGAGTTGACACACATACCTCAGCATTTGTAGTGTTCAGAGGACAGCTTCAGGGGTCTGTTCTCTCCTCCTACCATGTGGGTTCCAGGGGTGGAACTCAGTGGCAAGTGCCTTTAACCACTGAGCAGCCTGGTTGGCCTTCCATCTCAGTTTTGGATCTAGGATCTCTCACTGAAGAGCTCAGTGATTGGGGTGGGGTGGGTGGAGGTGGGGGCTGGCTTGCTAGTGAGCTCCAGGGAAGTCCTGCCCCTATCTCCCTAACTCTGGTATTTCCGATGCTACACCTAGCTTTTTACACGGGTTCCCATGCTGGGGATCAAACGTGTCCTTCTGTCTATATAGCAATCATGCTACCAACCGAGCCATCTCCCTAGTCCCTGAGCACTCTTTTCAGTGATAACACTTTCTCTGTTCTGTGGCCCAGAGAGTATTCATCCCTCCATTTAATCCTCAGAAAGACCCTACTATAATGGAAACCAAGGTTATCCTTGTTTTAATCTAAAATGAAATCAAAGCTCAGAGAGGTCAACATCCCTACCTGAAGACTCACAGCAATTTAGGGGACAGGAGAAGGTTTCAGATCCAGATCTACCTTACCCAGCTCTTACTATGTGGTGTCACGTCCCATGGTAACTTCTGTGAATCTGTATATATAGTATAGTCTACACAGAAAAGATGATGAGCTGACTCATAGTACATTCTTAGGCTTTGTTGCAGAAATGGGTCGTTTGTGTTTGAGTTTGGGAGGTGCTAAGCTTTAGAACTCACCCACAGGGTGGCTCTGCTGTGTCTGTGATGCTTGCCAACCAAGGAGGTCTCTGGACCTTCTGTGGAGGAGCAGTAGCTGGGACAATGGCCCATCCGCCCTCAGGAGACTGAGGGAGCAAAGTGAGTGGGGGCAGGGCAGAATAGAGAGACCCTGGTGGCTTTACCCATCCTGAGTCTTTGGGTTAGTGAGCTGTGAGGGGCAATTAATATAATTACTCATCATTTGTGAGAAGAGGGAGCATGAATTTTAAAGGTAACTTCTGGGGTCAAGAGAGGCCTAGAAACGTAGAACGCGTTCTGGGGACAGAGAAGAACATTCCGCAGCAAGGGGGCGAGGGAGCTGGCTTCTGCTGAACTGCACTGAGAGGCTGTGGGGGCAGAATGTCAGCATGGTTGGCACGAGCAGTGTCCATGACCCTTGACCTCCACCTCGAGACCTCACATCATCTACCTAGAAACTCCACTCTTCTGCATCCTAGATCACAATTCCTGCTCCCACTCCTGCTCCTGCAGACAAACCCAGGGAACTGAAGGACAGCTAAATGGTCTTTGGAACCCCTAACCTGAGCTTCCTTGTCCCGCATCTCCTGAGCAGCCGAAGCCTGCAAGAACCTGCAAGGAGAAATTCTCATACTTTTTAAAGACACGAGATGATTTAGACACATTCTCTTCTCACATCAACTCTAAGGACAATCGTGGATTTGAATTACCAAACTCTATCTATCTGGCCTAGGCTAGATTAAGTGTTTTTCCCCCACCTAGGGAATGGGGGATAGTGAAGTTCCCTATCTCCTTTTGAAAAGGAAAGTTCGAGCACAGTCTACTATTGGCCTTTCTTTCATCCACATGTCCTGCTTTAAGACACTGATTCTATGATTCTCTGTAAGTGAATCACTGAATGGAATAGTATGCTAGTTTTCCTCTCAGTGAGGTGTCGTGTGAAGCCTGGTCCTTTAGAAATGCTTTAAAACCCCTTTAGTGCCAGCTCACTCATAGGGCCTTCTGGCATGGCACAGGCCAGAGCCTTTCCCTCACCCCACACTGTCTGTCTGTCCATCTCCAGGACACTGTCTGTGCTCCATCCTAATGAGGAGGATTTTCTTATTGTTGAAATGTGCGTTAAGTCTAACCATGCTTCATCTGTGCCACAAGATGTCTTCCCCCTGGGCCGTTTTTCCTCAGAGTTGGCCCAGAGGCCTGTGGAAGCACAATTGGGCTTTGTGGTAAGGAGGGTTTACAGTGCCCTGGAAGGTGGGGCCAGTCTTGTCTAAATAAATAGTAGTGGGCTTGGCCCCAGGAAGAGGGGATTCCTGGAAGGCAAGAGATGGAGCCTGACGCAAGATGCACTTCCTGGTGTTCCTGGGGCTTCTTGTGCTCTGTGCTGTGGCACGGTATGTTCTTGGGCCCCTGCTCCTCAGGTGCTGCTCTGACCCAGGAGTTCCTAGGACAGACCTCTACTTCAGCAATAGGTTCTCCATCCTTCTACAGTCTAAGCCTCTTCCTGCTGTCTCCACAAGATTAGCTGTTGACCACTCTGAGTGACCAAACCCTCTCAGGGGCTGACAGCTGTTTCTCTCAGCTTCTCTACAGGCCTTCTTCCATACATGGTGGTTGCCTGCCTGCCCAGTGATGGCTTTTGACAGAGTGCTGGTGATCTAGAAGGGCCTTACTTGCTGTCCGCCCTGCAGAGTCTTGCATGGCGTGTGAAGAGGATGGGTTTTGGCCTTTTTTCTTGCTGCTTTCCACACCAATGCTGACTGGCCCTCTGTCCTTTTCAGAATATTTGCCTTTGACCTGTCTGAAAAAAGGTCATATAGTCAGGCTTTCTTGGGCCAGGATTCCGGGAAGGCTTGGTCAAGGGACTGCTTGGTGGGAAAGGAAATACAGCAAGCACCTTGTCCTGCA
The DNA here is from genome assembly GCF_008632895.1 of Mastomys coucha. Lineage (NCBI taxonomy): Eukaryota > Metazoa > Chordata > Mammalia > Rodentia > Muridae > Mastomys > Mastomys coucha. The sequence continues at coordinate 66,466,970 of NW_022196903.1, read as the reverse complement.
GACCCTGTCACTTTCTCCTGTGGCATCAGCATCATCAGCCGGCTTTGCAAGAGTCTCCATTGTTGCCCAGTAGTCCCTATTCTCTCTTCTTTAACTTGGTCACGTGGTTCTTTGGGTTCGGAGACTGTGTACCTGAGAAAGGACGGAGAGCAGCATTGGTTCTGGGAGAGGGCATGTGCTCTCTGAGACACTGTCACGTCCTGTAGAGAGGGGATGTTAGTCATGTAGCCTGCCTTCAGCCGACACTTTTCCTTATTTAAAAACCCTGGGGCCAGAGTGGTGGAGGCGTGGCTCAGCAGCCAAGAGCGTGTTCTGCTTTTGAGGAGGACCTGAGTTAGGTTCCCAGCACCCACATGGGTGAGGTCGTTTACAACCACCTGTAACCCCATGCACTCTTCTAGTCTCTGCAGACACTGCATCCACACGCATCTGTCCAGAGTTAAAATTTAAAAACAGGGCCTGGAGAGATGCATGAGTGGTTAAGAGTGCTTAGTGCTCTTCCAGAGGACCCAGGTTGGGTTCCTAGCTCCGCTTAGGAAGCTCACTCACAACCACCTGTAACTCCTGTTGCAAAGCTTCTGAACCCTCTTCAGGCCTCTGAGGACTCGGATGCACAGGCAGACAAACACACACACTTGTTAAAAACAAAGGAAAATCTTTAAAAGTCCATTTTTTTCTTTTAAGAGATCTAAAATTAATATACAGAACATTGAAGCCGGGCAGTGGTGGCGCACGCCTTTAATCCCAGCACTTGGGAGGCAGAGGCAGGTGGATTTCTGAGTCTACAGAGTGAGTTCTAGGACAGTCAGGGATGTACAGAGGAAAAAGAAAATTGAACATTTTTAGAAGATAGGATTTTGGTTTGCAAAACATAGATTCATGTTACTATCACAATTCCAAACCCTTGTAACCACCACTCTCCAAGAAGCTCACTCACCAAGGATTTGTTGGCTCTACGGAAATTCCCTTGGCACCTACTGTGTAGGATGAAGCGTGAAGGCCAACTAACTCCAAGTTCCTGCAAGTCCCCGGGTTCCTTTCCCCTTTACAACTGTTCTGCCCTGAAGTCCCTCTCAGCAAGGTGAAAGCCACTCTTTCAACAACCACAAATCCGAGGCTAGAAGCTGCTAAGAGCACTGACTGCTTGCTCTGCCAGAGGACCCTGGCTGGAGCACCTACCTGGTCACACAATGGTCATTAATCAACTCCAGTTCCAGGGAGTGGGGTCCAATGCCTTCTTCTGGCCTCCGGGGGCACTGCACACACGTGGTGTATAGGCATAGAAACAGACGAACAGCTGTGCACATAAAACAATACACTTTTTTTTTTAAAGGCCACTCAGCTCTGGCCCAGGTGCTCACACTCCCCGTCCCTCAGCCTGGTGGCTGCACAGTGTTCACTTGCTGGTTCAGCCCAAGCCCACATTCCCAGAGCTACCTCAGGTGCTTCAAAACTGTGTGCTGTAGGAGGAAATGGATGCTATGAATGCTCTCCTGGCGGTCATTCTACGGCTACAGAGTGCCTGAGGGGCAACAATGAGTTAAACAAAATGCTCAGGAGCAGATGTGGTGCGCACACCTGTTATCTCAGCAACTGATAGGTGCAGGCAAGATGATTGATTGCCGCAAGTTCCAGGCTAGTGTCGGTCGCACAGGGAGACCAAACAAACCCCAAACCAGTCCCAACCACACACCTAAGCCCCTGTCTGCCTGCCTGCCTGTCTGTCTGCCTGCCTGCCTGCCTGCCTGTCTGTCTGTCTGTCTGTCTGTCTACCCATCTATCTATCTATCTATCTATCTATCTATCTATCTATCTATCTATCTATCTATCTATCTATCTATCTATCTATCATGGTGTTTGTATGTGCACATGTGGCGGCCAGAAGCCAACATTGCAGTATCTTCAGTTGTTCTCTACCTTCTTCTTTTTTTTTTTTTTAAATTATAATCAATTTATTATTATTGGGGGAAGGTATGCATGCCAAAGCACACATGTTGAGGTCAGAGGACAAACTTGTGGAGTCTCTCTTCTCACCATTACACAGGTTCCAGGGATTGAACTCCGGTCATCAGGCTTGGGCCGCAAGGGCCTTACAGCAGTGAGTCCCCTTGTGGGCGGGCTCGTTGCCTTGGTGTTTTGAGGCAGGGTAGCAGCCGCCTGGAGTTTGATGAGCAGCTGGCCCTGTGCTTACAGGCATGGGCTTCCATGTCCTCCTTGCTTTTGACACGAGCCCTGGGGATCCAAACTCAGGTCCTCATGCTTGGGTGGCAGGTACATGACTGACCGAGCCCCAGATGAATGAGGTGTGGATAGTGGAATCTATAGGATAACTCTGTTGCTACTGATTTCCTGGGGAATTTTCAGCTTACCTGGTTGGTGGTTTGTAACCATGTATGAACTAGGATATCTCTTAAGGTCAAGAGAGGGTATAAAATACTATCTGGAAACCTGACATATGGCTTACCTACTATAATTACTGCACTTGGGAGGCTGAGGCAGGTGGATTGCTATATGTTCAAGGACAGCTTGGGCTATAATGATTTCCAAGTCAGCCTAGCCCAGTGAAATGTGATGTCTCAAACAAATAGAATCCTGACAACGATAGCAAAAATAAAATTTGGGTCCTTGGTTCAGTCCTTGCAGGAGGGGATCAAAAGCCAGCCCGCTCTGTAGTTTCCTTTAAGGTGGAGAGATGAGGGATCTGGGCTATGAGTGAGGAGAGATGCACTGGAGTGAGGGATGGGTTCTCTGAACCGAGTCCATCTGACTGGCTTCACCTGCCTCCTAGGGTGGAGATGAATGCCTAAGAGAAAGGGGAAGACATCTTGGGGCATCCTGTCCTGTCTGGAGGAAGCACGGAGGCCAGAGAAGCGGTTCCTCCCCATCTGTGCTTTTGCTTGTTCTTAGCCAATGGTAGGAGGATGAGCTGTTCACACTGGACCCAGGGTTGGCTTTCATTTACTCTGAGTAGCATCTATAACACTTAAGCCAGATGATGGAGCTACACACAGTTGGGTCTCCAGAGGTGGACTTACAGGCTCATGTCCAGTTGGAGCCTAAGTGGCAGGGTGGTGATGAACAGAGGAACAAAGGCAGATAATCTATCTAAGTAGGCCTGGCATGGCAAGCCAGGTACTAGGCCATGGGCCTGACTGGCTGTCCTCAGAACATAGGCTTGGAGATCCATGCCCAAGGAGGTCTCCCTAAAGTTGAGAATTAATATCAGTCCCTCCAATTCCCTGCTGTCTGCCCCCCTCCTGTCCAGGTACTGACTGCTCTTTCACAGGACTTGGGTTCAACTCCCAGCATTTACATTCCATCTCTCAGCAGTCTGTGACTTTGCTTCTAGGTCACCCAACATCCTCACACAGACAGATAGATATACATGCAGGCAAAACACTAATGCACATAAAATAAAAATAAATACTTTTTAAAAAAATCTAAACTAACACACAAACAAACAACAGTATGTGCTTTTAACCACTGAGCCATCTCTCCGGTCCCTCTTTATTTCTATTTTTCTAACTTAACAGAAGAACCATCAGAGCTGCCCAAATCAAGCCTTCCTGGGCTCTTTTGTCTTAAGGGAAAAAATTCTGGGTTCTCTTCTGTAAGCTCCTTCGGGGCCATTGTCTGTAGCACTGGGGCAGTGTCCCAGCCAGGAGTGACGATCACCTGTGTGTTCCTCACGTTGCTTGTCTGTGTCTTCTTGTTTAGGACTGACGCTCGGACCTTGACATTTCCAGGTGTTTGATTCTGGTTTATCTGTCAGCTTCTGGTGCACGGGTGTTTGCTATGCAACCAGAGTTTACTGAGCTAATGCTTTCAGTGAAAGTAGGGCATTTTTTCACTTTTTTAGCCACCAAACCCCAAACAGAATTGTTCTTCCAGGAGCTCAAGATGGCTCAGGCCATAGAGAGCAAAACCCCATGCAGAGGAGTGTGGTGAGGGGTGGGTCCTCAGGACTCAATGGCCAAGTCAGTGAGCTTTCAGGATGATGAGAGACCTTGTCTTATGAAATCAGGTGAAAGCAACAGAAGGAACACGCCGTGTCAACCTCTGACCTCCACATGCATGTGTAAATGTGTGCACATACATCTGTGCATACATGTGTACACACACACACACACACATACACACACACACACACACACACACACACACACACACACACACACACACATCTATTCATCTATCTACTCAAGTTCCCATAAAGGGTGCCTTAGACTGAACCTGGAGGAAACCAGACTCCAGGCAGCCCTGGGGCATGCTCCGAGAACCACTAAGATAAACAAGAAATGCACTCTCTCCAGATTCTGAGGAAAAAAAGCCCTCAAAGGTCAGAGGGTCCAGTGGCTCTCAACCCCGGACTGCACATTAGAATCATCTGGGGAGCTTTTCAGAAATGCTCTTGCCCAGCCCCCACCCCCAAAGATCCGTGGTTCAGTTGGGCTGGGGTGGGGCTCAGGCTTCGCTGGAATTTTTAAAAAGCTCCCCAGGGGCTTCTGATATGCAGCCAAGTTTGTGAAGCACAGAGGTCCTCCCTGAATATTTGAATGGCAGGATTAAAAAGGATCCCTCCCCAGCTGATGGCAGAACTGCCGACCATTAGGCCATTATCCACAGATTTCCTAAAGCCCCTCCATGGTCCGAAAGCCCGTGTTTTACAATTTCTCCTGCGCGGGTCCCAGAAGCATGCTTTGAGCAGAGTGTCAGGTCCCATGGACTGGAGTTACAATTACGGATGGGAGCGAACCAACACATGGGAGCTTGGACTTGAACTCAGGACCTCTGGGGGAGCAGCCAGTGCTCTTCTCCAGCATCCAGCACCATTCTTCATCATGGTTAAACCAAAGCATCAAAACAATTTCTGCCTTCTCTTTGGTCGCTGAGCTACGTCTAGCTCCACCGTCAGGCCTGGTCACCCCTGCCAGCCCTGTTATTGGAATGACAAAATGGGGTCTTTAGATACTGGTGACTCTGGCTCTTCAGATCTGTGTGTGCCCCACTAATGAACTAGGCAGTTCCCATTGTGTTCTTAAATCGGACACGAATATTACCTATTTTGTGATTTATTTTCTGGATCAAGTGACTCTAGAAACATTTTCACACATCACGTTAGGCTACCTACAGGGAGAGTTTTAAGTGCTTCTTTTGTTTTTGTTTTTTGTTTTTTTGCTTTTTTTTTTTCGAGACAGGGTTTCTCTGTATAGCCCTGGCTGTCCTGGAACTCACTCTGTAGACCAGGCTGGCCTCGAACTCAGAAATCCGCCTGCCTCTGCCTCCCAAGTGCTGGGATTAAAGGCGTGCGCCACCACTGCCCGCCTATAAAGCCAGATTTTTTAATCTACACATCTAGTACCATTTTGATAAAAATACCCAGGCTTCCTTTGCACTATCAAATATTCTGTGGCACTAGAGGCTAGGGCTGATGGTTTGTGTTTGTGATAACTTGTGGCCCTAGTTAGCTAATAACTCTATAAATGGAGTTTATTCTAAGTTACAGTCTCGATGGTCAGTTGGGCTCCTTAGGGCTGTGTGTACGTGCACACATGCACGCACCATAGTTATCCATCACAATCATAATTAGTCAATGAAACAAGTTGTTTTAGAACCTGGTTGTGGAGCTGGAGGTTAATGGCGTGTGTGTACTGCTCTTGAAGAAAGCCCAGGTTTGGTTCCCAGCACACACACTGGGTAACCAGCACCAGGGGATCTGACTTCCTCTTCTGAACTCTCTCATATGCATGCCCTCACATGTGCATACACACATACGCATAATTGAAGACAAAACGAATCTTTAAAAGAAAAAACTTGTTTGTGAGGCAAATAGTATAGTGAATTCTTTTCATACCTATTAAACTACCCTATAGCCTCCAGGGTCAGTGGTGCGCAGAACATCTGCCTCCTGAGTCATCAGCCCTTGAGGCCTCAGGCTGGAGAGAGTAATTTGGTGGCAGGGCTGGGCTAAGAAAACTACAGTCTGGACCTGGAGCATGGCCATCTTAAGGGGATACTGTGACCTCACACACATGCAAGCACTTTGGGATTTAGGGGAAGGGTCCACTAGATGGGAGGTTATAGTGGGGGCAAGGGTGGGTGCGGGCATAGAAATGTGTCCCTGCAGGGCTTGGGCAGATGTGAGGGTTGTAGAAAGGTTGGTTATAGGCTAATAGGCCTGGCAGTTACTGAGGGGTTCTGCTCCATCCTGGCCATGCACAAAACTTGGTGTACTGAGTATATAGTCAGCTCAAACTCCACAGAAGGGCATAGCTTCTCAAAGGGAATTGTGGTTTTTATGGGGTGCATCCTTCTAATCTTGGGCTTTTGAATATTCAGTTCTCAGTTCGTGAGCAGGTTTAGGAGGTGTGCTTGCAGCAGGAAGTGTTTCACTGGGGAGAGGGCTTGAGGTCCCAAAGCCTCCCACCAATCCCAGTGTGCTCTCTGCTTTTACACACAAGATGTGAGCTCCTGGCTTCCTGTTCTGGCTGTCAAGCCTCCTTTCTGTTGTCATAATCTTTTATTTCTTTGGAACTGTAAGCCCAAACAAATTCCTTCTTCTATAAGATATCATAGTCATGGTGTTTTATCATAGTAATTGGAAATAACAAAAGTTGGTATTATTCTGGGCAGTGGTGGCACACGCCTTTAATCCCAGCACTTGGGACACAGAGGCAGGCGAATTTCTGAGTTCGAGACCAGCCTGGTTTTCAGAGTGAGTTCCAGGACAGCCAGGGCTATACAGAGAAACCTTGTCTTGAAAAACAAAAACAAAAACAAACAAACAAACAAAAAGTTGATATCAGAGGTGGCATATTGATTGTTGGGACTGCCCGACCATGCTGTTTTTTTGATAAAATGTGGAAAAGTTTGAGATTTTGGACTATGAAAGCAGTTAAAAGCTGTAAGCCAGGGCTTAATGGGCCATTCCTATAAGAAGTCTTGCAAACAGTAGAACAATGTAGACTATAGAGGTCCAGTAAAGAGGCCCAGCACAAGAGGTTTCTGAGGGAACTCTATTAGCTAGAGCTAGAAACCATGTTTGTGATAGCTTAGCAAATAATGTGGCTGCCTTCTGCCCTTGGCCTAAGTACTTGCTTGAGGCTAAATTTAAAAGGAATCAACTAATTTCTTTGACCGAGGTGATTTCGAGGCAGCCTAATATTGACTCTGTCATGTGGTTATCAGCCATCACTTTTACTCAGGTCTACAATGAAAAAAGAGATGGAAAGAAATACAAAATGTATAGTTTGGAGAGAGAAAGGACACAACAAGTTAATATTACAGCCAAGGCTTGTGCTAAAAGAGACAAGGAGGCAAACACTGGAGTGAAGGGAAGGGCAAGACCCCTCCTAGCTAAGCCTTGTGAAACAACATAAGGCACTTATGAAAAGCAATTGCATTCAAGCCATTGCCAATGTAGTTAAAGGGACCAGGGGCCATTTCACACTGGGAGCTGAACTTGGCAGTGTCACTTGGCTCTAGATTCAAGATGGATGTAAGAGTTAAGGAATGATGGAAATGTCCCGCATGGTTTCAAAAAGCCACCATGCCCAGGCTATGTATGGCAGGGTAGTCCTTGTCTGAAGACTCTGAGAGGGCAAGAGTTCCTGAGAGACTGAGAGAGTCCCTAAAGCTGTGGAGGTGAATCCTGGGGTGTGTTGGAGATCTCACAGCTGTGTGGGATCTGTGAAGGGGAGCTGCACATAGGGAGTGGAACCCACCAAAGAGAGAGATGTGTGCACAGCTGGAAGGGTAGAGCCATTCAGGCTGATTGACACTGGGCATAGAGCTAGAGAATTTGATGTTTGCCTTGCTGGTGTTTGGTCTTGCTTTGGCCCAGTATTTCCTCACTATGCTCCCTGTTTCTCCCTTCTGGAATGGTGATATAAATTCAGTAACACTGTACGTGGGAAATATGTAATTTGCTTTTTGAGTTTTCAGGGGATTACAGTTAAACCAGTGCCTTGAACTGCAGAAGAGATTTTGGATTTTTAAATGTCCTGACTGTGAAAGATTAAAGGTGGCGCAGATGCAATTTGCATTATAATGTAGTCAAGAGACTAAGTGGCCCAGGAACTAGACCTGGTGGTTTGAATGAATACCCCTCCCTCCAATCTCAGGAATGTTTGGTTCTCAGTTGGTGGCGCTGTTTGGGTTGGTTTAGGAACTATGGCTTTCTTTTCTGGAGGAACTATGTCACTTGGGGTGGTATACTTCCTACCATCCCTAGTGGTTTTTGGCTTTGTGCTCACAACACAAAGATCGAAGCTCTCCATTTCCTGCTCCAGCTGTCATGCTTCCTCTCCACCACCATCAATGTGTATCCTGTCAGCGGTTCTCTGCCCTTCACATCCACCCCCCTCCCTCATTCTGCCCTCCATATCTACCTCCTCTCTCATTCTACCCTCCACCACCATCCCCCTTCCCTCATTCTGTCTTTCACATTCACCTCCTCCTTCATTCTGCCCTCCACATCCACTCCCCCTCCCTCATACACAAGATAGATACACATCAAAAGAAAGACAAAACAGTCAGGATATCACCCGCTGCTCTCACTGAAGGCTTGGATTCAGTTCCCAGCACCCCACTGGTCAGCTCACAGCCTCCTGTAACTGCAGTTCCAGCAGATCTAATGGCTTTGACCTTTTTGTGCATCTGAATGCATGTGATACACATAAGCTTACATAGCCACAAACACATTCATTAAATAAGTCTTCTTTTAAAGCCCTAAAAATTAAAGAATCACCACGTCATCCAGCAGTCCCAGTATGGGGTATCTATCCCAAAGAATATTCAAATCAGAATCCCAGGAAGATATAAGTTCTCATGTGCTTTGCAGCCTCGTTTACAATAGCCGAGATGTGGAAATGATGTAGGTGTCTGTCTCTAGAGGAGTGGACAGAGAAAAGATGATGTGTGCATACAGTGAACCATCGTTGGCCTCTCACAACAGAGCTCTTACTGTTCAACTGCTTGGAGGAACCCTGGAAACCTTACAAAACAACTAGCCTCAGACAAACAATACTGCGTGATTCTACTTTTATGAGGACCCTAAAACAGGAAATTTGGAGCGAGATGTAGGTAGATGATTATTGCCAGAGAGTAAGGAAAGGAAGCTGAGGGGAGATGTTAGTCAATGGATGGTAAGTTACAGTCACACAAGATGAGAAACTGTGGATATCTGGTGCATAATATTGTACTGATAAATTAACAATGTGTTGTTAACTACAAATGTGCTAAGGGCCAGTGAGATGGCTCAACTGTGCATACCCAGTGCCCTGAGTTTGATCTCTGGAGACCTGAAAGAAGGCAGCTAGATGCAGGGGTGTATAACTTTAATCCCTACTCCTATGTAAAATGGGAGGGAGACCCAGAGAAGGAGGATCGCCTGAAAACCAGCCTGCCGGAAGTAGCAAGAACAACAGGAGAGAATCTGCCTAAAAAGAAGGTAGAAGGGGAGGACCCATGCCTGAAAGTTGTTCTCTGACCTCCAAACACCTGGCGGCATTCGTACACCAGAACTCGCATAAAGCATGAAATAGTCATTTTTAAAGCTGTCTTTAAAAGGTGAATTTATTATTGTACATTACAAGAAGCAAAGAAACACAAACTTTGGGAAATTTTAGATATATTATTTATCGCTCCCATTGTGATGATCCTTTCATGGGTGCATGTGTATGTGTGTGTATATATATATATATATACACACACATAGATACATCAAGGAAAAAGCTTATACGTGCATGCACGCACGAAGGCACGCACGCACTGCTCTTGCTGTAGGGCTCTAGTTCAATTCTCAGTACCTACCTGACTGCTCACAATCACCTGCAAGTCCAGTTCCAGGGGAACTGGCACCCTCTTCTGGTCACCATGCACATGGTCGCTTAAACACAACCAGCACTTCCCGCCCCACCCCCGCCCAAGCATATAAATAATAATTTTTAAAAGTAAATATATTTTTATAAAAAGGCTGGAGAGAGAGCCGAGCCAGGTAGTGGTGGCGCATGCCTGAGGCATTCGGATTTCTAAGTTCGAGGCCATCCTGGTCTACAGAGTGACTTCCAGGACAGCCAGGGCTATACAGAGAAACCCTGTCTTGGAAAAATAAAAAACAAACAAACAAAAAAAAAACAAGGCTGGAGAGATGGCTTAGCAGTTAAGAGCACTGACTGCTCTTCCAGAGGTCCTGAGTTCAATTCCCAGCAACCACATGGTGGCTCACAACCATCTGTAATGAGATCTGATGCCCTCTTCTGGTGTGTCTGAAGAGAGCGAAGGTACTCACATACTTGAAATATATGTCTTAAAAATAAATAAACTGGGTGGTGGTGGCACACGCCTTTAATCCTAGCACTCGAGAGGCAGAGGCAGGTGGATTTCTGAGTTCGAGGCCAACCTGGTCTACAGAGTGAGTTCCAGGACAGCCAGGGCTACATGGAGAAACCCTGTCTCAAAAAACCAAAAAAAAAAAAAAAAAAAAAAAAAAAAAAAAAAAAAAAAAAAGTTAACATGTAAAACTTTAAATAAATAATAAAAAATAGCAAGGGAGTCTGGTCCCTCAGGGGATCCATGAAGCCAAGGAAACAGGAGACAGAGTGTGAGTAGCATAGCATCAGGGAGTAGGGCAGTGTCCCCAGAGTACGCGTGCCATACCCTGTCCAGCAAAGCTGGGCTTAGACACAACTGCGGGTTATCAACAGAGGGTGTGAAACTAAAAGTGATCAGGGAGCCAGACATGGGACTCCAAGGACAGAAGTCTGCTTGAGAGCATCCTGTCTGCTTCCTCCTTTGAGCTTCTGTTGACCTCTAGGATCAGGTCCACCTTCTCAATATTTCGTTTGTAGGAAATTCATGGTGTGAAACTCCTTTAGTTTTTCACACCAACTCTGAGATTCCGAAGCCCACCAGTTCTGCAGGCCATCCCTGCTCGACCTACCCAGTGCCTTTGCTCCGTAGCATCTTACAGCACTCGCTCCACACACTCACCATGCACTAACTTCCCCTCTGACTTCAAGTCTTGTTTAACCTCTGGCCCCTTGCCTAACAACGTTGGCCTCCACAACTGATTGTGCCTGTTCTTCTATGGACATCACAGTCCACACATCCGGCTTTCTTTCTCCTTGAGCTTATAACAGGTACATATCATTTATCTGCTTGTCCCTCAGAGAGGTCTTGGTTCCATAACCAGGATGGGACAAGGGCTATGTATGCTGTAGCTTTCTGTCCTCTGCTGCGTATCTGTGCCGCCAACACCACCCCACTTGCTGAGTGGCAGACGTAGCCAGCTCCCTGCATTGAATGTCAACGCCACTAGCCTGGGTCCTAGAGTGCCAGGCTCTTCCTGAGAGGACTGGAATTTATAATTACAGAGTCATTAGCCTGGAATGCTAGGAGCACCGACCATCAATCAGGATGTTCGTTGGCGGTTTGGGTTTTGCTTGAGTGATATAGTTAGACAATTAAACTCATTGTGAGCTAAATGAAAGATCAGAATTGGAATGAAGGCACAGTGTCTCTCTTTTATATGTATGTGTGTGTGGTGTGGATGCATGCATGTTTGTGTGTGCATGTGTGTGCATGTGTGTAAGAAAGGCTTTGGCCTTGGGGGTGTTCCTGCAGTCACTCTCTACCGTGTCCACATTGAGGCAGCTCTCTCACTTGAACAAAGGGTTTGCCAGTTTGGGTATCTTTGCTCTGGGGATGTCATCTCCTCTTCCTTAGCTCAGGATGACAGGTAGGCCACAACTGCCTCACACTGATATAGCAACAGCAAGCACGTTACTCATGGAGCCATCTCCCTAGTTGCCAGAGGGTTTTTCTCTTAAATTTATTTATTCATTAAGAATTCCGCAAGTATTGTATTAACGTCATTCCCTCTCCTCGAGCCCCCCTATGTCTCGCTCTCCTCCAATTCATGTTCTATTCCTTAATTATTGTCACACACATGTTTATAATACAGCCTGCTGAATTCATCTAGTGTGGCGGCTCCTTGTACGTAGGGCTGACTTCTTGGTATGGGAGAACCCGTCTGGGTCTCATCCCTGAAGAAGGATGCTTGCCCCTGGCAGCCATTGATACCTGCAGCTCTCCATCTAGGGGTGCAGCCCTGTGAGAACCCCATCTACGTCGCTGTGTCTGTCATCGTGTTGTCACTGCTTGGGGCTTGTTTAGGTGACCACGTTGTTGAGATTTTGAGTTACTGTCATACGCAGCTAGGGCTGGGCATCTGGAGATCAGTTGTTCTGTGCAGCCTGACCAGTTGTGGCTCTTGGTAATTGCCTCAATCTGCTGAAAAAGAAGCTCCTTTGGCTACTGGATCCAGCCAGACTAGTGAGCCAGGAGATGGTATCTGGGTGGGTGGAAGTCAGAGGAACTCAGCAGGCAAAGGCGGTTTGTGATCCCCAAGACGGGAACTAGGCCTGCCCAGCATGAGGGACAGTTTATTTGTTTGTTTGTCTTTTTAATTAAAAAGAAAAGCATTTACTTATTTGTTTATTTATTTATTTACTTATTGTGTGTCCATGAGTACGCACACACACGTGGAGGTAGTAACAGGCATGAGGAGGTCAGACAACAACTTGGTAGACTTGGTTCCCTCCTCTCACCATGTGTCTCTAGGAGAGAACTCTTACAACTGTGGCATGCCACTGAGCAGCCCACAGTGTAGTATTATTACTGAAAGCAGACTCAATTGAAACTGGCCTTCAGGTGCAAACTTAGGCCCTAGGTGAGCAAGACCAGGGAGCCTGACAAGTGAGGATGGCAGATTCCTAGGGTCCTAGTTGCCAACACTATGGAGCAGCATTGTCAGCAGAGGGAGTGGACTTGTCTGGTAAATGTACCTTCTCTACCCCACATCTTCCCCATTCCCACCTTGGGATGGGAGGGAGCTGCCCTCATTCTGCTGAGCTGTTTCGGCAGAGCTTGGGCAGAGACAGTATCTTCCACAGATTGACTACCTTCTCAGAAGTACCAAGTCTAGTATTTTCTTCAAAAGAAAATTGAGTTGGGTGTGGTGGCACATACCTTTAATCTCAGCACTTGGGAGGCAGAGGCAGAGGCAGGCAGGTCTCTGAGAGTCTGAGGCCAGCCTGGTCTGCATAGTGAGTTCCAGGCCAGCTAGGGCTATATAGAGAGACCTTGTTCCCAAAATAAAGAAAGAAAGAAGATTGAGCTATTGGGAATTTTAAATTTTATTAGTTTTTGTCATTGTTGTTGTTTTTGTTTTGTTTTTTAAAGATTTATATATATGAGTATGTATGCTATCTTCAGACCAGAAGAGAGCATCAGATCCTGTTATAGATGGTTGTGAGCCACCATGTGGTTACTGGGAATTGAACTCACGACCTCTGGAAGAACAGTCAGTGCTCTTAACCTCTGAGCCATCTCTCTAGCCCCTTGTTTTGTTTTCTTTAGACATGGTCTCATTATGTACCTCTGACTGGCCTGAAACTTAGCGATGTCTCTGCCTCTCACATGGCTGGGATTACAGACATGTACCACCAAGCCCAGCCTCATTTTCTTTTTCTTTTTTTAAAATGAGCTTGGTGGTATGGTATACAATACACACACACGCACGCACACACACACACACACACACACACACACACACACACACACACACACGGTTATTAGAAGTTCAAGGCTACCATGGTCTACTTTATGAGTTTGGGGCCAGCCTGGCCTATAGAAGACCCTGTACAAAACAGGCTGGAGTTATCGCAGAAAAAGGAGCTTCAGTTGAGGAAATGCCTCCATGAGATCCAGCTGTGGGGCATTTTCTCAATTAGTGATTAAGGTGGGAGGGTCCCATTGTGAGTGGTGCCATCCTGAGCTGGTAGTATTTGGTTCTATAAGAAAGCAAGCTGAGCAAGCCAGGGGAAGCAAACCAGTAAATAACATCCCTCCATGGCCTCTGCGTCAGCTCCTGCTTCCTGACCTGCTTGCATTCCAGTCCTGACTTCCTTTGGTGATCAACAGCAACGTTCACCAGCAACCAACGTGGAAGTGTAAACTGAATAAAGCCTTTCCTCCCCAATCTGCTTCTTGGTCATGATGTTTTGTGCAGGGATAGAAACCCTGACTAAGACAAGGAGCAAATGTCAATGCTTATGCTTTAGAGTGCCACATTTCAGCTTGGTCCAGACTACTGTGATTCCCAGAGTGCATGGTGACTGTCCTCTCAGCTTTCCTTCTGCTAAGTCACGAAGGGAGGGTGTGCTCCATCTTCCTCTTCCCCACCTCCACTGTCTCAGATAAGTCTTAGTTCTGAGTATCCCAAGAAAGAAAAGTAACACTGTCAACCATCCAATAGTGAGTGACACTCTGAAAACTTGTTCCTCCCCTTGGCCAGGAAGCCAGTGAGCAGCAGGCATGGCGGACCCTGCTGGGGCTGCAGCACTGGAGTTGCTACAGGAAAGAGGTCAGGTGACCCCAGAGGCAGAGACTCCCCTTGGAGTCTCTTGCCTAGGGATAGCTTGTGATGAGTTCCGTGTCTTCTTGCCAAGGAAATAATGAATTTTTAGGTTTTACAGATGTCTGGAAGAAGGACTGTGTCAGGATGCTATGACAAGCTGCCTCAAAAAAGCAGGGCCAGGACCTCCTGCTGTGGCAACAAGCTGCCCGGGGCTCGACCTCCCAGGAGGCAGAGACAGGTGGATCTCTATGCCTTTGAGGCCAGCATGGTCTATAGTGAGCTCGCTGTCAGTGTTAGTGGTGAGACCCTGTCTCAAACAACTACAACAAGTAGATGGGGAGATGGCTCAGCAGGTAAAGTGCTTGCTTGCTCTCCTGCAAGCGTGAGGAGCTGAGTGGAGCACCCACACAAAGGCCAGGCATGCCTAACATCTGCCAAGCCAGTGCTGGGCAGAGGGTGGAGGTGGAAAGATGTTGGAGCTCCAGGGCTTTGCCAGCCAGCCAGCCTGGCAGTGGACAGTGAGCTCCTGCTTCAGTGAGAGGCCTTGACCCAAACCAGTCCTGAGACAGGCCTCAGAGCTGTTGCAGGCATGGGACAACATTTCTTCCCTCATCTGAGCTAGAGAGCAGCTAGCTGTCTGGGCCTTACCACTCTGAGCTCACTACTCCCCCCTTTGTCCTATGTCCCCTCAGTGGTTTTTAAGCTTTATTTTATTTTATTTATTTATTATTTGAGACAGGATTTTGTGGCTTCAACTGGCCTGCAGCTCACTATGTAGATTAGGCAGGCCTCAAATTCACAGAAACCTGCCTGCCTCTGCCTCCCTGAGTGATGGGTTTAAGGGTATGTGCCACCACGCCCAACCTATCATTAATTTCTTAAGTTGTTTATTTTTATTTATGGATGTGTGTATGTCCACTTAAGTATATGGCATGTTTATGCTGGTATCTAAAGAGGCCAGAAGAGGGTATCAAATCCCCTGGAGCTGGAGTTATGGGCCTTTATAAGCCGCCCAATATGACTGCTGAGAACTGAACTCGGCTCCTGTGCAAGTGTTCTTAACCACTGAGCCCCATCTCCTGCTTCCAAGCTCCCTTGGCACACATTTGTCTTGGGCGTCTGTACTTGTCTGTCCTTCTCCTAAAACATTCTTCTTTAAAACATCATGCTTCCTCCCTTTACTCTTTGCCTCCTGTGGTTCATAGTCACCTTCTCAGTAACAACCCCACCCCCACCCCACCTAACCACATTACTTAAAACTGTTCCCAACCTTCTTCATCCTCCTCTCTTTTATTTAGAGCACCCTCCTGCCACCAGGGGTCATCTTTTGCCTCATTTGCTCTAATGTCACCTCCACCGAGGCTTGTTCAGTGTGCCATCCCAGCATCCAGACAGGACCAGGCACTTAGCCTGGTGGCCAAGAGATTTTTGTTTGTTTGAAATAGGGTCTCATGAATTCCTGTAGCCCAGGCTGATCTTGAATTCATTATATAATTAAGGTGATTTTGAACCTGGGGTTTCAGGTGTGCACCGCTCTGTGTTTCATAAGTGCTTAGAGATCAGGCTCGGTGGTATAGGTGGGCTCAGGCTCAGGTTCGGTGCTCAGGTTCGGTGGTGTAGGTGTGCTGGGCAAGCATGCTGCCAAGTGAGCTACACCCCCAGGCAACAGAATTTTAAAAATATATACATAAGCAGAGACAATACATATTGTTTTGTTTGTTTTTTTCAAACAGGGTCTCACTGTGTAGCTCTAGCTGTCCTGGAATTCACTCTGTAAACCAGGCTGGCCTCAGACTCACAGAGATCTGCCTGCCTTTGTCTCCCATTTGCTGAGATTAAAGGAGTGTGCCTTGCTGACGATATTTTAAAGGATCCAAATGTGCCTCCTTTCCCCCACATAAGCTTAGGTTCCAGAGGAGAAAAATCAAACGTATCCAGCAACTCGCAAAGATGACAAGGCTGTCTTCTCAGGCAGAGGGGCCCAGGTGCCTGCAATTGTCCATCAGAACATGCATGGGCCTGTCTTTGCCTGAGCTACGGGATTGTCAGGTTGCAGGAGCTAGTCTTTTCTGATTGACAGAGACAGGGCAAGGAGAACCACAAGATACTATGGGAGAAGGTTGGACTGAGAAGTACATATGGGTGCGGCCACACATTGGTTTACTCAAAACTACCTCCTTGAATTGTTAATATAGACTAAATGGAACCCACACACACACACGCGACACAAACCAGAGACTAGTTTGCATTTAGAAATGCTACAAGTCAGTTTTAAACAATAAATTTATTGAGATTTGCATACTACAAAATCCATGCTTTTCATGGGGGCACGTAAGTGGTTTTTCAGTATATTCAAAAGGTTGTGCCGCCGTTACTACTGTCGTAAACATTACTAATGTCGTAAACATTGTCATCAGCCCATTGGTAGTCACATCCCATTCCTTCTGCCCCCAACCTTTTCTCTGTGTTCTAGACTTACCCCGAGTAGGCACTTGGTCTTTGTGATTGGCTTCTTTCATGTGGCATGATGTTTCAAGGTACATCCATCTGTGTTGTAACATTTTTCAGCACTTCATTCTCTTGCTTATGACCAAATATTAACCCACCGAGTGGACTTGGATATACCGTGTTTTGTTTATCTATTCACTTATCTATGAATCTGTGGGTTTTTTCTATCTTTTAATCACCAGCAAACCATCTGAAATGTAACGAAATGCTTAGTGTTAGTGGAGTTTTAAAAAAATGGAGGCAATGTGGCTTCCCTGAGAGTTGGTATAATGGTCAGAGACAGTGGCTACATCTACCTAGGCCATTGTCTTTCTGTCCTGGTGTATAATGTGTTTCTATGTGTTGATTTGTGGGTCAAGTATGAATGGTTGACCTTGCAACTTGAGAGCTTCCTCACGCAACATCAGAGTTCCCTAAGTCCCTCTTCTCTCCAGTCTTCATCTTTAGTCTGCTGTGATGTCAGGATGCCCTCTCTCCTGTCCAGTGCCATTCACTGTGGCTTCCTGTGAATGCTGGCTGGCTCAGTGTCTGGGAGTTGGGAGCCCTTTGCCGTGTAATTGGAGAGGATGGGAGCTGTGAATGGACGCACCTGCTTGGGTGTGCAGTGGTCTGTGCAGGCAGAGTGGTGGGGATCAGGTTTAAATCGTTGCCAAGCTTGGTTTACTCCCATTATTGCTTCTGAAAGCACAAGGCTGACCTCACTAGAAAAAAAAAATCCCTGAATTCTGATAAAAACATAAACCACAGACTTCCTTTCCTCTTAGAACAACAGGTGCCCAGCCCTGCAAAACAGTACTTTTGAATATCCTCCGGCTGCCAGGAGCCCCCGGGCAAAAGCTTCCCCTCCCACTGGGTCACAGCCTTGAGGCTTGGCAGTTAGGGACTGGGTGGGGACTGGATGGGGTTAGAACTCGAGATAACAAGTCCTGTGGATAACAATGCGGCCTCTTCGTCCTTTGTCCAGTTGTCAACCTCTGATTTCCCGATGATGATCAGGTGATCTGCCATTAGCAGGTAACTCCATAGAGCGTTTTCACTACCTCTCGGTTGTCTCTGTTTATTGTCTGCAGAGACAGTGGTGAACAGAGAATAAAAGGAAATTAAAATAGGAAGCTGGGGAGGACAGGAAGAGCAAATCCCCAGTCTGGCAAACGAGAGGTGATGTAACTTGAGCCAGGCTGACTGAGGGCTTGTGACTGTTGGGAGAGGGAGGCAGAGATTCCTCTGGGGTTCTCCCCTGACATCACCAGACATGGTCAGTAGAGGCTTTTCTGCCCTGCAGAGAAAGAGATAAACAGATGGTTTCTTAAAGTTAAGGGGTAAGGATTAGAAGGCTGGTTGGGGCATTCCCATGGAGACAGACTTGCACCTCATAAACATTAGCTCCCCTCCACTACCACCCTGCCCCCTAATAAGGTCTTCTTGTCTAGCCCAGGCTATCTTGATTCTTTCTCACTGAGGCTGAGATTCCAGGAATTCACCAACATACCCAATTATTTACATTTGCTATGATATAAGCAGATTTGCAGGCGTGGAAAATGATGACATATGTAGGGACACTTGAGGCTGGAGGAGATCTCAGACATCCCAGCTCGCTGTGAGCCAAAAGAAGCTCCCACTGGAAGGAAGCTCTCCTCAGCCTGAGCACCGGGAGATCCGGATTGAAAGTGCCCTTCCTCCATGTACTCATACATAGCCTGTTAAGTTTGGGAGAGAGATCTGAAAACCCCTGAGCTCACACATCCTGCAGATAGATGACCGTCTAGTTTCCCCTCCTCCACATACCGTAGATCCTGGTCAGGAGACTGGGCCTTGGCAGTTAACTCTGAAGTTGGACAGCTCCACGAATAGGTGATTTCTTTAGCTGTTAGCTTCTCCTGTCCACCAACTGGATCCACCTGCCGCTCCCTGTTTGTCTGCATTTCCATAGCCCAGGTGCTAGCTCAGTGGTTCTCAACCTGTGGGTCAAGACCCATTCTAGGGGGGCAAGGGTTGAATGATCCTTTCACAGGAGTCGCATATCAGATATTTAAGACTCATACCGGTAACAAAGTTACAGTTATGAAGTAGCAACGAAAATGATTTTATGGCTGGGGGCGGGTCACTGCAACTGTTAGGAAGGTTGCGAACCACTATTCCAGCTTCCATGGTCTCAGGGAGATTGGTTGTAATGCCCCCTCGCTCACCCTTCCCACCCCAGCGGAATGCTGTTTTTCTGCAGGTCACACACTCAGAGAAACCAGTGGGTCCTGGAAGCCTGCCGTCTTACTCCCTGTGGCTTGCTGTGACAATGACCTAGATGTAGAAGGTTACAAACCAGCTGCTTATTTCTTATCATTTTGAAGGGTGGATGGGGAATCAGAGGTCAGGGGACCAGCACTGCATGGATTGGATTGGTGACAGACTGTTGGCTTCTGCCACATTCCTTCGTGGCAGCATAGCTCTCTGGCCCCATCCATGAGGATTTACCTCCATAGCTTAATCTCCTCCCAAAGATTCCACCTCCAGATCCGGTCGTATTAGATTTCAACCGAGGAATTTGGGGGTAGGAGCATGAACATTCAGCCCATAATTCTTAATGTATTTGCCATATGGTTAATTTGTCTTGTTTGTGTGAGACCGGGTCTCACTACATAGATGTTGCTGTTCTGGGATTCACTAGGTAAACTATAGTGTAGACCGTAGATGTAGCTGGCTTTGGCCTCACAGATGTCTGTCTGACTCTATCCCCTGAGTGATGGGTTCAAGGTGTGGTCCACCACATCTGGCTTTATTTAACTTTTTAAAATATATAATCAATGTCTGTCACATTATGTGACAAAGGAAAAGATGACTAACCTACAGTCCAACATCTCACTTTTTGCTTTATATGTGGTACCAGGGATTGAACACAGGGCCTCCTACATGCTTACCCAGCACAGTGCTACTGAGCAACACCAGCAGCCTTACATTTTATTTAGGTGTGTGGGTGTGTGTAGGTCAGAGGTCAGCCTTGTTCTCAGGTGCCTTTATCCACTGAGCCATCTCCCTGACCCTCTTACTTTTGAAACCGAGTACCAGTAAGTTGTACAAATGGGCTTTGCATTACTCTGTAGCCCATGTTGGCCTTGAATATGTAATCCCCCTGCCTTAGCCTCCTGAGTAATTGGGATTATCAGCAGGTCAGGCCCCAAATCCACTTTCATAGAGTACTTCCTTTGTCTATATTCTGACTCATCCATATCTTGTATAGTTATTATCAGAGGAGATGTACAAATTTGGGGTGGTTTCCCCTTGCTGGTATTCATAATAGTTTCTATGGTAAGTCTGGGCATTGGAGGTGAAGCCTGAAGAATACGGACACCCTGTAGCTACGGTGGGCATTAGGATTGCAGCAGTCAATTGTGTGGGAAGTATAGACTGCCATTCATATTTTAACCAGTGGCATAGACTATGGAGAGCAGTCCCCACCCCTTGGAAAAAGCAGGGGGCATGAAGTATTGTGAGGTAGGACCAGGTTCTGGGGCCCCAGAACCATCTCCATATGCCAGAAAGAATTCTGTTTACCCTGGGAAGGACTGAGGTTTTCATCCTTCTGAAGGGAGTAAACAAAACAAAACAGCATTTTGGGGGTTTTTGGTTTTGTTTTGTTTTTTGGAGACAGATTTTCTCTGTGGTGTCTTGGCTGTTCTGGAACTCACTCTGTAGATCAGGCTAGCTTCCATCTTAGGGATCTGTCTGCCTCTGCCTCACGAATTCTGGGACTAAAGGCGCACATCACCACCTCCTGGCTTAAAACAACATCTTTACATCCTTTCTAGAACTTCCTGTCTTTTCAACTAATGTGGGGGGGGGGGGCTTCTTTTAGCTTCCTCTCATGGCAGCCAGTGCAGTTTGTTTTGTGGGCCATTTCCTTCCTCCCCACACACCATCACCAATCAGTCTTGCCGCTGACAGAGACATTCCTTCACAAGTCTCTTTGCTCCCTGTTCTCTCCCCTCAAGTCACTGTGGAATCCTTCCTGTGTGCTGGTTTCCCGCAGGGGCTAGAGTTGGAGGAGAAGGGACTGTTGTGTGGGAGATAGTAGGTGGGGTCAGAGTCTCAGAATCCACGAACATTCACCCTCCCTTCCAGAGAGTTGACTTTTTTAGCATTAGCACTTTTTAGAAAGCTGTCTAGTTCTTTAAAGATTTATTTTTATTTTTAACGTGTATATGTATGCATGTGTGTGAGTGCACACTTGCATGTGTGGGAAGAGACCAGGGAAGAGTGTTGGATCCCCCGGAGCTGGAATTACAGGCAGTTGTGAGCTGCCCACTGTGGATGCTGAAAACCAAACTTGGGTCAAGTATTGAGCAGCAAGTACTATTAACTGCTGAGCTGTCTCTCCAGCCTTCGGATGTTTGTCCATTTAACAGACCTGAAAACTGAGACCTGCCAGTGTTTTCATGCCTAATCATATCTCGAGGACCTGAGGGTAGTGCAGCATTCACTGATGCCCTGGCTTCATTGTGTTAGGCATCTGAAGGTAGGGGTTACTTTGTAGCTTCACCTGGCCCCACTGTCATTGAGTTTAAGCCCCTAGTGTTTGATTCTAAAGGATATAAATATAAGAATTTAATTTTTTTCTAGAAATCACGTGTTTATTTATGTGTGTGTGTGTGTGTGTGTGTGTGTGGCAGGGGGCATGCACCATGGCATCCGCCTGAGGTCAGAGGACACCTTTCAGGAGTTGGTTCTCTCCTTCCACCATGTGGGTCCTGACTCAGGTTATCAGGCTCCAGGCAGGCACCTTCACCTGCTGAGCTATCTCATCGCCCTGCCCTTTCTCTCTTCCTTCCTTCCTCCCTTCTTCCCTCCCTCCCTCCCTCCCTCCCTCCCTCGCTTGCTTCCTGCACATGTGTAGAAGTCAAAGGTCAACATGAGGCATCTTCCTCAAATGTTCTTCTTCACCTTACGATTTGAGGCAGGGTCTATCACTGAGTTCACTGTCCACTGATTGGCTGGATTGGTTGCCTAGTGAACACTGGGGATCCATCTACTCCCACCTTGCTCAGTGTATTTTTTATATGCGTTCTTGAGATCCAAAGTCAGGTCCTCTTGCTTGCATAACAGACACTTTACCAATGGAGCCATTTCTCCAGCTCCACTTGAACACTTTTTGAAATAAGATCTGACTAAGCCAGCTCCTGGCTGGCCTGGAACTTACTATACTGACCGGATCAGGCTGGCCTGATACAAGTGGTCAGCCTCCTGTTTCTCCTTCCCAAGTGCTGGGATACTGGGATGCTGGGATGCTGGGCAAGGGGGTGGAACGTGTGT
>NW_022196903.1:66401522-66444559 GCF_008632895.1 Mastomys coucha | reverse complement strand
AAAAAAAAAAAAAAAACACGGAACAGAATAGCTACGGGCTGGCATCGAGCCCTGTGTCTAAAAGGAACTGTCTTTGCAGCATAGAGCAGTCAACTGATGCTGGCTAAAGTCCCAGAGTCAGACTGCCCCCTTACTTTACTGATGTCCAGCCCTTGCTCTGCAGGCTGAAAGGCTCCCTTACCTGGCAGTGCAGAACTTTGTCGAGAGCCTGTGGGCTGGTAAGAGAGTCTTGCCATAGAGTTGGTTTGCCTCCTTTTAGCTTGTGGAATGTGCTGAGCTGAGAGTTTCCCATGGCAAACACATTTAAAAAAAAAAAAAAGATTTCGTATCCTTTTCTGAAAGAAAGGGGAAAAAAAATGTCTTCTGTCTACAGTCAAAATTTGTTAGCTGCTATGTCCCAAAGCTCTAGTCACACTCTGTCCTTTGTACCCTTTCTCTCTGGTGACTTTCTCTGCTTTTAAAGATCTCTGGAGTTAATTTTTAATGGCTGCATGTGTGGGGTGAGTCTGGCTATCCTGCGTGGGTGTTACCACCCAGGACATGGCTCAGCAAGGTCCTGGGAACAGTTCCAGGGCTGAGTAGGCAGGAGGGACAGAAAGACATCAGTTGGGGAGAGAATCAAGGACCCCCACCCTTTTGAAAGACCGGGGACAGAAACGTGGGTTCAGTGACTCAGTGTCGTCCCCTGAAGCTTCTGACTTACAAAATGCTCTGGTTAACTTTGGGGTAACAGTGTGGTAGCCGAGGGCCCAGCTGCCTGTTGGGTGCGTCCATTTGCTCTGGCAGGACGAAACCAAACTATTATCTATGTAGGAATCCACCCATAGATCTCTTGTGTGCTTGTGTAAGAATATGTTCATGTGTACGCAGATTCACATGTGTGTGCACATCTGTGAGGAAGTCAGAGGATGTCATCTTTTCTTGTGTATGCCTATATGTGGTGTGCGTGTGTATATTTATGCATATTTGCATGGGTGTGTGTACCTGTGCGTGGATGCACATGTGTGTGTAGTCCATGTGCATATAGTAGCTGAGGCTGATGTCAGGAGCCTTCCCACCTTTATTTTAAGGCACAGCCTTTCAGTTGAACCTAGACCCTAGAGCTTGCTCATGTGACTAGTCTAGCTGGCAGCTTGCTTTGGGAACCCCGAGCTGGAATAGCAGGCATGCTGCAACATCTACCCAGCACTTAGGAGGGTCTGGGGGTGCAGACTCCTGTCCTCATACATGTTGCTTGCAAGACAGAAAAAAAGCACTATAACCAAGCCATATCCCTGGTCCCTACTGTCCTGTTTTTGGAGCTAGGGTCTCCCACTGGTCTGTAGGCTTGGCTGGCCAGCGGTTCCCACACATCCTTCTGTCTTCCTCTCCCCACGGCTGGGATTACAAGCCTACTTCATGCCTGGCCTTTTTTTCTTTTTAAGGTTTATTTTTATGGTCTTTGCATTATGTGGGTACGGTGTGGGGAGACTGAATGTGAATGCCTGTGTGCCTGTGGAAGCCAGAAGAGGGCATCTGATCCCTGGACCTGGAGTTCCATGCAGCTGCAGGCACCCCACTTGGATGCTGAGAACTAAACTTGGGTCCTCCGGCAGAGGCAGGTTTGCCTGTTAACACCCAAGACTTGGCTTTTTAACAATGTCAGTTCTAGGGCTCAGACTCATCCTTAGGCTTGAAGAGCAAGGACTTTATGGACTGGGTGGTCTCCCCAAGCCTTGTTCTCATCTGAGCAAATCTTTCCGATTCACATTGAAACCTCAAGATGATATTCTACATCATCTGGCTCCCGGTAGTCTCTCATGCTTGCCCTTTATGTTCCTGGTGGTCTCCAAAGCAAGGGAGTAACAGCTGACCCGTGGGGTGTTACCTGGGTTCCAGGCACTGCTCCAAGTATCTGTCTACCCCTTCATGTACAGCAGCTCTAGAAGGGCTGGCCCCACTTCACAGATGGAAAAATTGAGGTGTCAGGAGGTCACATGATTTGTTCAACATCATACAGCCTGCAAACAGCAAGAAGCCAATGGCTTCTTCACTGCCAGTACTGAACATGAATGACTCCCAACCTCATCCTGAGAAGAGCACTTGCCAGTGGCCCCTTGTTCCCCTTGCTGAGCATCTTGCATAGCTTGGCCAAAGGCTTCAACTGCTTCTCCTACAGTTTCTAAGGGGGGCTTTGGGTGATTTCAGGTTCCATAGACCTCAGGGTCCAGCTGCCCTGTGGCTCTGCCTGTTAATGATTTTGGTGGGACTAGAGAAGAGCCTTCCCAAGGAAGAGGTTCTTGAACACTGGCAGAGTGGCCTGCACATTTTGAATGATATGCGAAAGCATTCTTGCCCAGTCTGGCGAGTGGCCAAAGATTTAGTTGTAAATCAATAAACCATAAACCACCCCAGGGTAATCTGGATTTGGTGACTCGTATCTGCAATCCTAGCACTCTGGAGGCTGAGGTAACCTGGGCTAACATAGTGATGTGGATTGGGCTGAGGAGACAGATAATTCAGTGGGCATGAGGACCTGAATTTGGATAACTGAGAATGACAGATCCCCAGAATCCACTGGCTGGCCGGCCTCTTCAGATCAGTCATCAATGAGAAAAACTGTCTTTAAAAATCAAAAAGGAGAGACCAATAAGAGACACTTAACATACATGCACACAGATGTATAAATCTCTTTTTCATACCACACGCACGCGCACACACACACACACACACACACACACACACACACACACACACACACACGTCCACATAGCAAGCAAGCAAGTAATCCATAGAACAGCTTCAAGAATCTTCTTTTTTTGTGGACAAATAATCAGTGGGAACAGAGCCTGGCAGGAGCAAAGGGACATATTTTTGAAGGGAGAGACCTAGAACATTGCTGGGTCCTAGCAGATGACAACCTGCTGGTTTCATGCCAAGTCTAAGATCTATGGTCGTTGGGTTACATGCACAGCATTTCCTGAGTGTGCTCCTGGGGTGCTCCCTGTACCCCACTGGGCCCGTTGTTAGACAACATTTGGCAGATCAGTTTTATAAGTGTCATGTGTCCTTGTCCCAAGGCTGGGCGTATGTGCAAGGTGTTCCAAACACAGGACACAGCTTCAAGAATCATATACAGATACACAGGGGCGGGGCAAGGGCGCAAACTTCTATGCAGTGAGTTAACCCTACAGACACAGAGCGCTAAGTTACACGGGGAGAGGAGCAAGGCAGGGTGCAGAGGGGAACTTAAGAAGTAAGTGGAGTGTATGTAGGTGGAGAGGAAAGGGAAAAATGGTGGAGAAAGATGGTATGTTAAGTGTCTCTTACTGGACAAGACCCATCAGAGCTGAGCTTGTCAGATGGACATGCAAACTTCTCCCATAGCCTGGGACCTGGCTGGGTTTTGCAGTTCTAACTACTAACCCGTAAGAGTTGCAAGCCTGGCAACTCTGATATTCATTCCTTGTGAACTGAAGTCTTGAAGGAAGCGCTGGACACTCTCAGCTGAGAAGTGGCGGGCACCCAAACTGGCGCCAGGAGATGAGGGCGGCAGGAATGTGTCAACACCAGCAGCTGGCTGATATCTGATCCTGGCTTTCTGTGACTTCCGCTTCAACCATTGTTAACATACCAAGCAGGCTGTGAATGAATGAATGAAGTGGATAGAAAGTTCTGCATGGGTTCTCCCAGCCAGGACGAGAATAACCCTGCCTGTCTAGCGCTTGGGGTTTGTCCTGTCAGCCTTTTGGGACAGGGAAACCTGTTTTAAGTAATGGCTTCAATGAGTGCTTTAGACTCAAAGGCAGTGATTATTGTTGGCTTTGTTGGGACAGAATTGCCGTTTTACAAGATAACTCTCCCAAAAGGCTTCTTAACACAACAAGAGTTTATCTTTCATGCACAGTACAGTCAATGTTGGTACAGAGACTCAATCAAGCCTTTCTTGAGTTCATTTGTCTTCCAGAACAGTGGTACTCAGGGTAAGTCTCAATATTATCCAAGGATGAGGGATTTTGGGCTGAGAAGGTAGCTCAGAAGTAGTTGCTATATGTAAGTACGAAGGTCCAAGTTCAATTCCTCGGAACTCACATGAAATTGTGTGTTTAGAGCAGCATGTGCCCAGACTCACAGGCTCTGGGAGGCAGAGACAGCAGAGTTCCTAGGGTTTGTTGGCCAGCTAGGCTAGTCAAATTGCTGAGCTCTAGGCTCACTGAGAGACCCTGTCTCAAAAACCAAGATGAAGAGTAATTGAGGAGACAACAATCTATACTGATTGATCTCTGGCTTCTAAATGGGCACACATTCTAAAACCCCATATTTCTTTCTTTCTCCTCCCCTGCCCATTTTTTTCTTTTTTCTTTGATTTTCCAAGACAGGGTTTCTCTGCGTCGCCCTGGCTGTCCTGGAACTCATTCTGCAGACCAGACTGGCCTTGAACTCAGAGATTGCTTGCTTCCCAAGATTAAAGATGTATACCTCAACCACCACATGGCAAAGAAAACATACCATTTAAAATTTTTTTAATAATTTTTTTTATGTGCGCTAGTGTTTTGCCTACATGTGTACCTGGCAGGCAGTTGTGAGCTGCTATGTGGGTGCTGGGAATTGAACCTGGGTCCTCTGGAAGAGCAGCCAGTTCTCTTAACCACTGAGTTGTCTCCCCAGCCTAAAACCTCCATACTTCTGAAGTCCTACTTCATTGTAGAAAGCCTGAGAATTGCATGGCTAGGAGGTTCTCAGTGGCAGCAGCTGCTGGCCCAGAGAGCACCCATTGAGAAACCCTGCCCTAGGGCTTGTAAGTTCCCCCTTGAAGGGCTGCTTCCAGCCAACAGATGAGTGAGGAGAGCAAATGGAGATTGGGTGCAATGACTCCACTTTCAACCCCAAGGGAATGTGACCAGTGCAGTTCTTTCATGTGCCCAGAAGGAAGATGGCCTTCCATTGTCTCTGCCACACTTAGGAAGGCAGCACGGAGCCTGGTCTAACATGGTCTCCACCTTGCTAGTTCATCTCCAAATGAATTCCAACTAAGAGTTTGCCTTACTAATAGACACAATGGTGCTGGGAGACAGCTCCCATGCAAGTAGGAGGACCTGAGTTCAAATCCCCAATATCTGCATACAAAAATAGGCACAGTAACTGTACTGTGTTACTGAGGATTGAGTAATAGGATTACTCCTGTAATTCTAGTACTAGAAAGGGAGAGACAGGAGGACCCCTGGGCCTTGATGAGCCAAATTAGTGTGCTTCAGGTTCAGTGAGAGACCCTGCCTCAAAAAAATAGAGAGTTTGAAGAAGATATTAGCCAGCACTTGCCATGGCTTCTGCATGAATGTACACATGTGATCATTCACTTGCACATGTAGACATGCACATGTACATGCACACCCATAAACACATACACAGACGCCAAAAGAGAAAGAAATGGATCACAGCTAGAACCATTATTGAATGTCCAGTTCTGTGTGCTGGTAGGTCATCAATAACAGGCATCTCGGGCTGGAGAGACGGTGCCCCTCTTAGAGAGCACTTTCTGCTCTTGCAGAGAGCAGAGTTTAGTTCCCAGCACCATCATGGGTCAGTGGAGCATCTCACAGTTGTCTGTAGCACAAGCTCCAGGGCACCAGCATGTCCAGATATGCACATGCAGGCATATACGTACACATAACTTAAAACAAGTGGGATCCTCAGGCAGAGAGATGGTCCTGGTGCTCTAGCCCAGCCACTTTATCCTGGGCCAAAGGAAGAACACTATGAAATTGCAGTCATGTCGTTCTGGCACATAATGGACTTTGATAGTTCCTTCTTGGTGTCCTTTCTTGTCGTCGTTGCCTCCTGACTCTAAGACCCTTACAACACTTGCCTAAATGGGGTTTATTTTTTTTTATTCATATTGTAGTTCAGCCCTGATGTTAAGGGATCATACTGTTTGGCATGGTCAGTGATTGTGTTCTATCCCAGCACTGCTGTCCCAGCACTGCTAAGCTTGAGAGATTAAAAGGGTCTTGAGGAACATAAGTGAGGGCTTGGGTTGGTGTGGACGGGGTGTGTAATGGGCAAAGGCTCACCAGGCTCACCTGGTGGGGGTGGGAGCCACGGGGTCACAGCTTGAACAAAAGTGAAGGAGGCAGAGATGAGACTGGGGGAGGGGGTGTGTGGAGCCCTGGGTGTCACCCATGGAGACCTGTATAGGTGGAGGGAGTAGAGTTGGTGTTGCTTGTCGGTTCCGGTGGGGAGAGCAGGTGTTTGACTTGGGGTGTGGTCTGGAGCCACTTATGTGGAGCTTGCCCATCCTGCATTAAGGAATTATCTTTCAGAAAGAAATTCAAATGACAAGAATGAGGAAGTGACCTGACTGGAAGTCTCTGGCTGAGCCTCGAGGGCCAGGGAGGATTTGAGTGTCAGAAGCAAAGTAAGGTGAGGGTGGGGGCTCCAGTTAGCAGATAAGTGTGGGATGGGTAGGAGGGACCCTGACAGCTAGGAAGAAGCCATGGACCCCATCTCTGAGAGCGAACAGGAGACAGGCAGAGGTGGTGTTCTGGAAAACACAGTTTGTCAGACAGGCCTGTGGAATCACGTGTAGTAAAGGTGACCCACAGGCAGGGAAATCAGAGGACAAGGGGCAAGTGTTAAGTGTCTGTTCACAGGCCAAGGCCAGTGGCCCCTAGGATTTCAAACATGTATGTCACGGTGATTACAGAAGTCTGCATCTCTGGCCCTCAGAGCACGGATGTTGGTGGACAGCATGGCAGAGGATGATCTGTTTAATTTGGCCTGTGACCTCCTCTTAGGGCCAGGTGTGCTGGGCTCTTAAAGGACTTACCTCTTCTTACCCTCCCAGCCTTACCCCTGTAAGGCAAAGACTCTCACCATCTGCTCCGGTATTTGAGAAATGAGGAAACAAACTCTCAGGCTCAGAGAGGTCATGGCCTGCCTTGAGTTCTCTTAGCAAAGTTCAGCACAGGGTTCTGTCTACATCTGGGCGCCTTGACTCCACCCACAGAGCACATGATCTCCCATTGTTCAGGATCTCAACAGCTTCATGATGAATTCTATGTTGCTTAAGAAGTGAAGCTAGGCGTTTCTAGGCAGGGTAGGGATGGAGACTGAGGGAGACACCAGTTTCAAGCAAGTGTGCCCTGGTGACCAGTGCCAGAGAGTTGACAGTCACCAGCTTGTGCACCAAAGCAGCTTAGGAACGTGGGGACCCTCTGCCCAGGGTCCTCTGACTGGGCTGTAGCACAGTGTGGGAACCTGGGGAAAGAGCTGCGGGTTCAGAATGGCCACCAGCTGCAGGAAGGATCTTCTTGACTGCTGTGGATATCCTAACAGAGGTTGCCTCTGAGCGACAAGACCAAGAAGTTTCTTACCTGAGGTGTTACAATGTTCTGGCAGTCTCAGGCTTGAGGTTAGAGGGTGTTACAAAGAAGCAGCTTGTGGCCTGTGGTGGTTTTGTGTGTTGCGTGTGGGTGTGTGTTCATGTGTGTACAGGTGCAGATGTATATGTGTGTAGGTCGGGAGTCAGAGGACAATCTTGGCTGGGTGCTGGCGCTCAGAGAGCCTTTTCATCTTTTTGTGTGAGACCGAGTCAGTCACTGGCCTGGAACTTTGCCAAGTAGGCTAGGCTAGCTGGCCAGTGAGCTCTGGGGACCCGCCTGTTTCCACCTCCCATCTAGTCACTCCTGGGATTACATGCAAGTACCACCGTGGCCAGGTTTTTAATGTGGGTTCTGAGGATTGAACTAGGCCTCTTATGCTAGCAAGGCAAATGCTTTCCCTACTAAACCATTTCCCTGTGGTCTTTTCGTTTGTTGGTTGGTTGGTTTTTTTTTTTTCTTTTTTCTTTTTTTTTTTTTTCTTTTCAATTTGTTCATAGTGTAATACTGCTAGTTACATCCCTGGCTGTAGCCTAGATTGGTTGAGGCCGTCTCCTGGTCAAAGTGTGTTTTCTTGCGCCTCATTTAGCATGAGATTTATACCTTGGGACCACAAAAGATTGCTTTGTTTTTCTTTTTTCTTTTTTTGAGACAGTGTGTGTGTGTGTGTGTGTGTGTGTGTGTGTGTGTGTGTGTGTGTGTAAAACCCTGGCCGTCCTGGAACTTTTAGACTAGGCTGGCCTTGAATTTGCAGAGATCCTCCTGCTTCTGCCTCCTGAGTGCTGGGATTAAAAGTGTGCACCACCACTGCCCGGGCTGCTAAGTGATTTCTCGGTCATCAGTGAGGACTATTCCCCTTCCTCTCCAAGGAACACGAAAAACAAAACAAAACAAACGAACAAAAAACAGCTGTTGTAATTTCTCCTTGCTGCCAAGGGGCACCAAGCAGTTGGTTGGACCTCTGATCCCCTTCCCCTTCCATGAGACAAGTAAGAAGCCATGAGAGCTGTTGGGCTCCTGGGACTCCATACTTGTTATCTATTCTTATTCTCTCTGCACTGTGTACTCCTCATCTCACAGGACACAAATTCATGACTTGGGAGGTGTCCTCGCCACCACCCCTTGGCTCCCAGAGTGTCTTCTGAATCAGCAGAGATGATAAATGTATTTCTCAAATGTTTTTAGGGCCCAAAGCAAATCCCCACCACCAGATGCCGAAACAGCTCTCCCCCCCCCACCCCGCCCGCCTCCCTCCCCCAGTAGTCAAGGAGGTGTAGTGTCAGAGTGTTATCTTTTGCTGTGACCTCTCTGACCCCTCCCCTCCAAGTGCACACTCACTTTTCATTCCGCACTTCCTCTCAGAGCGTCTGTGGCCGCCGGCTGGAGGGGCCTTGATCCTCTGAGCCCTCAAGGTTGAGTGCTCTCGCTTCTTCTCTCTCCTCGAAGAAATTGTCTGCATGATTCCTTAAGCCAAAGATATGACTGTCTACTATGGAATGCCAATCATCTGGGACAGGCTGCAGGGAGAAAGGAGGATACCAAAAAAAAAAAACCGCTTCTGGCATTCCATGATTGCAACTCCACTCTGCATACATTATGTTTTATGGTGACCCATTAGTGTGTGTGTGTACATATGTATGCTAGTGTGTATGGAGACCAGAGGATAACCCCGGCACTCTGTGAGTACTATCGAGCTTGGTTTTTGTTTTAAATGTTGACTTTTATTTTTAGTCCTGTGCATGGGTATGCATATTAGTATGCACGTATATATACTGGGGCCTGAAGAAACCAGAAGGCGGTGCTATAGAAGGTTGGAGTCACCTGATATAAGTGCCGGACCTGAACTCCGGTCCTCTGTAAGAGCAGCAAGCACTCTTAAGGGCAGATCAATCTCACCAGCCCCCATCTTGTTTTTGAGACAGTCTTTTCATTAGTTTGGATTTGCCAAGGAGGCTAGTCGGGCTAGCTAGGAAGCCTTGGAATCTGCCTATCTCTGCCTTCTCAACTCTGAAACAACATATATACATCAAGCCATGTTTTTAATGTAGATTTGCAGGGGGTGGGGGGAGGATTGAATTCAGGCCCTTCTGCTTGCAAGGCATGCATTTTACTGAATGAGTTGTCGCCTTGGCCCTACATTGACCCATTTTGAGTGAGTTTTTATGTGGTTCGGTAAGGTTGGACTTAAGTACTTGTCCTTTTCCGTGGACAACTAATGGCTGAAACATCTTTGTTGAAAAGGCTGTTCCTCACAATTGAATTGCTTAGGCACACTAACCACTGAGCATATTGCACCTTCGGGAAGGGCTGAGTTGTTTGTGGTTTCTTTGTTGTGTGTTATTGATCTATATATTCACCCCTTCACTAATGCCATGTTGTCACAATTGATATTGTCCACAGCAAGTCCTTGATGGGAAGGAATTCTCCTTTATTCTTTTCCAAGTTTTCCTCTTCTACAGAGAATCCATAGGAAGTCTAGATAGTTTGTAAAATGTGAGTCATAACTGTCCATACATGAAAAACTAAGCTTTCTTCCTGTATGCTCGCCTAGTATCTGACACCTGTGAATGGCCATAGCACCTTCATTCAAAATAATCATAACCTGAAAAAGACCCATGTGGTTATTTATGCTATACAACTGATCAGTAAAAAGGAATGCACTAATATAGGTGAACTTTAGGGAAATTATAGTGCATGAAAAAAAATGCTACATAGTACACCAATCCTTCTGTTTTTGTTGAGGCAGAATTCTGAGGTAGTCCAGATTGCCTTCAAACTTACTGTGGTGGTTTGAATATGTATGGCTCCCTTAGATTCCTGTGTTTGAATGCCTGGCTTATAGGGAGTGGCACTGCTGGGAGGTTTTGAAGTAGGTGTGGCTTTGTTGGAGGAAGCATGGCACTGTGTGGGTGGGCATTGAGGTCTCCTAGACTCAAGCTATGCCCAGTGTGGCACACAGTCTCCTGCTGCTCTCAGATCAGGATGTAGAACTGCCAGTTCCTTCCCCAGCACCATGTCTGCCTACACACCACTGTTTCCCACCACAATGATAATGGACTAAACTTCTGGAACTATAAGCCAACCTCAGTTAAACGTTTTCCTTTATAAGAGTTGCCTTAGTCATGGTGTCTTCTTGCAGCAATGGAAACCCTAAGACACTCACGATTTTCCTGACTTAGGCTCCCAAGTACTGTGACCCCCCCAGCCATAAAAGTATTTTTGTTGCTCCTTAATAACTGGTATTTTGCTACCATTGTGAATTGTAAATATCTGTATTTTCCAATGGTCTTAGATGATCTCTATGACAAACAGGTTGTCCAGCTTGCAAAGAGGTTGCAACCTATGTGGAGAACTGCCACCATAAAGGGTGTTATATGAGGGTGTTTCGTGATGATATAGTTTCTATCGGCTATCCCTGTCGCTGTGCTATCATACCCCGCAGCAGCACCTTCAGGGGAAGAGGTTGGTTTGGGCTCACAGTTAGATGTTTCACAGTCCATCGTGGTGGGGAAGTCAAGGAAGCCAGAGCTTGAAGCAACTGGTCACATCACATGCACAATCAGGAGAGAGAGACCCACATCCTCCCATCAATCCAGTCTGTGACCTCAGTCCAGGGGACGGTGCCACTTACAGTGAGTGGGGAGGTCTTCCCACCGTAATTAACCAATTCTGGATAGTTCCCCACAGGCATGCTTGGAAGCCTGTCAAGCTGGCAATTGAGATTAGCCATCACAAAGTCCCTACTGTGGTGTTGACATAGTACTACTACATGTGATCAAATCATGCTGAAGTATATACATACATAAAAGTGTTATTTTAAAAAATGCTTTTAAAGATCCATAAAATCTGAGCAAGCTCCATAGATGTGCCAGCATCAACATCCAGGGTTTTTGTGGAGGGGCTGTGTTTGCTGGGGCATGTTCATGTGTGTGCAGGGAATGTGTGCATGTTCATGTGTGTGCAGGGAGTGTGCACAGTCGCATGTGCAGGCACTTCTCAGAAGCTGCCCATCTTGCGTTTTGAGACAGGATCTGTCTCTGTCTCTATGTGTGTGTGTGTGTGTGTGTGTGTGTGTGTGTGTGTATGTGTGTCTGTCTGTCTGTGTCTGAATTTGTGCCCCCCTCCCCCACTCAGGACCTAGGCTTATTTTTTAGGTTTGGCTGACTCCTGTCTTTGCCTGTCTAGGGCTGAGATTACCAACATACTGCCATAGCCACACCTGGCCTTTTTTTTTTTTTTAAGATTTATTTATGTTATATATGTGAGTTCACTGCTACTGTCTTCAGACGCAACAGAAGAAGCATCAGATCCCATTACTGGTGGTTGTGAACCACCATGTGGTTGCTGGGAATTGAACTCAGGATCTTAAGCTGAGTCATCTCTACAGGCCCACACTTGGCTTTTTAAAGGGGGTTTTAGGGCTTGTACTCGGGTCCGATTCCCCGCTGATATTCTGGGGTGTGTGTGTGTGTGTGTGTGTGTGTGTGTGTGTGTGTGTGTCTGTGTCTGTGTCTGTGATTAAGTTGGTTATGCAGCTTGGGAAAGCTGGGTAAATGATGCCTAGGACTTCTCTATTTGTTTCTTTTAAATTTCCTATGACTATGCAATCACTTCAAGTTACAAAGACAAAACACAAAACAGCATTACATTGTCTGGTAACAATGCCAAACCTATAAAAACATGGATGTGTGGTTGTTTTGTGCAGAGGGATGGGAGGTGGCTTCATCTGATGCCATAACATTTTACTTTTTACAAACAAGAACCACCCTGGACTTGAAGCAGATATATCTAAATATCAGCCCTTGTGAATTGGGATGATTTGATTTCTATATTTCTATATTTATATGTTGCTATATATATTTCTCTGCCCTCATAAATCTATTTGGACCATTCTGTTAATTTGAAAATAAACTGAATGTAAACAAAAGCAACAATGGTGTTCAGGTATTTTCACATTATCTTGGACTGTTCACAAAACTGATCCAAACACTTAGTATTTCCTTGATGAAACCGCTGCTTGCGCACTCCCAGACATCAACCTCCCCTCACGAGTCCTCAATGCTGGGTTGCAGAGGCTAAGAATGCCATGCATCTTTTTTATTGTGACACACTAATTTCATCTTAATTGCTCATTATAGTATTGCATTATAAGGAGGCACTATTTTTAATTACCTTTGGGGGGGCTGTTTCTAAAGCAGTCTGATCTCTAGGGCTAGAGCCATCCTTTCCCAAGCAGTCACCTGACTGTGAACTTTCAATATTGGCCTGAGTAGACTTCTCTGCTTCTCAGAATGGAGTCTGCCCTTCCCCCAGCAGTGAAAAGAATTCCAGGTGGGTGGTTCTCCCCTTCCTGTCTTATTTAAAATTATAAGTGTCATCTCAGGGATTACAGTCACACACACACACACACACACACACACACACACACACACACACACACACTTATTCCAAATGAGTGACATAAGAATAAGTCGCTTCTCAAATCTTCATTTAAATATCGGCCATGCCCGCTGAAGATCATTTTTCTTGGTGACATGTTAAACAGTCTCAGGTCAGCTGCAGTCCTTAAAGGTCACTGTGGGTGTGAGGAATGTTGCTAACGAATGTACAGGACGGGCTCGCCAAGGCGTCCTTGAGCACAGGCCCTCATCTTGAAACGCACTTAAAAAAGCGATGTCTTTTGGCTTGTCTGTTGGATGTAAATTTCCGCAGCTTCTCCTCAGACTGCTCTAGGCCTTTGGTTGCTATTGTGGGGGTAGGGGCACTTCTCTGCAGTTGGCGGCTAGGGCGGGGTGTCATTGAAAACCCACAGAGACGTCTTCACACTGCTCTTTGTGGTAGGGTGGCCTCCCTTCCCGTGGGCAAAGTCCAGGCTGGAGCCCTCCCGGCTGCCCAGTGGCTTTTGTGTGCCTGCAGCTTTCAGCTCCTGTCCATCAGACTGAATGGGCCCATTCAGGGGCATTCATGCGCCTCCAAGACCCTGGCTGCCAGGACACAATCAGCTGAGAGGGCTCTGCGGGCCCGGCAGAATATGCCTGTTCTGCCTGCCTCCAGGAACCCCCAATTGTTCAGAGGAGCCTGTGGTACAGGAGGGAGCCCACAAGAGTAACATCAGTCAGTCATTTGGGGTTCATTCATGTTGTGCCTTGTCCTCCCCCCTCCCAAAGGAGGGATAGCAGGAATGAGCAAGCTCAGGCTGACCTTCACCTTTTATCTTTGTATACACCTACCGTTCCTTCTGTGAAGAGGAGAAACCTTTTTATAGGTCTGCATACCAGAAGCACTTATAAAGTGCTTGTTGAATGAAGGAACAAACTGAGCGTAGTCGTAGGGAGCACTGGTGTGTACTTACTGGCTTTTGAAGAGTTCCCCCCCTTGAACTCTGCTTTTTTGAGGGCGTGGCCAGCCCATGGAAGATTAGATCATCTTGTGTATTAAGGAGAGAAGAATTTGAGGTGTAAGAGACAGAGGACATGATCAAGGTAGAATGTAGCCAGAGTTCACACACTCCCTTTGGTAGGTGGGTGTTTTGCAGTGCTATCCCAGAGCCTTCCTACGGATTACCCCAGACCTCTGCAGAGGGGGCACCCTACCTGGGGGATGGCTTGGGCAGCTGGTCGTGCATGTGCCTTAGAGGCCACAGACTTCCATGGCTTCTGTGTCATGTACCATCTGCTAGCCAACATCCTTAAAAACTTCTGGCCCTTGTTCTAGCCTATATCTCTGCTATGGGCCAGGCATCATAGAGCCATGCTGAGGACAAAGATGTTTTTGAAAAGCACATGCCAAGATGTCAAAGAAACAATGGAAAACTGTGAGGATGGCAGCCACAGCAGCCTCAGGAATTGCAAGACAGTTTTTTCCCTCTAGTCTAGGCTGACTTGGTAGCCCAGGTTGCCCTCAAATTCACAGCTACCCTTGTAGAACTAACATTGCAAACATGAGTTACCACATCCACTTTGGCGGTGGATGCCTTAAACACTATTTTAAGACTTCATTCTTTTTTATTTTATTTTATTTTATTTTAAGGATTTATTTATTTATTATATGTGTATGAGTACACTGTAGCTGTACAGATGGCCATGAGCCATCATGTGGCTGCTAGGAATTGAACTCAGGATGGCCCCGCTCGCTCCGGCTTAATACCCTGTAGCTGTCTTCAGACGAACCAGATGAGGGCATCAGATCTTATTACAGGTGGTTGTGAGCCACTATGTGATTGCTGGGATCAGAACTCAGGACCTTTGGAAGAGCAGTCAGTACTTTTACCCACTGAGCCATCTCGCTAGCCTTCATTCTTTATTTTAAAGCATGTATCTGTTAGGGGGTATGGGCACGTGTGTGCAGGTGCCATCAGAGGTCAGAGGTGCCAGATTCTTCCTGGTATTGGAGTTATAGCTAGTTGTGAACTTCTAGATGTGTGTGCTAGGAACCAAACTGTGATCCTCTGAGCGACCAAGCCCACCCTTTAAAAAAACCTTTAAGAGCCCCTGAGGTTGGGGAGGCGGCTTAGTGATGTACTGCTTGCTGTACAAATAAGGACCTGGGTTTGGTTCGTCAGAACCTATGTAAAGCACATGCATATGTGCAAACCTAAAACTTTCCTATAGTGATATGGGAAGTGGAGATAGGAGAATGCCTGTAAGCCTGGGTATATGCAGCGGTGAATGAGAGACTTTGCCTCAAACAAGATAGGAGGTGAGGTCCCACATCTGAGATTGTCCTCTGACGTACACACACAGACACACATGTACACAGAGAGAAAGAAAGAGACAGACAGACAGAGGAGAGTCTTTAAGAGCCTGACAATTTATATAAAGAAACATACATAAAGATAAATAGAAAGATAAAGAAAAAATGTATAGCATGGAACATTTTCCACACTGACTACAGCTGGAGTGCGGAGTGCAATATCAAGCTCAGGATGAGTAGATCAGGAACCCGCCACCCCTACCCCTGCCACGCACTCTGGGAGGGGGTCATGGGCTCAGGAAAGCTGGCATTCTTTCTAAAGGAGACTTGGTCCGTGGTGAATGGAGCGGTGTGAGTTTGTGTAACATGGTGGTGTTTTCCAACCCTCTGGACCCTGTAAAATGCTGATGCTGCTGGGCCTTGCACCCTGGTCCTCTGCTGACTTCTAGCCTCTGAGCCCACCCGGCTTCTGCTTCCTCAGCTGAGGGATGGGAAACAGCCCTGGCACTATTAGGCAGCACTGTGTACCTGCTTAGCTCACTTAGAAGTTGATATCTTCCTTGGGGTCAGAGTGGGGGGGGGAGCTTTTCTCTGGGAAGGGGATACACATTTGAGTGCAGGCTATGTCAAAGTCTGTCAAAGGCACTTATGCAGCACGGAGCACAGTTTTGTGGTTTTATTTTCACCATGATCTGAGTCCGTTTCATCACTGCCCAGAACTATCTGTGCCGCACATGATCAGCTGTGTGGCCCTATATCCAATTACTGGTGCAGCCACAGCTGGCCAGGGAGACAGTGGTCTCTGGAGCTTCAGGTTCCTTCTAACCTCAGCCTGGAAGAGATCCATCATCTTGCAAGTGATAATAGCCTGTTCTACCTTCCTCATCCCTGAGTTTGCACATTGGAAAGTCAGAATGGGTCCCTCAGCCCCTCGGTGTTCAGTCTTCTATCTGCAAGTAGAGGTATAGATATATAGAATAGAGTTTATTCAGGGCATGAGGAGGGGGGTTAAGAGAGTAGTAGAGAGACCAGCCTGGTCTACAGAGTGAGTTCCAGGACAGCCAAGGCTACACAGAGAAACCCTGTCTTGAAAAAAAAAAAAGAAAGAAAAGAAAAAAGAGAGAGAGAGAGAGAGAGAGAGAGAGAGAGAGTAGTAGAGGCAGAGAAAGGCAGAGAGAAGTAGAGAAGTAGAGGCTGGCCCTGACCACATGGAGAGAGTGGGGAAGGGAATGGGAGAGAAGGGGCAAACGGGAAGCAAGAGTTAGAGAGACAAGAGAGTAAGAGCGAATGATAGGATTTATATAAAGTAAGGAGGGCACTGGCAGATCCAGTGATTGTTGATCTATCGTTTC
Source organism: Mastomys coucha (assembly GCF_008632895.1). Taxonomy (NCBI): domain Eukaryota; kingdom Metazoa; phylum Chordata; class Mammalia; order Rodentia; family Muridae; genus Mastomys; species Mastomys coucha. The sequence continues at coordinate 66,428,157 of NW_022196903.1, read as the reverse complement.
TTATTTCTTCACTCAGATGAATTGTATCCCTACCCCAGAAGAGTCAGAGGTTGCTATGGTAGCGGTGACCCCAGTAGTTGATGACTGACTGAAATGCTCCTAGTTCTTCTGTCCTTTATCCTCACATGTGCTAGAGGGTGGAACCCTGAGAGGAAGGCTCTTGTCCAGTCTGTACAGACAGTGACAAGTCTCTATTCAGGACTCTTCACCCAGATGGGCAGCCAAAGTCTCAGACAGGTTTAGAAGCCGGCAAGGTCAGTGGGCTAGCCGATGTTCATCTGAAAGGCATCCTGAACCAAGGATGTTTTATTTGTTTTGTTGTTGTTGTTTTGTGATTATTGTTTTCCTCTTGGTCTAAACAGCATTATTAGGACAACTGACAATATTTGAATAGTCTGCAGGTGGGACGATAGTATTATATCCTCGCTAATTCCCTGGTTATGTAATTATCCTGGCTATGTAAAAGAACGTCTTTTAGGGAATGCACACCAGAAAAACCAAGAAATGAAGAATATCTTGCTCTCCCATGGTCTGGAGGGGGAAAAAACACATATAGAAAGATACAAAATTAAGTTATCACTTACTGGGCATTTTGGGGGAAGGGTAATATGGCCATTGATTTTTACCATTTTTACAACTTTTCTGTTAGTATGAAAGTGTTTCAGCCAGGTGGTGGTGGTGCACGCCTTTAATCCCAGCACTTGGGAGGCAGAGGCAGGTTGATCTCTGAGTTCGAGGCCAGCCTGATCTACAGCGAGTTCCAAGACAGTCAGAGCTACACAGGGAAACCCTGCCTCAGAAAACAAAGCCGAGCCAACCAAACAAAACATTTTCAAATGAAAAGACTTTCTCCGTGTGGAATAGGGATGTGGCTTCTGTGATGGAGCACTGGTCTGACCCTGGGTTCGAGTTCTCAGCCCTGAGTAAACTGGTTGTGGTAGTATAGACCTGTCATTCCAGCATTTGGCTGTGGAGACTGAAGGATCTGAAGCTCATTGCCATTTTGGCTATATGAGACCATGTCTTTAAAAATAACAACAAAAAAGAAGAACTATCTAGAACCTTTGTGTATGTAGGTAGGGTTGGGGTGCCTAGCATGGGGACCCTTAAATGGAGAGGATTAAGAGATCTGAGTGTGAAATCCAGGCGCTTTCCTTCCTGAAAAGTAAGACCATTTTCAAGAAATGACGTGAGGTGATATTAGGCTTGAAATGTGGAAACTGGGAGGATGCCCTGACAAATAGCTCTCATCTGGACCCTGGGGAGGGGCAAACGCACACAGGAAGCTGAGTGGAGATCCATACCCTGGAGTCCTAGTAACTAGGAGCTGAGGTAGGACTGTTGAGTTCAAGGCCAGCTTGGGCTACCTCGTGAGACCGTGTCACAAAGCATTGAGTTGGGTGGACAGGGGTCCTAAGTGTAATCAGAAGACCTCATGAGTATAATCAGGATCCCGTGAGTAAGGCCAGTCAAGTTTGAAGAATGTTTAGAATTTATGTGTGGATGTCATGTAATGTACGTGTTCATGTAGGCGTTTATACATGTATGGACGTGCACATGTGGAGGTCAAAAGTTGAAGTTAGGTGTCCTTCTACTTCTTTCTACCTACTCCCCTTTTAAAAAAAATTATGTGTGTATGTGTGTCCAAGTGTGTGTGTGTGTGTGTGTGTGTGTGTGCGCGTGCATGCAACATAAGTGTGCGGGAGCCCCTCCCTGGAGGTCAGAATAGTAATGGAATCCCCTGGCCTTACAGAGAGTTGTAAGCCACTGTGCTTGGAATCGAACCCAGGTCCTGTGCAAAGAGTGTAAGTGCTCTTAATTGTTGAACTGTCTCCCACTGGACTTGGAGTTCATCCATGTGACTAGACTGCCCAGTGAGTCTTAGGCAGAATCTGTCTACTTGTCCCTCGCCCAGGATTACAGATGTGCTCACTGTGCCTCAGGGCTTTTGTTTTTGTTTTGTCTTTTTTGAGGGGGGCATCCTTCCTTCCTTCCTCCCTCCCCGCCCCCCCGCTTCTTTTTTGTTTTTCAAGATGGAGTTCATGACTGTCCTGGAACTCACTCTGTAGATCAGGCTGGTAATCTTGAACTCAGAGATCCACCCACTTCTGTCTCCAGACTTCTAAGATTAAGGGCACTCGCCACCAGCCCCAGAGACTGTACCCATCTTTTATGTGGGTCCTGGGGATCCCAACACAGGTCCTCACGCTTACACACATGTAAGCCACCTCCCAGCCCAGCCCAGCCTACCCAGTTTTATGTTTGCATTTTCTCATTTGTAAAGTGAGAACCACAGCTGTGGAGACTGGATAGGATTGTTGTGAAGATGACACGGGAAAACAAAGTGTGGACTAGTGAGCATTCAGGAAGCTTGGGTGTCAGAATCGGAGCCCTCAGATGCAGGAGGCAGGAGACAGGCACATCAGTCCGGGCCTTTGGATTCTGCCTTTGCTTCTAGTTTTCTCAGCAATGAGATGGAGCCTGGGATGGTGTGCTGGGCTAGCTCTACCATTGAGCTCCATCTCCAGGCCATTTTGGTTTTTGTTTTCATTTTGAGACAGGTTTTCCTAACTTGCCTAAACTGGCCTTGAACTTACAACCTCTTAATTCAGCCTGATAAGGGTTAGGAATTTTTTTTTTTCATGTGTTTATAGCATGGCTGCCTTTATTTATTTATTTATTTCTCAGAACTCAAGCTGGCCTTGAATTTTTTATCCTTTCCCCTCCAACTCCTGAGTGTTAGAATTCCCAGTGTGTGTTATCATGCCCTATCCCACCCCTCCTTTGAAGAAGAAAAAGAAGAAGGAGGAGGAAAAGGAGGAGGAGGAAGAAGAGAAGGAGGAAGAGGAAGAGGAGGAGGAGGAGGAGGAGGAGAAGGTGGTTTTACTACATAGCCCAAATTGGCCTGAAACACTAGGGTAACAGTACAGTATACCACCATGCCTGGCTGTTTTTCTTTTATAGAAAATGGAAATCATAGAATTGATTTATAATTTCAGCCAAAATTGAAGATTCTTGATTTGTCTTGGCTTTTATTATAGAAATACTGCAACTCATAGGAAAATGAGATAAAGCCAAGAAATATGCATACGTACACACACACCTGCACACACATACACGTACACAGACACACATGCACACAGACATGCATGCACACACACATGTACACATGTGTACACACAGATTTGGTCGTGAGCCCTACTTACAGGAACTGAAACAATAATCTTTCTCCGGAGAGACAGAACCAGGGCTGTTTTCTTCAAGATACCTAATTCCACTGGCCAAAGATTGTTTTGTCTGGAACTTTGTGCACATTTTCATCCTCAAAACTTTAAATACAGCAAATTTTATTTAAAATTGTCATATCAGTAAAAAGTATCACCAGGTCTTCTGCAAACGCAACCTGTACTTTAACCACTGGCCCAGCTGTTTAGCAACCTCCCCTTCTAGCTCTATCTTTTCTTTTTTAATGGATTTTTAAAAATATATTATATTACACTTTCCCCTCTCATACTTCTCAGATCCTCCCTACTTTCTTATGCACCCCAATCCACACTTTTTCTTTCTCTCATCAAAATACAAACAGGCCCCCCAAAATAATAATAAGATAAAATAAAAACCAACTATTAAAGGAATTCTGGACATAGCAGCTCATGTGTTTAGTCCCACTTCTCAGGCCCAGGGTAGATGTAGGGAGATGGCTACCTGTGAGTTTGAGATCTCCCTGTGATGAATAGCACCTCCTTCCCTCCCTCCCTCCCTCCCTCCCTCCCTCCCTCCCTCCCTCCCTTCACCCCATAGACAGGGTTGCTCCAGGTAACCCTAGCTGTCCTGGAACGCACTCTGTAGACCAGGCTGACCTTGAACTCAGAAATTCGCTTGCCTCTGTCTCCCAAGTGCTGGGATTAAAGACGTGCGCCACCACTGCCTGTTGGTGAAGAGCATTCTTTAGAGGGCATGAAGATGCCATCCTTCCTTTCTGTGAAGGCTGAGCCTATAAAGCCAAGTAGCAGCCTAGACCACAGTCACAATTGTTCCCAAACTGGAGTTTACAGTATGCAAGTTGATGTTGCTGACATTGTCAATTTCTGGAGTGGGAGGAGAGACCTGCTTCCCCCAGGATTCATATAAGTAAAAAAGGGATTCCTAAACTCAGGATAAATGCACCGATGCCAGAGGGCTGTGTCTCCCTGACTTTGGGGCTTTCTGTACTCATATAGATGCACCCCGCTGCCTATCAATTATTGCGTGCATCTTGTGCATTATTGTGTGTGTGTGCATGTGTGGTCACTCACAAAGGCCCAAGGTTGGAGTTGGGATTGTTTCTTGATTCGCTTTCCCCTGTAGCATTGAGACAGGGTCTCTCCATGGACACAAGAGCTCCCCTACGCAGCTAACTGGCTTGCTCTCTGCTTTCTGATCATACCAAATCCCTGCTTCAAAGTTATTCAGTAAGAGTTCCTTCCTTCCTGCCTACCCTCCAACATGTCCGCCATGTGCATATAGTGCCCACGGAGGCTAGAAGAAGGTAGTGGGTCCCTAGGACTGTTGTTAACTCTCAGGTAGATGCTGGGAACTGAACTTTAGTCATGGGGGAGAGCAACAAGTGCTGTTAACTGCTGAGCCATAGACTTTTCCGTCTTAACCACTTTTAATTGTAGTCCAATGACATCGGGTGTGTTTAAAACTATGCAAACACAGAGCCCTGGTCAAGGCCCCAACTACAGCTCTGTACGCATTAAGTAACAGCCATTAATTACTCTTTCCACTAACAACTAGGCCTCACTTCCTGTCTCTCTGAATTTGAGCATTACACAGATTTTATCGTTTCCTCACCCCAGTCATCTGCACAAGACACAGCTGAAAAGCAAAGAGATCATTGTGATTGGGAACTTGAGTGCTCTTTTAAAAAAAAAAAAGATTTATTTATTTATTATACATAAGTACACTGCAGCTATCTTTGGACATTCCAGAAGAGGACGTCAGATCTCATTACGGAGCCACCATGTGGTTGCTGGGACTTGAACTCAGGATCTTTGGAAGAACAGTTGGTGCTCTTAACCACTGAGCCATCTCTCCAGCCCCCTTTGTTTTTTTGTTTTTATGTTTTTTTTTTTTTTTTTCGAGACAGGGTTTCTCTGTGTAGCCCTGGCTGTCCTGGAACTCACTCTATAGACCAGGCTATCCTGGAACTCAGAAATCTACCTGCTGATGCCTCCCAAGTGATGGGATTAAAGGCGTGCACCACCACTGCCTGGCTGAGTGCTCTTTAAAAAAAAAAAAAAGCCAGGCAGGAGGTGGGGGAGTGGAGGCCCGCCACTGGGAAGCCCTGAAGGATTTCAGGCACTTGGGCTGTACCAGGCATTTGTCTCAGCAGATGCTCACCCTTTTCTATAGCAGAGACCCTTGGGGAGTTCTTACAATTCATGGTACCCAGGCCAGCCTGGTGACAGGGCCCCACATATCAGGACTTTGTAAAGGTCTTCAGGAGACTCCAGTGTGTAGTTAGTTCCCATCAAGGATCATGGCTTCTTTAGGACAGCTGTGTTTGTAACCTCTGCCACCTGGGAAGGGTGACATCACTCCTGACACTCAAGAAGGAACCATGCCTGAGTAAGTGTTCCCACCTTCGCTGTAGGCCATCCCGTCAGGGATGTTCCCTGCCCAGTGTTCCCTGCCCAGGCCCAGGCCCAGAGAGCCGTTGCTCCTCCCTGGATGGCCCTCCAGGCACCCCAGCACCCAGGCCTCTCCTTTGGGGCTTCCTCTGCCTATGTGCCCTCTTATCCTATCCAAGCCAGTCTTTGTTAACTGGAGTGTTCTTTTTCCTTCAGCCTGAGATGTGTTTGTTTTGATTCTCCAGCTGCTAGGCCTCATAGGTACTAGGTAAATAAGAGGCGAATGAGTGAGAGGAAAGCAGGCAGGGACATGCACCTCTGCTCAGGGAGAGCCAAGGGATGAACATCCTTCTCTAAGAATGCAGGACAGAAAGTCAGCCAGGGAGCCTGCAAGCTGGTGCTCCCTGGGGCCTGGCAGGAATGAGCAGGGTGCACTGCTGGAGGATTTGATGGGAGGAGATGGTATAGATGGTTTTGGGGACCTGGATCACCAGAAAGCTGGGAAGGGAGGGGGCAGGAGCTGGCACTGGCCCAACACTGTGAGCACGGTCAGGCGGACTTGTATCAGTTCTGAGCTGCCCTCCAGTGCTTTAGCTGCTCTGCTGTGGGTCTGGTGCTTGGGGGGAATTCTTGAACATTGGAATGGGTTATTTTTTTAAAAAATCCTATTCTTGACATTTACAAATGGGAAACAAAAATAAAACCCACACGATGAAGTATTCATGAGATGTCAGCATTCCAGAGACCACCGGTGCTCAAACCGACACTGCCAGGGAGGCACACACAGTGTGTACCCTGCCCGCCATTCTGTCTCTAGTGGAATATCTTGTAAATGTGGCATTGGTTAGGGAGCTTGTAGCTTGAGCACCGGCTCTGTTAGAGATTCAGGCACACACACGGCTCCTCTCACAGTGTCCGCCAGATGCTTGTGTGTGCTCTTGTTGGGCTTGGCTCAGGGTGGCATCCCAGCTCAGTCTTGTGTGCATCGTCTCATCTTCTTTATGCTCACAATAAAGCAATAGGAACAGCTATTTGGTGGGAAGGCAGGCCACCTAGTCCCACCTACTGCATTTCGTCAAGAGCCAGATGACTATGGGGCTGGTGATATAGCTCAGGGGCAGAGAAAAATCACCTAGTTTATGTGAGGCCATCTCTGGGAGAAGAGTGAGAATAGGGGGAGGGGGAGGGGGCAGAGGTGGGAACAAAGGATTGAAAAGACTCAAATGAGTAAACATAGGTAAAATGTTTCAAACAATATCAAGCGAATCGTTACCACCAGGTGGGTCTCATGTATCCAAGACTGACCTCCCAACTGCTTTGTACTCCAAGATGAATCTCTGTTCCTCCCCTGCCCCCTCTGCTCCCTGAGGACTGGAGGGCTGGGCTTACAGCAGGTACCGCCATGCCTGGTTTAGGTAGTGCCGGAGATTTGGACCTGGGGGCTTGCTTCATGCTTGCTAGGCAGTCGTGCTACCAACTGAGCTGTATTCCCAGACCCTTTAAAATTTAAAATTACAATTTTAAAGGTCCTGGCCTGAAACAAAATGTTCTACCACCTTTTTAAGGCCTGGACCTATTAAACTATGAATTCTTAATTGGAAAGGAGTGGATGGTGTCTGGCGTTGACAAGAGCCTGTTACCTTCAAAGGACCACTATACCCAAACACGGGCAATCTGTCTGCGGTGGTGTTGCTTCAGGGGTGGAGGGCAAGGAGGTAAAATGTTTACAGACGCTTCTTTTTTAAAAAAAGAATTTCCTTTTTTTGTTGTTATTTGTGTGTTTATTCATTTATTAAGATTTATTATATTTTATGTATATGAGTATACTGTAGCTGTACAGATGATTATGAGCCTCCATGTAGTTGTTGGGAATTGAATTTTTAGGACTCCTGCTCACTCCGGCCCAAAGATTTATTTATTATTATCCATAAGTACACTGTACAGCTACACTGTAGCTGTCTTCAGAAGCAGCAGAAGAGGGCATCAGATGTCATTACAGGTGGTTGTGAGCCACCATGTGGTTGCTGGGATTTGAACTCAGGACCTTCGGAAGAACTGTCAGTGCTCTCACCGGCTGAGTCATCTCGCCAGCCCTACAAATACTTCTTGGAGGATAGTAGTAATGAAAGAAAGGCTATCAAACACAGCTGTGAGATCAGAAACTAGTCTATGTGTTTGTATTTACTGCCATTTGTCTAGGAATCAAGATATTTATTTATTTATTTATTTATTGCTCTGCAATCAAAAGAAATTCAAGAATAATTCCTAGCTGATATGGCTGCATGTTTGAGACCTTTCAAACATGACAAGGTCTCTCCAGATGCTCCTTTATTTAGTAAACCTGATTTCTTTTGTTTTTGTTGTTTTGTTTTTTATTTTTCAAGGCCCGATTTCTCTGTATAGCCCTGGCTGTCCTGGAACTCACTCTGTAGACCAGGCTGACCTTCAACTCAGAGATCTGTCTGTCTCTGCCTCCCAAGTGCTAGGATTAAAGGGATGCTCCATCACTGCCAGGCTTTTTACAAAATACTGGGGATTTTTTGCTTTCAACAAAAATATTTCTTCAGTTGAGTATCTGAATAGCCTCTTGAGCATGCAGAGTGAGAGCTCCACCTGCCAGGCCATTATCAAGTGTGTTAGCAGGCTCTGGGATAGTTTGCCTATGGCCAGGGTGATTGGTCACTCTGGTTCTTGGGGAGCAGAGCTGGGAACCATTGCTCAGCACATCAAGCACAGAAGTTGTGTAGGGACAAACACAGATGCATACTTTGGTCCTGAGCTGTGTGTGGGCTGCCTGCAGGCACCCCTAAAAAGGTTGGGACTTGTGTTCTTGCATGGAGAGACAAAGACTTTCTTTATTGCTGCAAATGTGGGTGAGGGGCTGTAGCCCTCATGGGGGACAAGCTTGAAAATCAATTCCAGTTGACCAATAGCCTTCAGTTACAGTCACGTGACATTGCTACTACTCCTGAATTTCCTGTTTAGGGTTTTATTAGCTTTTTGTGAAAGGAGACATTGTGGAGAAACTCAGATTAGAATTCAGCTTATGGAGCAGCTGAGCGAGAAAGAGGGATGGAGGAACCAGGGAGCTTGGAAAATCACAGAGTGATTACTCAATGAAGTTAGACCCCCAAACACTGCTGCTTCGAGTTCCTGAGCCACAGAGCTGGGCAAGGAATGCAGAGCAGAAGCCCAAGGGAGATGGTGGTGGCTCCTTCATTCCGGGTTTCAGGGACCTGGAGAGCCTTCTGATTGGGGAAGAATTTCCCACAGGCTGGGGTTGGGTTGGGGTCGAGTCAGCTTCCCACCAGCATACTAATGTACAGCCCACACCAGCCTGACTGCCAATTAGAAACAGCTTTGGGGCTCCAGAATAAATGGGGAGCCTAATGAAGACCTGACGTTGGTTTTACCAGTGTATGGGAAAATAATGGAGATGAGATGAGCAAGCTCCATATGTGTGAGGACTTGGAGATGAAGAAGGCATAGGAGCCTCATCTTCCAGCCTGTGAGGAAGAGGTCTCCAGTCTGTAATCCCATCACTTGGGATGTAGACCAGGCCAGCCTGAACTATAAAAGAAGACAAGCCCAGCATGGTGGCTCACATCTTTAATCCCAGCATTCTGGACACAGAGTTCAAGACCAGCCTAGTCTACAGAATGAATTCTAGGACAGCCCAGGCTACCTGGTGAGACACTGATTTGATTTTGAAACTTTCCTAGACTCTGAATCACTTCTTACCAACCGTGTGGAGAGAGATTCCTCAGGGTTGGAGTAAAGAGAGAAAGAATTATATTAAGTTCCCAAGGATGAAATTGGAGTTTGACCCCTGCCCCAACTTAGGATGGTAATTGTGTCGGGCAGTTTTATGCCAACTAGACACACGATAGACTCATCTGAGAGAAAGGAGCTTCAACTGAGAAATCTCCTCCGTAATATTGAGCTGTATGCAAACCAGTAGGTCATTTTCTCAATTGGTGATTAATGGGGGAGGGCCACCCCATTGTGGCAGCTGGTCCTGGTTTCTATAAGAAAGCAGGTGATCAAGCCATGAGGAGCAAGCAGTACCCTCTCTTGGCCTCTGAATCAGCTCCTGCCTCCAGGTTCCTGCTCTGTTTTGAGCTCTTGTTCTGACTTCCTTCAGTGATGTACTGTGATGCGGGAGCGTAAGCCAAATAAACCCTGTCCTCCCCAAGTTGTGTTTGGTCATAGTGTTTCATCACACGACAACCCTGAGACCACTGACAATATGCACTTTAACCGTTTTCTCTCCCAAAGGCTCGGTCTATAAAATAGTCATTTGCTCATTTTTTATAAAAATGTAGACAAAGCAATAAAATCTCCTCCTGAGTTCTAACAGCCAACAACAGGGAAGCATTTACATTTTTGTTCGCTTCGTGTTTATGAGAAAGGATAAAATAACACATATTGAAACCAGCATCAGGGACCCCTGACAACTCAAGTTCTAGGGCTGTGGTTCCTCACACACACACAGTTCCCAGCTGCACACTAGCATCAACTTAAAAGTTTCTGAAAAACACTGTCCCAGAACTCCACCCCGATCCTATTGTCAGCTTTGGGAAGGATCTCCAAGCATGTGTGTGTTTTTAAAAGCCTCCTGAGTGAGTCCATGGGGCAAGTAGGGTGGGACCGTTGTTTGAGATATACCAATTGGATATGAAGATTGAGCCAGGAATATTATGCAAGATAATTGTTTTCTTTTTATTTCCTTAATAGATTCAAACAGTGTACCCCACTGGTTTCTTTAGATTTAATTCATATACCACAAAATCCACCCTTGAATTAAAGGCTACAGTTCATCAGTTTTTAGTATATTCAGAGTTGTATGACCACCACCATCAAATTCCAGAACACTTCCATTACCCTGCAAAGAAACCTGTGCTCATAAACAGTCTCCCTCTTTTTTCTCTCCCATCCCTAGTAACCAGTAATTGAGTCTCTGGAGTGGTCCTGGACTTTTATGTAAATTGGATAATTCACACGTGGTCTCAAGGCTTATTTATACTGTAGTGTGAAAGAGCACACATTTCTTCTTATGGCTAGATGATATTCCATGGTAGTTCATCAGTTCATAGACATTTGCCCTCTGTCCACACAATGCTGCCACGTGCATTCATAGACAAGTGCATCCGCACACGCTCTCGGGTGTGTGTGTGCACATATTGCACATTCATGTGGAGGCCAGAGGGCCACATCAGGTGTCATTCCTCCATCCTGTATATTAAGACAGTCTCCCCATGGTGGTACAAGCCTTTAATCCCAACAGAGGAGGCTGGGGCAGGCAGATCTGTGTGATCTGTGAGCTCAAACCTAGCTTGATCTACATACATAGAAACAGAGTCTCACTTTTGTTGTTGTTGTTGTTGTTTTGAGACAGAGTTTCTTTGTAGCCCTGGCTGTCCTGGAACTCACTCTGTAGACCAGGCTGGCCTCGAACTCAGAAATCCACCTGCCTCTGCCTCCCAAGTGCTGGGATTAAAGGCGTGCACCACCACCGCCTGGCTCAGAGTCTCACTTTTACCTGGGACCCACTAGTTAAGCTGCACTACGTAGCCCTTGAGCCCCAGGAATCTGCTTGCCTCCCCTTTCTCATCTCTGAGAATACAAGCACAAGCCACTGCACCTGGCTTGTTCACATGGGTCCTGGGGTGGAACCTGAGTCCTCATGCTTGCATAGCTAATGTTCATTCTGCTGACAGCTCTGACCCCATATCAGATGCACCATCCCCCATCCCTGTCCCACCCACCCCCACCCCCATCCCCCCACCCCTGTCTCTGATAGTGGATGAGGGCACCGATTTCTCCACATCTTTTCCCAACCCTACTGAAGTCTCTTCTTTTCATTATAAATATCCTAGTGAGTATGAATTTTGAACACCTTTTATGTGCACATTGATTCTATTTAAGACAAATAAATATTCAGATCATTCAACTTTTAAACTTTTGGTTACCTTTTTATTGTTAAGGAAGATGTTTATAATAGTTTTTTTTATCCTATTTTATTATTTTGTAAGCATGTCTGTGGAAGAGCATGCCCTTGTGTTGGTCAGAGAGCAACTTGCAGAACTTAGTTCTCATCATCCACCATGAGTCCTGGCAATCATATTTACATCATCAGGCTTGATGGCATGTTCCTTTACCCTCTGAACCAATGGCTCTCATCCTTCCTAATTGCTGTGACTGGCCCCTTAATACAGTTCCTCATGTTGTGACCTACAGCCATAACTTTATTTTTGTTGCTACTTCATAATTGTAATTTTGCTACAGCTATGAATTGTAAATACCTGATATGCAGATAGTCTTAGGCAATCCTTGTAAAAGGGTCCTTCGACCCTCAAAGGAGTCACAACCCACAGGTTGAAAACTGCTGCTCTGAACCATATCATGGCCTCAAAAGAGGTTTTATGTATTCTGGAAACTAGATCTTTATATTAAATATGTGATTTATAAATATTTTTCCTGGTCCTAGGGGTTTTTAGAAAAATAATTTTATTGATAGTGTCTTTAGGGACACAGAGTTTTTAAATTTTGATGTCTGCTTTGTCTGACTCCTCAACTATATCCTTTCAGGTATTGAATCAAGGAGAGGCAAGGTAGATAGTTGGGTGGCTATGGAAGGACAGGAGGACAGGGCTTTCACTCAACAAATAGTTGAGTGCCCTGAAAAGCTAGACTCCTACTGCTGGCCACCTACCATCAAGAGCATGCGGCCACTTAGCATCCTGTATCAGGAACTGAGTGCTTGAAAAGAAGCCAAGAGGAGTCGGGGCAGGGAGAGGAGCAGAGGTGAGGGTGCTGTTGGGTTTCTCCTGGGCATCAGATAAGGCTCCAAGGAGGAGGCAGTGCTTGAGCAGACGCCTGAAGGACACTTGTGAGTCTACAACTCTCGGCAGGAACACAACATCGTTGACTCCATAGCTCCAGAGTGTTTCTGGTTTCACAAGCTGCTTTGTGTCTCATGTTGAAGTTTTGCTTATTGCCACAAAGCTGAAGTGGAGTACAAGGTTCTGTGGAAGAGTGGGAACTGCTTTTTCGGGGAAAGGACAGCTCAAGGGGGAGAAAAGAAGTTTGCAGGCACATATTTTTTTATATCTTCAGATCATGTTTTATTATCTTGAGGAAGTGATGAATCATAAAAAAATGTGATTTTCCTCCTCTCTCCCCTCAAGAGTCAATATGAATTTAATAAGAACAAGATTACTTTTTAAAATATGCTGGGCTTGGCAGGTTCGACTCCATTTGTACGTCTTTTCCAACTGCTGAAGAATTTTACAGGACCATTGGATTACAGGATTGCGTACCTCTTGATCTGAAAGGGGCCACATTAAAATGGGGTGGTCTGGTTCTGAGTTTCCTCCATGTGGGACAGATAAACACCCCAAATCCAGGTTGATAGAAAGCAAGCATGCTATTTCTGAGCACCCGGAAGTGCCTTGGAACCAACTAGAGTGATTTCTGCTTGTGTTAGAGTAAATGATGGTGAATCCTCAGGCAAGGAGCCCTAGGAAAAGGTTACCGACATCTCCAGTATGAAGGATGGCAACAGCCAGGAGGTCCAGATAGCATCTGTCCTCGTTTCCTCTCTGTTGCTGTGACAAAATAGCCCAACAAAAAGCAACTTAAGGAAGAAAGCATTTGTTTTCATTCATGATTCTAGGTTATGATCCCTGACAGGGAAGTAAGGTGACAGGAACTTAAAACAGATAGTCATGTGGCCAGAGAGCTGGCTCCATGCTTAAGAACACTCACTGCTCCTGTACAGGATCTAAGTTCTGTTCCAAGCACCTACATCAGCTTGCACATAACTGCTTGTAACTCCAATTCATCAGAACTGGATCTTATGCCCCTTTCAAACCTTTCTGGGCCCTGCACACATGTGGTACACAAAAACTTATTATACACACACAGAAACACATAAAAAACTTTAGCAGTCACATTCCACCCACAGTCAAGAACAGAATGAATCCGCTCCCTAGCTTGCTTGTACAGCTTAATTTCTTCACTCTTAGTTCAGGACCTACCTAGGGAATGGTGTTGCCCACAGTGGGCTCGGCCTTCCCACATCAAGTAACTTAATTAAGTCCATTCACCAAAAGTATGTCTACAGGCCAACCCTTGCAGGCAATTCCTTCATTAAGACTCTTCAAGCACTGGGAGAGGTATAGAGAAAACTTTGGTCAGGATGTAATGTATGTAAAGAATTATATAAAAAAAAATTTTTTTTAAAAAGACAAAACTCTTTTTGCCAGATATGGTGGCGTACATCTTTAATCCTTGTACTCCCGAGGCAGAGGCAGGTGGATCTTTGAGTTTCAGGTCAGGCTGGTCTACAGAGGAAGTTCCAGGACAGCCAGGGCTACACAGAGAAACCGTGTCTCAAATCAAAAACAAAAACAAAAAACAAAAAAACCCAAACCAAACCAAACCAAATGGAACAAACCCCCAAAAATAAACAAACAGAAAAAGCCCAGATCCCACCCCATGTATCCTTGCTTCTCAGCACATAGCAGCATGAGTCTTGCCCATAGGGACATACTTGCTTTTGAATTTGGGGATAGAGCTGTTATCTTTAAGGCTTGCTTCATCAGAGTTTTTGATCATGATGGAGATACAGGCCTTTTGCAAGTGAGACGACACTTATTAATTTAGAAACTTATATTATCTTCTGGAACCACCAGAATGGAGAATGTTTAACAATTCTTTGTGTCAATTCTATATGGAGCTGCAAAAGCCTCTGACTTTAGCTGGGGAGGGAGAATGGGTGGATGCTTAAAGCTCTTGCTATATAAACACCGGAAGCAGAGATTGGATCTGCAGAGCCCATATAAGTGCTGGGTTCCAGCACTAAGAATCTCCAGAACAAACTGCTTAGCCAGAGTAAGCATCCAGAAGAGCTTAGCTTCCACTGAGTGAGCCTGCCGCAATGAATAAGGTCGTGAGTGATTGGGAAGGCTCCCTGAGCTTCCATATGCACCCACACACATGCAAACATGGATACACACAGGCATGTACACCACATATACTTGAGAAAAAGAAAAGAATATGTGCCTTTATGTAAGAGATTTAATTCCACACCCTCCATTTATTTAAAATTAAGCTAGGACAATGATCTCTTGACCTCAGAGATCAGTGTAAAGACTAAATGAGAGACAATCTGGGGAGCTTGAGGCAGGGAAAAACATGTCTCTGTCCTCCTAAAAAAGGTCCAGATTGCATGTAGGATTCCACAAAGCATGATGGACCTGGCCTCTGTTTGTAATTTTGGAACAAGGACTATGAAAACACAAACATTAAAATCACAACTCCAGACTATAGACTGGAAGACCTACCCGACCCCTGCCACCTCTGCACCCCTCTGCCATCACATGGTCATGCCTGGTCAAGTACATGATGTGTCTCATAGTAGGCATGACTTGTGCCCACTGGCCTAGTCCCCTTTCAAATGTGGCTTGGATGAGAACCGTGATTGGACAATATTAGAAAATGCTGTGTATTTGGGCATAATGGCTCACACTCTTAGTCTCAGCCTTTGAGAGGTGGAGCACAGGCCAGTCTCCTCTGTAGAGCATGTTCAACGCTACCCTCTGCTGCCTGAGACTGTCTCGAAAATTTAAAAAAAATATACATATATGTATATACATATAAAATGTTCCTTTTGTGTGTTATGTGTGATGTGGGTATACATACCTACATGCATGGGTTGTACTTGCACATGAAGGCCATCTCCCTCACTAAGCTCTTATCTCATCTTGTGGTTACTGGCATTGCAAGCATTTGCCAACTCGCCCTGCTTGGGAGGAATTACTGTTCAGTTTTGAGTTTCCAGTAGACCTCATCGCTGTTTGTACTGTTTCCACATCTAAGTGACACCTCTTCAGCTGTCTCTCTGATGGAGAAGCGGTACTCCCAGCTAGCCTAGGAGGAACCCCGTACCTCACTGCTTTATTTGGATGTAAGATTGCTGTGTTCATGTATCACCCGGAAATACTTGAATGAGAGTTTGAGAGCCTTGGGATTTGCCACTTCCGGCTGGGAGCATTACATCCTTTGGAAGTGTCCTATGTCATACTATGTCAACAGCTGTAGGATTTTAAACTGCCCTGGCAACAAACGAGTGCTAAGTACAGCTAAAAATAGCCACTCTGGGAAGTGAAGCTGGGGCAGTGCCAGGAACAAAAGGTGTGTGGCTCTGCACCCTAGAGGGAAGAGAAAGAAAAACCCTGCCTCTCCTAGCACCCAGGCCTGAGTTCCTATTTGCTTGGAATCTGTTTGTGCCATCCCGAGCAAGGCGTCTTACAGCCCCAACTCGTCTTGCATAGAGATTCTGCCCAGCTTTCCAAAGAGGGGACTAGACCAGAGGGGTCCCTCATTGTGCCCCATGGAGAGGGGGTGACTGTTCTCATCCTAATAGGATGCTCACATCTCTGTCCTTACTCTTGGCCACCCCTATCTTGGCTCCTCAGGACACTGAGCGATGAAAGGTGCCTTGCCTCCACAGCCTGAACTGTTTTGTCCCAGGGGGAGCCCAGGCATTCCAGCCCCATTACTCCTCCTCCTCCCTCTAAGAGCCTAAGCACATCTTCCACGCCCCGCTGCACTCCCTGAGCAGTGAAAGATGGTGGCTGTCAGGATGATGGGTGGCAAGTGGGGTAAACATAGCTTGTTACTACCAGATTCGATTACCGGGCATTGCCTGAAGACAAATGACTCAGAGCCTCTTCCCACTTGAAGGGAAGGGTCTGGTGACGAGCAGTCACAGATGTTGTACAGTATTCTCACAAACCTGGGGATGGTAGACGAGACTAATGGCGTTATCTCTGGTTTTTATTATTGGTGGTTTAGAATTGGAAGCCGCGGTTTAACCCTGAGAGTAATCAAAACTGGAGGAAAGATACAGAGGCAGGGCACACAATAATGTTCAAAAACCAGCAAAGTTGACGATGTTAACAAGGTCAGGGTTGTTATTGACTTTGGTGAGGCAACTAAGAACCTTCTAGATGGTCTCTAGAATATTCCGTGTCTTTCTTATAATTCGTTTTTAAACTAGAGGGGATGGAGGCATGTGTGTGCAGGGGCCATTAGAGGTCAGGGTCCCTGGAGCTAGGGTTATAGATCATTGGGATCCACCCAATGGTCCTGGGACCTGAACTCTGATCCTCTGGGAAAGCCACAGACACACTTAATTACTGTATAATCTTTCTGGCCCTCGAATGTTCCACATTTTGATCTGATAGTGTTAACATTAGTTTATATGTGCACAAAAATCAATTAAACTCTACAATTAAGATGTGTGTACTTGAGCCCCATCTGAGGGCATAGGCTAGTAATTCTAACTACCCAGGAGGTGGAGGCTGGTAAATTGAAACTTCAAGACATGCCTGTGAATTAAAAGTAAAATAAACCTGGGAATACAGTAGCAAGGCTTTCTTACTATACATGAGACCCTGGGACTAGTCGCAGTCCTGCAAAACCAAGTGCATTTGCCAGGCATGGTGGCACATGCCTTTAATCCCAGCACTCAGGAGGCAGAGGTAGGCAGATCTCTGTGAGTTTGAGGTCTGCACAGAGAAACCCTGTCGGGAGATGGGGGTCAGGGGGAGAAAGTGCACTCTATTTCACAGGGGGGTGGGATGGGCATACGTTTTTCTTCACGTATGCAGACATCGATGTACATACAGAAACCAGGTGTCAGTTCATGCCCTTTCACCTGTATAAGGCACAGTCTCTTTGTTATTGCATTACAGCTAGCTAATGCACCCCCAAGTTCTGGAGTGTCCTCTCTCTACCTCCCACCTCCTTGTAGGTGTGCACTGGGATTCCAGATGTCTGCAATACTGTGCCAGGCTTTTACATGGGTTCTAAGGATCATCAGGTTGTCTGACCTACATTTACCCACCGAGCCATCTCCTCATCCCTTAAAATGAATGCGTACTTTGTGTATGACATATCTTAGGAAATAGAAATGAAGAAAATGTATTGAAGGGGTCTATGAACAGAAGTCCCTGGCCACACTCTAATAATTTGGCTCTTACCAAACTTGACGTTTGCAATTCCATGGCCCTAGGTCCTAAAACTCTGGCTAGGTTAAGTCTGGGTGTTTAAAATATCGTCACCAGGATGACAAAATGGCTCATCAGGTAAAGATGCCTGCCGTCAACTCTCACAAGTTGTTCTGTGACCTCCATGTGTGCTCCATGGAACGTGCAGACCATCACACACACTAAATGAGCAGATAAATAAATGCAACAGAATGCTAAAACAGAGTCGCCTGTGGAGAAATAAAACAACCGCAAGTCTCTTCTCATTTTGACAGTCCAGGGACATATTTGCAAAGCCTGTCTCTTTATTCCCCACTCTTCTACTGTTGAATGAGATTGCCAGGGTCTCAAAGTCAAGCACACGGAGCTTTGAGTTGTTTCCCCACTACTTACCAGCATTGAGACATTCTAGAAAATCCTTGATGTCCCCAAGGTTAATTTCCTTCATCTATGAATTGGGTGAATAACTATTTTATTTTTATTTCATTTGTGAAATATATGTACAATGTGTGTGTAGACCTGGGATTGGCATCAGGTATGTTCTTCAATGGCTTCTCCTTTGGGACAAGGTCTCTCTCCAAACCTTGAGCTTACAGATTGGCTAGACTTGCTAGCCCAGGGGCCCTAGGGGTGAATGTCATAACTTTCCTAGTGCTGGGATTCCAGATGTGCAGTGCATGCCTGGTTATCTATGTGGGTGCTGGGGATCCAAACCCAGGTCCTAATGCTTGCAACGCAGCTGACACTTTGAAGAGCGATTCCTGTTTTCAGTTCCAAATTGGGTGAATAATTGAAGAACGTTCATAACAGCCATGCCTTAAAAGGCTCCATTCAGTGCCTAGCCCCTAGCAAGAGATGCTAAAGTTGTGGCTGCTGCTGATTGCCATGGTCATCACTAGTTGTGCCAGGTTTGCAGGAACTTGCAAGCCACAGGTCCTCACCCAGAGGGGAGCCTGTGCCTCCATGATTGCTCCAGCAAACAGTTCCCACATGCCCCAACCTTTCCTAGGGTTGGGCAGGCTCCAGGGTGCAGAGGCCCCTCTGACTTGGCTGGACCATTTGGCTCAGAGCAGGAGTGTGGTCAGGTTGGCCAACAGTGTACCCACGTCGAAAGCAGCTGTGGTGAACATCTGGCTCTGATTATCTGGCTGGGAATGGCTGGGGGTGGGAGCTCTGTGATTTATAGATTGCCCCTTTGGCTGTAAATCCCATCTGTAATTGTGACTTCTCTGTCCCTAATTGTTTGCAGAGAAGAGAGGCGCTCAATGGCTTACAATCCCTGGCAGAGCCCACAGCCTTGCTTGGGGGGTGAGGTTTGTTGCTAGGATACAACCGTCTTTGTTTTGGTCCCTGCTCAGCAGTGTTTTTAAGGCCCTGTATACATTTCTCTGTATTGTTAATGTAATTTGTTCAGGCAGTGAACAGCCAAGTTCAGCTGAAGGAATCCGATACTCATAACAGAAACACCAGAGGCCAGGTTTTTGTGGTCAAATTAGGGTTTTGAGGCCTCGAAGAGAATGAGATGTTGAGCTATGTGAGAGGGACAATCCCTCTTTCTCTTCTTGTACTAACGTTGGCCTGGGTTCAGCTTCCTCGAGGAGCTTGGCTTTGAGGGCACAGAGTCCACTACACTCAGGGCTATTAACAGAGACCTGCCCTTCTACCAGAAAGTGAACGCAGATTTTATTCAAAAGAGATGAAAGGAGGCTCTCTGAGAATAAGCTAGCCTCAGCCAACTTGTCTACCCAGCTCAGCCTCTCCTGGACTCTGGCTCCAGGCTCCTAGATCAGCCCCTCCTCCACTCCAAAGAAATTGACTGCTGTGGAAATAATAGTCAAGTTCTGTCGGGAAGTTATGTGACTGTGCAAAATGCAATTTGCCCATTTCCGTTGCCCATGAAGATCTAACAGCCCCTTGCCATCTGGGGACCCCATGTCCCGCTGTGCTTAGGGGTTTCGGAAACGATGGATTCCAAATAAATCCTAGTGAGCGAGCCAGCTAGTGAGTTAACCCGGTTCACATCCTATCCTCTCCATTTTGCCTCAGAGAGCAAAAGAACCTAAGACCAACCATTCCAGCCCACAGCCAGGCACCATGCCTTGTTTTGCTCATGGAATACATACATGTTGTGAAGTTAATCATCTCAACCCTATTAACATACCCACACACACATACACTCCCACACACACTTGCTGTGCATGCATGCACTATCTGTGTAACAGTCATTGCACACATTCTGCAGATAGAAGGACAATGAGATAAGGTCCCTGGCCTCTATAGCTTAAAATGTCGGGGAAGATACTAGAGCACAAGTCCTTACCCTCACGCAAGGAGTGACTGACAAGGCCAAAGTAAACCTCACTTGAACTTATCGCCTGAGGAAAGACTAGTTCATGCAGGGAGATGCATAACTAATCATGCCAAAGGGAATCTTATGATAGAGGCCTCAAAAGTGACATAAGATGTTTCACCAATAGTTTCTGTTTGAAAAAAGAAACATTGGACTGGAGAGATGGCTCAGTGGTTAAGAGCACTGACTGCTATTCCAGAGGTCCTGAGTTCAATTCCCAGCAACCACATGGTGGCTCACAACCATCTGTAATGGGATCTGATGCCCTCTTCTGTTGTGTCTGAAGACAGCAACTGTGTACTCACATAAAATAAATCTTGAAAAAATAAAACAAAAAGGGCCGGGTAGTGGTGGCATACTCCTTTAATCCAAGCACTTAGGAGGCAGAGGCAGGCGAATTTCTGAGTTCAAGGCCAGCCTGGTCTACAGAGTGAGTTCCAGGACAGCCAGGGGTATACAGAGAAACTCTGTCTCAGGGGGAAAAAAAAAGGAAAGAAAGAAAGAAAGAAAGAAAGAAAGAAAGAAAGAAAGAAAGAAAGAAAGAAGAGAAAAAGAAACACCAGGGCTGAAGAGATGGCTCAGTGGTTAAGAGCAAAGACTGCTCTTGCAGAGGATCCATGTTCAATTGCTAGCACCTACATAGCAGCTCAGAACCTCTATAACTCCAGTTTCAGGGGCCCTGACATCTTCTGCCTCCCTCAGGTGCCAAACACATATGTGGTACACAGATATACATGCAGAGAAAACACTCATACACATTTTTAAAAAAAAAAGTTAAAATTCTAAAAAGAAACATGGCAATATGAACGCAAAGGAAAACAATGAGATGGTAAAAATTAAAGCTTGACATGACACATGTGTTTGTAAGAATATTAGCTAGTAAAAGATACTTCAATAGTTTCCTTGCTTTGAAGAATGGTTTGGCAACATCTAGTAAATAAGCGCAGATCTTAGGCCCCAGCAAGTCTTCCCTACACGAAGGACATGAGTAAGAGTGTCTCTTGTTGCATTGCCTGCTGAAGCTTAAACCATGATCATCAATATAATAACTTCACACATGCAGTCATAGAGCAGAATCAACCATGGCTACACATAGTAACAGGGATGATTCTAGGGATCTGACGTTGGTTGGAAAGAGCTGCTCACAAACGCATCAGCTTTCTGTCTGAGGGGGTTCAGTGTGTAGCTCAGTGCTAGAATTTTCTGCAGGGCCCCAGGTGCAATTTACAATTCTTGGAAACAAACTTCCCAAGAGGATGATGATGACATCAGTCCTGTAGGAGAATTGCATGTGCTTAGAAGATGGAGGCTGGGTACTTAAAGGTGACATCTTTATTAATGACGGTATCTGCACTTGATTCTGACAAGACAGGAATATGTGAGGCGAGAAAGAGGGAATGAAGTTTGGGAGCATGGTGAGACTGGCTGAAGGTCAGAGTTCACAGTATTCCACTACTTTCTTGTACATTTGGAGCTGTTAACGAAGCAAGTTAAGGAAGATACTCAATTGGAGTCTATGCACAGTTTGTGGATAATGGGTTTGTAATTATAGGAACAAGCAGAGGCCTGATGAACAGTGCCTTGGAGACAGTAATTACGTCTGGGCAGTATGGGGAAAAGGCTGAGGACTTCAGTTGTTAAGAAGTTTTATGTGATGGGGAAATGTCTTCATTCTAGATGATGATACATCAGCATGGCTAGTTATTTGCTCTGCATTTTGAAACTAAGCATACATAATTTTTACAAAAACATGATGTCCCATTAGATTTTATAAATAAGAACCATATGTATGTAGCCAGAGGACAAACTCTGGGTCATCCTCAGGAACACTATCTACCCACTTTTAAGACAAGGTTGTCTTTGGCCTGGAGCTCACTAAATAGGCCAGGTTGGCTGGCTATGTGCCCCAGGGAGCCTCCTGTCTCAGCCTCACCAGTGCCGGGATTGCAAACATACCATGCTTGGCATTATGGGGCGAGTTCTAGGGATAAAACTCAGGTCTGTGTAATTGCCAGACAAGTATCATCCAGCAACCCTAAATTTAAAATAATTGCATTTTTAAAAAAATTATGGGCCAGATGTGGTTGCGCACAACTTTAATTATCAGCACTCTGTGGGCAGAGCAAGTGGATCCCTATGTTCGAGATCAGCCTGGTCCACAGAGTGAATTCCAGTCCATCCAGAGCCAAGGAGAGAGCCTGTCTCTCTTTTTGGAACAAGATTTTTGTCTTTGTTTTTGAATTGGAAGTTATGTTTATGGGGTGGGGAGATAGCTCTGTGGGTAAAGTGCTTGCTGCACAGGGATGAGAACCAGAGTTCATACAGAACCTACCTAAAAGCCAGGTGAGTGCAGCAGCCCAGCCGAAGTCCCATTCCATAGGAGGCATAGGCAGGGGATCCCAGGACTACGCTGGCTAGCTAGACTATTGGTGAGCTAGCTGGGATACCTTGCCTTGTTATGTAGGCTAGAGAGCAGTAGAGGGAACCACCAGAGTCAACACTTCCACGTGCACATGCACACACACCACACATACACACATACACACATACAAAAAAGGGTGGTCTTAGGAAGAACTTTGGCAGCCAGGCAGTGGTGGCGCTGCCTTTAATCCCAGCACTTGGGAGGCAGAGGCAGTTGAGGCCAGCCTGGTCTACAGAGTGAGTTCCAGGAGAGCCAGGGCTACACAGAGAAACCCTGTCTCGAGAAACCAAAAAATAAATAAATAAATAAATAAATAAATAAATAAATAAATAAAATAAAATTTAAAAGAAAGAAAGGACTTTGGTGGGTTATTGTGGTATACCTGTCATCTCAGATACGGGAGAGGCTGAGAAGGAAATGAAGGCTAGGGATCACATGCTCAGCAATCACACACACACACACGAGTGTGCACACCTTAGAGCACAGAGTGTGAAATGCTAGGTTTTCTTCAATAGATTTGGGCCAATCACCTAGGAGAGAGTTCTGTCAGAGTCTGGACCTGGCCTTGTGTAAAACAGAGATCCACTCCGGGTCCCCTGTGGAGAACAGCATTCAGCCATACCACTATGCATGTGTTTAAGGTTGCCCGGAGCAGAGCCCAGAATCAGGTGTCTGCTGTGGCTGATCTCTGGTCTGGACTGCATGTGTCACAGCTCAGCAGCAAGTTCCCAAGGACTTGAATCAGGCTGGAAATCAATGACCTGTGCAAGACCGAGTTGTACAAACACGGAGATTTGTAGATCCCTAGTGGAGTAGAGAGTAAGAATTAAGACACGCCGGGCGGCGGTGGAGCACGTCTTTAATCCCAGCGCTTGGGAGGCAGAGGCAGCCTGGTCTACAGAGTGAGTTCCAGGACAGCCAGGGCTACACAGAGAAACCCTGTCTCAAAAAAAAAAAAAAAAAAAAAAAAAAAAGAATTAAAAGACACACCAATCCCTTAAAGTGCTTGCATGAGCTGGCTTGATGATGAGGTAGTGAGTGTTCCTCTGCATTTTGGGTGTTGTAGGTAAGTGATTGCATTGGTGGTACAGAAATGGAATTCTCAAGCTGGAAGGAAGGAAGGTTTGAAACTGAAAAGAGAATCTTGAAGTTCTGACTGAAAGCTAAAGGACAGATATAAACACATGTTATATATGTGTATTTGTTTGTTTGTTTCCTTAGCTCCCCTGCAAAGGCCTGGGCATAATTGCACAAAACAAGACAAGGCAACTTTGAGAAATAGGTTTTTGTTTTGTTTTGTTTATTGGTTGGCTTTGTGTTTTGTTGTTGTTTGTTTGTTTGTTTTTTCGAAGCCAAGGCTTCTCCGTGTAGCCTCGGCTCTCCTGGAACTCATTCTGTAGACCAGGCTACTCTAGAATCCACAGAGATCTGCCTGTCTCTGTTCCCCTAAGTGCTGGGATTAAAGGCATGAGCAACCACTGCCTGAAGAAATCATTCTTAAAGGTAAGCCTTGGCCACTCGTTGGCTGTGCTGCTCCTCTTTGTGTCTGGCACTAGCAGATTTTTAGAGAAGTCTCTAATTACAGAACCTTCTCCTCCACAGTTCCCATTCTTCAGGCTTTCTCTCTTTTCTGTCCCTTGCTAACCACTTGGTCCTGGGTCCTGTTCATTCTCTATCAGCGTCCTTTCACCGGTTCTATGGGGCATAGTTTGTGAGCTTTAAGCCTAGACCACAGTACTGGTGCCCTGATACCAGCTATTCTTTTTCTATGTAACCCTTCTTTTAAAATATATATAGGGTCCTGGGGACGTAGCTCAGTACCCACTGATCTCAAGAGCCTGAATTCAAGCCCCAGGGCTGCCTTTAAAACATGTGTGTGTGTGGGTGTGCAAGTTCAGGTACCCATAGAAGAAGCCAGGAGCTGGGAACTAAGTGGGTCATATGTGCACATAATTGCCAAGCCATCTCTCTATGCTCTCCACTATCCTTGTAACCTTGTCTAGCTATCCTCACAGAATGAGCACAGGGTCTTATTTCTCAGTGGTTAAAATGGTTACAGCCATATGCAGATTGCCCCATTGCTGCCTTCCCACCCACCTATATGAGGCAGTTTCTCTGCCTGAGTGAAGGTGTTGTTAGCTCAAGGGGCTTTGAGATACTTCTCTGCAGACACACACAAAGTGCTTCTACCTCAAGCTGTTGTGGTGGTCTGATCCACCCATCTGTCAGCTTCTGGACCTCAGTTGTGGGTTTCCTGATCCACACACATTTCAAAATGTTTACAGGATGGCAGGGTGGGAGTTTAGCAGGGTCTTCTTTGTCTTAAAAAAAAAAAAGCGTGCCTACGCATGTGTTCCTGTGTGCATGTGCATGTGTGCACGGCATGTGTGTGCGTGTGCATTGTTGTTGATGTGCGTGCCTGCATGTGTGTGTTCTCCTGCACGAGCAAGCATGATGACATGCATGTGAAGAGCAGAGGACCATATGCAGGAGTTATCTTTTTACCACATGTGTCCCGATGATCAAACTTAGGTGGTCAGGCTCGGGAGCCAACACCTGTATGCTAAACCAATTCGTGGGCCTCTCTCTACTTTATTTATACCACAAGAAGGTCTTCAAAGAAGAAACTCACCCTTACTACTTTTATAATTTCATTCCCAAAAGATGAGAACAGCAATGAGAAAAAGGAGGAGCCACTTCATCTCAGAGTAAGGGACAGTCCTAAGCCATTGGTCTGATTTCCCATCCCTTGTTGAGGTAGGATTTGCTTTGACTTGTCTGTAGTCCCGGCTGGCCCCCAACTCCAGATCCTCCTGAGTGCTGGGATCATAAATCCACCACACACAGCTACCACGAATTTTGTATGTGCTTTGCCTTCTGTGAATCTGTCTTTATGGACAGGTTTCCAAGTAAATATTTGAATTTGGATTTATACACTTTTTTTTCTTGTGGTATTCTGGTATTTGTTTTTCACTCAACAAATAATGACGGACCAGCTCCCAGCAATCCGGCGGTGTCTGAGGAACTGAGGTACAAAAATGAATGATAGGCTTGTGGGAAATGTAAGTCAAGTCCATTGCAGGTGGGGACTTTGAGAGGGACCAGGGGAAGGAACACAGGGACCAGGCATGGGTTGGGGCCTCTGAGGTGTCTCCAAGGAGTTCAGTGGCAGGGATTTAGTCAGAGGAATTGAGGAAGAGGTTGAGAGAGCAAGGGGAGATGGACCGGTTTCTAGTTAATTAATTATCTAATTAATTGCTGTTCTTAGTGATGCCTGGAAGGTTAAGCACCAGCTATGTAAGCTTGATAACCCCAGTGGAATCCCAGGATCTCAGTGAAGGTTGAGGGAAAGAGCCCAGTTTCACAAGGCTGTCCTCTGACCTCCACACATCTGCTCCATGTGTCCCACCCATCCCCGATAATAAGAACAATAAATGAGTTTTTTTTAAAAAAAGGAAGAAATTGAGATTGGGGGTGGGAAGGAAACTGGGGTGTGCAGGAAGTTGTAAGTTGTAAGTTGTCCAGGAATGCCTGATCTAGGCCATTCCTGTAATCCCAAGCACTGGAGAAATAGAGACGGGACTATTTTGAGTTCAAGTCCAGCCTGGACTGCATAGTGAAACCTTGTCTCAAAAACTAAATGACTAGAAAAAGTATCTGGAAGAGCCAGGAGGTGACTGTGAACAGGGACAGGTGTGTTTTTATGGAGCTCAACTCCTTCATTTATGTAGCAAATGAATGAAGAGCTTCTCTTGCTTACTACTGACTACTGCAAACTAACAGCAGGGATTCTGTTGGCTTCTCTACCTTTCATTTTTGCCAGCGGGAGGTTACAGGCATGGGCGATCACACCTGCCTGGAACTTGCATGGCTTCTGAGGAGTCAAAGTCAGGTCTTCATTTATGCACAGCAAGCACTTAACCCACTGAGCCTCCCCAGTCCCACATCAAGCATCTTAAGAATTGTTACCCTAGAATAGCTGCCCATACTTGGGCTCATCAAATGTATAACTAGGAATATTTAAAGCTCTGTCCTGTGGCCTTTGCAAGGGAGCTGGATGAGGCCATCTATTTCCGAGCCAACTGTGGGAAACCTATTTCTCCTTTCCCCCCACGAGGCACTATTTTTGTGGGCAACCCTTTACTAGGAACAACCAGTCTGATTATTATTATAAGTTCTTTTTTTTTTT